>NC_057795.1:176413450-176777702 GCF_018294505.1 Triticum aestivum
TGAGCAATGGGGGCGGATGAATAGGACTCTGCGGTGTTGCCTCTAGATGAACAGGACCCCGATCGATCAAGCCGATTGGGGCTGGATGAACAGGACCCTGTGGAGGGCTAGATGAACAGGACAACCCCGTGGAGCGCTGGATGAATAGTAGACGGTGGAGGGGTGGATGAACAGTAGCCCGTGGAGGGGTGGTTGAACAGGAGCCCGTGGAGAGGGGTGGTTGAACAGTAGCCGGTGGAGTAGCGCGCGGTGGAGGCTGGATGAACAGGAGCCCGTGGATGAACAGTCGCTAGTGGAGGCCGGAGGAGGTCGACGAGGATGAACAGTAGCCTCTGGAGGCTGGAGGAGGTCGACGGTGGAGATGAACAGTATCCCGTGGAGTCCTGTTTTGCGGTACGCCAGACCCCTTCCGATGAACAGGACCTCCGTTTCGACCATAGCGCTCCAACACAAGTCTGTTTCATCTGTTTTGCGGTACGCCACACCTCTCCCAATCAACCGGACCCCGTTTCGACCGTAGGAGGTCCAACACAAGTCTGTTTCCTCCGTTTTGCAGTACGCCAGACCCCTCCCGATGAACAGGATCCCGTTTCGAATGTGGCCGGTCGAACACAAGGTCGTTTCCTCCGTTTTGCGGTACGCCAGGCCTCGTTTCCATCGCATGTTCCGTCCAAGCCCTCCCAATGAACACGACGACGCATTCCATTCCGACCCAGCCGGTTGGCTCCCCATGAACACGACGACGATGTTGTTTCTCCGTTCTGACCCAGCCATGTACACAAGCCCTATCCATACGTATGTGCGAGTAGGCGTTCGAGACCCTGCCCGTATGTACGTACGTGGCTGTATTTTATTTCTTGCACACTGGCCGTTGTACGTACGTGTACATGCTACGTGCGCGCCTCTACTATGACACGTGCGCGCCTCTACATCCACCAGTATGTACATACACGTTTACGACTAGAATGACAACTCTACGTATGCTTCGACCAGGTGGGTCCCGACTGTCAGGGACTTCCTTGCATGCGAAGATGTAGCCGGTGGGTCCCGGCAGTCAGGGGGCAAATCGTTTTTTTTGTTGCCCGTGTGCACTTCCTTGCGTGCGAAGATGTAGCTGGTGGGTCCCAGTAGTCAGGGGCGAATCATTTTTTCACCGAAATACGATGGCCCGTCCGGTGGGTCCCCGTTGTCAGGTGGAGGAATAATTATTTTGCGCGTAATAAGGAGGCACTTCCTTGCGGCTGCCGTGGACCTAGCTGTCAATCTCTCCACGTATAGTACTCTTCCGATGGAAGTCGGTCATTGACCACATTGACCACGCCACCATGAGAGCACCACGGCAGTGGACGACGGCGAGGCCTATGAAGGGGACGATGCGGAGCCGGGGAAAACGCGGCAATGGATGCCCACGTGAAGAGGAGTATGAGGGTTCACTGGTTCGGCTGCGGTGTGAGGATGCCATCGCCGCAGAATAATAGGGGGTGTGGGTGAGTAGAGGGATGGCCTGGCCAGCGGTGGGAGTAGTAGGGGGCGGTGAGGCCTCCACAGCATCAGAGCCGGCCATGGGAGGCAGGAGCATGCGGCACGACCGGTGTTGCTTTGGGCGGCTGGAGCACGAAGACCAGAGGTTGAAGAAGCACTATGGCCGATGGATGGACATCGTACGGTCACTGGAGCTAGAATCGTTCATATTGACTAAGTTGACAAAGCCCTCCGTCCCCATCAACTTAGTAGGCCCACAAGTCAGCCTCCCACAAAGGTGAGTCCTAGCTGGCAGGGGGAGTATTCATTTTTTTTGTGCATAATAAGGAGGCACTTCCGGTGGGTCCGAGCTGACAGCGAGGGGAACATTTTTTTGCAAAATACAGGGGCCCTTCCGGTGGGTCCCAGCTATCAGGTGGAGGAATCATTATTTTGCGCGTAATAAGGAGGCATTTCCCTGTGTGGGCCCCTACTGCCAGCCTCTTCCGATGGCTGTTGTTTGTTGACCATGTTGACCTCGGCGTGCCGAGAGCACAAACGCGGTGGACGAGGGTGAGGCCCAGGAAGAGAACCACCTGGAGCGGTGAAGCCACCGCAATGGATGCCCATGCTGAGGGGAGTACGAGCGCTGACTGGTCGGCTGCGGGGTGAGGCTGATGTCCCTGGAAAATAACAGGATGTCTGGGTGGTTAGAGGGGTGGCTTGGCGGCGGCACAGCCAGCCACGGGAAGAGGGATGGTCTGTGTAGTCCTGCCGGCGCTGGTTTGGGCAGCTGGAGCAGGAAGATCAGAGATTGAAGAAGCACGGCGGCCATTGGATGGACATCCAACAGTCACTGTTGTGTGTTGACTAAGTTGACAAAGCCTTCCGTACACGTCAAAAAAAAATTTAGGACAGCGTCATCGATGACCTAGTAGGCCCAGAAGTCAGCCTCCAAATCTGTGGAAAACAACATACAGCCCATTAGCCATTATTTTCAATAATTTACAACCCATTTGCTAATTCTTAAGGATATTTAAAGCCCATATTCTTTTTATTAGCATTACAGACCATATATTCTGGGCACTGCTAAAAATTCAACGAAATTTTGCATATTTCGGTGGGGTCCGAACTCTTTTAATCACGAAACTTCGAGTCATGTTAAAAATAATTTTCAAATAATTATTGTCGGGGGTTGGGTGCGACATATGCCAAGGGATGGCTTATCATGGTGGGGGCGAGTAGAACATCGTCAGTGCCTGGAAACGGGATGAGGCGAAGACATGCACGCCGGCGGATCTTACCCAGCTTCACGGCTCTCCGTGGAGATAACACCCCTATTGTTGCTCTGCGGGGTCTCCGCATGATCACTATGGCAAAGTGAGTACAAGGTTGCTCCTTGAGCTGTTCTCTAGAGGTAGGAGAGGGCAAGGCTAGCTCCCTCCTTCCTATTCTCTTTGGTCTAGTGCTAATGGATCGATCCCCCTTGCATGGGTGCCCCGGGGGGCTTATATAGGCCTGCCCCCCAGGGATACAATGGTAATCCGGCTGGGTGCGGGTCCCAGCCGTCTGCCTCTCAGGTCGCCGTCTTCTCCGCCGACTATTGGGGCCCGCCGACAGGCCCGATACTGTAGCCGTGCTTCTAATGACGCTGGCTTGGTCATGGGGTCGTGGCAACAGTGCCGCCGCCTGGCGGACGATCACTGTCGCCATTCCCCATCTTGTATGGTTAATGGCGTGCGGGGCCCGTGGGAGGGGTTGGCCGACTCCCGGAGGCCGACTCCCAACCGGTCCGTCTTGCGGCACTCTTGCCGTCTTTTGTACCCCCGCTGACGGGTGGGTCCTGCCATCTCTGGGTCGTGCAGACAGGCCGTCGTGGGCACAGTGCGCCGCCCACGGGGGCTGAGGTCAGGGCAGGCATGGCAACAGTGCCGCGCCGGATGGAGATCTCCCTCGATACGGTGCACTGTGGCCATACCTGCCCTTCGTAAGCGAGGCAGGCATGGGCCACGCGGTGGCCGTACCCCATCCCGTCCACCGTCGCAAAGGTAGGAGGTAGGCGGAGTCGGGGGCTGACTCTCCATAGCCGGCTTCTCTGGCAGTCGCCAGCTAGGAGTCGGCTTATCTCGAAGTTGCCCCTAGGACTCGGCCATGAGGGGCAGTCGACGGCCTCGCCGCCGACTCCCAGAAGGCGGCTCTTTATCGTGGGGTCTTGAGGGGCGCCGCCCGCCCCGATGTCTTGAAAGGTTTGGGGGCTCGGGTTAGCCTACCCGTGTCCCATTACTCCGACAGTAGTCCCCGAAGCTGGTGAGGCGCCGAGGGAGACATGTCGAGGAGCCTCAATAGTTTTATCTTCCTGGTGGTGGAATCTGGACCTTGCTCGCCATCTTCCTCTTGGCCGACTAGTTGGAGCCGGACTTGCAGAAGTCTGTCTTGTCTTTTAAAGAGTTCGAAGGTCGCAGCGGGATCCAGGCAGCGTGCCTGGTAAGCTTCCAGGCAGCCGCCCGTTGCGGTCCCATCGCGCGGCGCCACGCGACAGGGTTAGTCTGCCAACCCACGCGCGCGACGGGACAGGCCATCAGGCGGGGCCCGCCACTACCACGCCTAGGCACGCGAACAGATTTGTTGCGGCTGTGAGGACGGTTGGGGTTCCCACGTCGTAACTGCGCAGTTACTTCGTGCGGTAAATCGTGGGGGGCGTGGGGTCCTGAGCACAGTTAATCCCACGTCCGCCCCATCGGCATCTCAGCCCACGAGCCTATAAGTAGGCGGGAGGAGGGGGGCAGCGGGGCACGCACGCCCTTCTCCCCCACTCTCCTCACTGCCTCTTCCTCCTTCTTCCTCTCGCCGCCGTCGCGCCGAACCACACCACGCCTGCAGCGATGAGCTCTTCCTCCGCTGTCGTGCCTCCTGCCGTGCGCTCCGGCGTGTGGGACGGCTCCGAGGTGGACGACGACCACATCGAGTTTCTCCGCATGACGCGTCGCCTCCCCGGAGAGAACCTAGTGCAGGCCCGCGCTGCGCCGGCGAGGGAAATAGTGCCGGCGTCGGAGGAGGGCGAGCGGGTCATATTCCGCTCGCACCTCATGCACGACCTAGAGCTGCCGGCGAGCGGTTTCTTCCGCTCCTTCTTGGAGTTCCACGGGCTCCAGTCGCACCACCTCACTCCGAACACGGTGGTGCTGCTGGCTGCCTTCGCCACCCTGTGCGAAGGCTTCCTCGGCGTTCTCCCCACCATCGAGCTGTGGTGGGGAGTTCTTTCAATCCAAGCTCGGCACGCACGTCGCCGGCGTGCCGGCCCAGTGTGGTGCCTTCATCGTGATGCAGAGATCTGTGGCCGACAATCGGTTTCCCACCATCCCGCTGATCAAGTCGGTGAAGATGTGGCAGCGGTCTTATTTTTACGTGAAGAACGTCGCCCCAGACGGCGACTGGGTCAATCTTCCGCCCTACAAAGTCGGCGCACCGGCTGGGAGGCTCCCCAGCTGGTCCCATCGGGTCAAGACGCTGACTCCCGCTGGTGCAGCCGCCATCGTGCGACTCCGAGTGCTGATGCAGTCGGAGGGTCTGACCGGGGCCGACCTGCTGGCCGCCTTCGTGGCGCGCCGAGTCCTCCCACTCCAAGGTCGACCTCCTCTGATCTGTCAGATGAGCGGTCACCGAGACCCGAGTTGGATGTCCTCCAAGGACATGCCCCATGCGGAGGTGGCGGACACGGTGAATTACATCGCGAACTGCAATCTCGCGGTGGATTGGCAGTTCGGCAAGGAGCCGTACTCACGCCCCCCCCTGCCTGTCGTAAGTTGTCTCTCTTCTTCTTCTATCTTCTTTGCAGCCGAATCCGACTTCTGATCTCTTTTGGTTTCCTTCGAGTCAGAACCCCCTCATCCAGCCCTCAGCCGGCACCACGGGCCCGCCCCGTCAGTTCGTCTCCGACCGGGCGGAGAGCGACATCGACAACCCTGACTTGGGGGCGGCGGCGATGGAGGCCGACGCCGAAGGAGGAGGAGGAGGAGGAGGAGGAGGCTTCAGGCCCTCAGCCACCTTTGCCGACTGGCCTGAGGACGATGCCGAGGGGGAAGTTGTCCCGCGCCACCAACCAAGGGTCGGCCAGCCGGGCGCGAGTTCCTCCGCCGGCTTAGATGGTCAAGGCGGCGCGAAGAGGCGCCGGGCCGGGCCGAGCTTGCTTGGCGGCCGGTCGAAGAAGTTCAAAGGGGTGGCCGCCGCGACCAAGCGGGAAGAGGCGATCGCGAAGGCCAACCGCTTCCGTAAGGAAGTGAAGAAGCCGCCACTGGTCTCTGCGTAAGTGCTTCCGCCTTTGGTCTTATTTTCCACTGGTGACTCTTGTTCAAATCTTTTACACGCCTTTCTTGCTTCAGGGCTCCCCTTACATTCGAGAGGGTCGCCGCCAACTCCGTCATGGGGTCGGCAAAGACGTCTGCCACTACTCGGCAGATTGACCCCGCCGCCGACCTCTGGGAGGCGACGGAGCGGAACGCGCGGGAGAAGCGCGATGAGGACGAAGCCGCCCGTCTGGAGAAGGCGGTGGCCGAGAAGGCGGCGGCCTCCGCTCAGAGGAAGCTGGATGAGGCCGAAGCCGCCGTCGCAGCAAGGTAGCGAGCTGAGGAGGACACACGCCGCCAATCGGCGTTGCTCGTCACCCTGCTGAGCTCCGCCCAGCCGCCCCCGGAGTTCACGGGGCAGACTGGGGAAGCCGGCGGCGAGAACCCCATCATGGAGCGGGAAAGCAGCAAAGCCTCCATGTCGGACACGGCCATGCCGCCTCCGCCGCCTCCGCCGCCGTCTAGGGGCGCACGAGGTAAACGGTCGACGGGCCCGCCGGTGCCGCCGACTGAGGACGAGTCTGTGTCGAAGCTGCTCCTTCAAGTCGCCTCGCCAGCGCGCCGCCGTCTTGAGAAGGCGACTTCGGCATAAAGCCCTTTGGAGACCGGCGCCGCCAGCTCGGCCACCCCCGACGTCGAGGTGACAAGTGCCGTGCCCGTGGGGTGGGTGCGAGGAGGCGGCACAGGCCCGCTGAACCAGGCGCTTCTGGATGTTCAGGCAAAGTTGCGAGCCGAGGGCGAAGCCATCCAGAACTGCACCAAGGCACATCTGGCGTCGCGAGCAGCCGTCCGGGTATGCTTTCTTTTTTGACTTTGCTTTTCCTTGCTCTTCTCTGTGGGGGCGCGCTAGCGCACCTACTGGGTGTAGTCCCCGAGTTTCAGGCCGGCTGCTGAGCAGGCGGCCCGGAACTCCATCTGGCGAGTTCCAAATGTTTACCTTTGTCTAAAATTCTTATCACAGGAGTATCACAACCTCCGCGTCACTGCCTTCAACCGTAGTGTTGAGGAGCTGGGCAAGCAGACTGCCGACTTGTCGGAGAGCCGGAGTGAGTCCTCCTTCTTCTTCGCGGGGGCGCGCTGGCGCACCTACGGGCTGTAGTCCCCGAGATTCGGGCCGACTGCTGAGCAGTCGGGCCGGATCTTCCCGGCGACCTTCTTTGTTGATGACTTAACGTCTTTTTTCCTTTTATTTCTTCAGAGGCCAACGCCACTCTTCAGCAGCAGCTGGGCGAAGCCAACACCGCCTTGCATGCCAAGGGGGAGGAGTGCAGCAAGCTCGCCGCAGAGCGCGACCTGCCAGCCACGTAGCTGGCGGAGCAAAGGGAGCTGCTCAAGAAGGCACAGGACGAGGCGGAGAAGAGAGAGACTGCTCTCCTGGCCGAGTTAGAAAGCGAGCGCTCCTCCTGGACTGACAAGGAGGCACTGCTGACCTCTGGCTTCCATGAGATTGAGGACATCATCGACGGTGAGTTTCTTTACTTTCTTTCTTTGAGCTGCTGACTGTAGGTCGAGCTGGCTCCTGATTTTTTGACTTGGCGGCGGCACAGCCAGCCACGGGAAGAGGGATGGTCTGTGTAGTCCTGCCGGCGCTGGTTTGGGCAGCTGGAGCAGGAAGATCAGAGATTGAAGAAGCACGGCGGCCATTGGATGGACATCCAACAGTCACTGTTGTGTGTTGACTAAGTTGACAAAGCCTTCCGTACATTTCAAAAAAAAATTTAGGACAGCGTCATCGATGACCTAGTAGGCCCAGAAGTCAGCCTCCAAATCTGTGGAAAACAACATACAGCCCATTAGCCATTATTTTCAATAATTTACAACCCATTTGCTAATTCTTAAGGATATTTAAAGCCCATATTCTTTTTATTAGCATTACAGACCATATATTCTGGGCACTGCTAAAAATTCAACGAAATTTTGCATATTTCGGTGGGGTCCGAACTCTTTTAATCACGAAACTTCGAGTCACGTTAAAAATAATTTTCAAAAAATTATTGTCGGGGGTTGGGTGCGACATATGCCAAGGGATGGCTTATCATGGTGGGGGCGAGTAGAACATCGTCAGTGCCTGGAAACGGGATGAGGCGAAGACATGCACGCCAGCGGATCTTACCCAGCTTCAGGGCTCTCCGTGGAGATAACACCCCAACTGCTGCTCTGCGGGGTCTCCGCATGATCACTATGGCAAAGTGAGTACAAGGTTGCTCCTTGAGCTGTTCTCTAGAGGTAGGAGAGGGCAAGGCTAGCTCCCTCCTTCCTATTCTCTCTAGTCTAGTGCTAATGGATCGATCCCCCTTGCATGGGTGCCCCGGGGGGCTTATATAGGCCTGCCCCCCAGGGATACAATGGTAATCCGGCTGGGTGCGGGTCCCAGCCGTCTGCCTCTCAGGTCGCCGTCTTCTCCGCCGACTATTGGGGCCCGCCAATAGGCCCGATACTGTAGCCGTGCTTCTAATGACGCTGGCTTGGTCATGGGGTCGTGGCAACAGTGCCGCCGCCTGGCGGACGATCACTGTCGCCATTCCCCGTCTTGTATGGTTAATGGCGTGCGGGGCCCGTGGGAGGGGCTGGCCGACTCCCGGAGGCCGAATCCCAACCGGTCCGTCTTGCGGCACTCTTGCCGTCTTTTGTACCCCCGCTGACGGGTGGGTCCTGCCGTCTCTGGGTCGTGCAGACAGGCCGTCGTGGGCACAGTGCGCCGCCCACGGGGGCTGAGGTCAGGGCAGGCATGGCAACAGTGCCGCGCCGGATGGAGATCTCCCTCGATACGGTGCACTGTGGCCATACCTGCCCTTCGTAAGCGAGGCAGGGATGGGCCACACGGTGGCCGTACCCCATCCCGTCCACTATCGCGAAGGTAGGAGGTAGGCGGAATCGCGGGCCGACTCTCGATAGCCGGCTTATCTGGCAGTCGCCAGCTAGGAGTCGGCTTATCTCAAAGTCGCCCCTAGAACTCGACTGTGAGGGGCAGTCGACGGCCTCGCCGCCGACTCCCAGAAGGTGGCTCTTTATCGTGGGGTCTTGAGGGGCGCCGCCCGCCCCGATGTCTTGAAAGGTTTCGGGGCTCGGGTTAGCCTACCCGTGGCCCATTACTCCGACAGTAGTCCCCGAAGCTGGTGAGGCGCCGAGGGAGACATGTCGAGGAGCCTCAACAGTTTTATCTTCCTGGTGGTGGAATCTGGACCTTGCTCGCCGTCTTCCTCTTGGCCGACTAGCTAGAGCCGGACTTGCAGAAGGCTGTCTTGTCTTTTAAAGAGTTCGAAGGTCGCAGCGGGATCCAGGCAGCGTGCCTGGTAAGCTTCCAGGAAGCCGCCCGTTGCGGTCCCATCGCGCGGCGCCACGCGGCAGGGTTAGGCTGCCAACCCACGCGCGCAACGGGACAGGCCATTAGGCGGGGCCCGCCACTACAACGCCTAGGCACGCGAACAGATTTGTTGCGGCCGCGAGGACGGTTGGGGTTCCCACGTCGTAACTGCGCAGTTACTTCGTGCGGTAAATCGTGGGGGGCGTGGGGTCCTGGGCACAGTTAATCCCACGTCCGCCCCATCGGCTTCTCAGCCCACGAGCCTATAAGTAGGCAGGAGGAGGGGGCAGCGGGGCACGCACGCCCTTCTCCCCCACTCTCCTCACTGCCTCTTCCTCCTTCTTCCTCTCGCCACCGCTGCGCCGAACCACACCACGCCCGCAGCGATGAGCTCTTCCTCCGCTGTGGTGCCTCCTGTCGTGCGCTCCGGCGTGTGGGACGGCTCCGAGGTGGACGACGACCACATCGAGTTTCTCCGCATGACGCGTCGCCTCCCCGGAGAGAACCTAGTGCAGGCCCGCGCTGCGCCGGCGAGGGAAATAGTGCCGGCGTCGGAGGAGGGCGAGCGGGTCGTATTCCGCTCGCACCTCATGCACGACCTAGGGCTGCCGGCGAGCGGTTTCTTCCGCTCCTTCTTGGAGTTCCACGGGCTCCAGTCGCACCACCTCACTCCGAACACGGTGGTGCTGCTGGCTGCCTTCGCCACCCTGTGCGAAGGCTTCCTCGGCGTTCTCCCCACCATCGAGCTGTGGTGGGGAGTTCTTTCAATCCAAGATCGGCACGCACGTCGCCGGCGTGCTGGCCCAGTGTGGTGCCTTCATCGTGATGCAGAGATCCGTGGCCGACAATCGGTTTCCCACCATCCCGCTGATCAAGTCGGTGAAGATGTGGTAGCGGTCTTATTTTTACGTGAAGAACGTCGCCCCAGACGGCGACTGGGTCAATCTGCCGCCCTACAAAGCCGGCGCACCGGCTGGGAGGCTCCCCAGCTGGTCCCACCGGGTCATGACGCTGACTCCCGCTGGTGCAGCCGCCATCGCGCGACTCCGAGTGCTGATGCAGTCGGAGGGTCTGACCGGGGCCGACCTGCTGGCCGCCTTCGTGGCGCGCCGAGTCCTCCCACTCCAAGGCCGACCTCCTCTGATCTGTCAGATGAGAGGTCACCGAGACCCGAGTTGGATGTGCTCCAAGGACATGCCCCATGCAGAGGTGGCGGACACGGTGAATTACATCGCGAACTGCAATCTCGCGGTGGATTGGCAGTTCGGCAAGGAGCCGTACTCACCCCCCCCCCCCCCGCCTGTCGTAAGTTGTCTCTCTTCTTCTTCTGTCTTCTTTGCAGCCGAATCCAACTTCTGATCTTTTTTGGTTTCCTTCGAGTCAGAACCCCCTCATCCAGCCCTCAGCCGGCACCACGGGCCCGCCCCGTCAGTTCGTCTCCGACCGGGCGGAGAGCGACATCGACGACCCCGACTTAGGGGCAGCGGCGATGGAGGCCGACGCCGAAGGAGGAGGAGGAGGAGGAGGAGGAGGCTTCAGGCCCTCGGCCACCTTTGCCGACTGGCCTGAGGACGATGCCGAGGGGGAAGTTGTCCCGTGCCACCAACCAAGGGTCGGCCAGCCGGGCGCGAGTTCCTCCGCCGGCTTAGATGGTCAAGGCGGCGCGAAGAGGCGCCGGGCCGGGCCGAGCTTGCTTGGCGGCCGGTCGAAGAAGTTCAAAGGGGCGGCCGCCGCGACCAAGCGGGAAGAGGCGATCGCGAAGGCCAACCGCTTCCGTAAGGAAGTGAAGAAGCCGCCACTGGTCTCTCGTAAGTGCTTCCGCCTTTGGTCTTGTTTTCTACTGGTGAATCTTGTCCAAATCTTTTACACGCCTTTCTGGCTTCAGGGCTCCCCTTACATTCGAGAGGGTCGCCGCCGCCTCCGTCATGGGGTCGGCAAAGACGTCTGCCACTACTCGGCGGATTGACCCCGCCGCCGACCTCTGGGAGGCGACGGAGCGGAACGCACGGGAGAAGCGCGACGAGGACGAAGCCGCCCGTCTGGAGAAGGCGGTGGCCGAGAAGGCGGCGGCCTCCGCTCAGAGGAAGCTGGATGAGGCCGAAGCCGCCGTCGCAGCAAGGTAGCGAGCTGAGGAGGCCACACGCCGCCAATCGGCGTTGCTCGTCACCCCGCTGAGCTCCGCCCAGCCGCCCCCGGAGTTCACGGGGCAGACTGGGGAAGCCGGCGGCGAGAACCCCATCATGGAGCGGGAAAGCAGCAAAGCCTCCATGTCGGACACGGCCGTGCCGCCTCCGCCGCCTCCGCCGCCGTCTAGGGTTGCACGAGGTAAATGGTCGACGGGCCCGCCGGTGCCGCCGACTGAGGACGAGTCCGTGGCAAAGCTGCTCCTTCAAGTCGCCTCGCCAGCGCGCCGCCGTCTTGAGAAGGCGACTTCGGCGTGACGCCCTTTGGAGACCGGCGCCGCCAGCTCAGCCACCCCCGACGCCGAGGCGACAAGTGCCGTGCCCGTGGGGTGGGTGCGAGGAGGCGGCACAGGCCCGCTGAACCAGGCGCTTCTGGATGTTCAGGCAAAGTTGCGAGCCGAGGGCGAAGCCATCCAGAACTGCACCAAGCCGCATCTGGCGTCGCGAGCAGCCGTCCGGGTATGCTTTCTTTTTTGACTTTGCTTTTCCTTGCTCTTCTCTATGGGGGCGCGCTAGCGCACCTACTGGGTGTAGTCCCCGAGTTTCAGGCCGGCTGCTGAGCAGGCGGCCCGGAACTCCATCTGGCGAGTTCCAAATGTTTACCTTTGTCTAAAATTCTTATCACAGGAGTATCACAACCTCCGCGTCACTGCCTTCAACCGCAATGTTGAGGAGCTGGGCAAGCGGACTGCCGACTTGTCGGAGAGCCGGAGTGAGTCCTCCTTCTTCTTCGCGGGGGCACGCTGGCGCACCTGCGGGCTGTAGTCCCCGAGATTCGGGCCGACTGCTGAGCAGTCGGGCCGGATCTTCCCGGCGACCTTCTTTGTTGACGACTTAACGTCTTTTTTCCTTTTATTTCTTCAGAGGCCAACGCCACTCTTCAGCAGCAGCTGGGCGAAGCCAACACTGCCTTGCATGCCAAAGGGGAGGAGTGCAGCAAGCTCACCGCAGAGCGCGACCTGCTGGCCGCACAGCTGGCGGAGCAAAGGGAGCTGCTCAAGAAGGCGCAGGACGAGGCGGAGAAGAGAGAGACTGCTCTCCTGGCCGAGTTCGAAAGCGAGCGCTCCTCCTGGACTGACAAGGAGGCACTGCTGACCTCCGGCTTCCATGAGATTGAGGACATCATCGACGGTGAGTTTCTTTACTTTCTTTCTTTGAGCTGCTGACTGTAGGTCGAGCTGGCTCCTAATTTTTTGACTTGCTTCTTTTTTCGTCTTGGCAGACTTCTTCCCTGGCCACTCGCAGGCGGCCACTCAGGCCATCGAGGCTGATCGCGAGGCGCGGAGGGCAAATGGTGCAGAGGTCACCGCCAATGCCCCCCGGACCCTCGATGAGCAGCTTCTGAGCATCGAGGCTCGTCTGCGGCCGGCCCATCGGGTGCTGCGCCGGCTTCAACGTGCCGGCGCCCAGGCGGTTGCCGCCCTGTGGCCAGACATGCCGGTTCTGCGCACTCCCAGTCGGACTGCCGACTGGCTGGATGTCGCGGCTAGTCGTCTTGAGGCCTGGAAGGGTTCCTCGACCCGGGCTGGAGCGCGCCGGGCCTTGGAATTCGTCAAGGCGTGGTATCCAGGGCTGGACCTGGACCGGCTGGCCGCGTTCCGGTCAGAGGCCCAGGCGGAGCTGATAGCTGTGGAAGACGCCTTCGTCGCGCGTGTGGCGGCGATCGCCGACTACGCAGACACCAGCGTCTTCGTCCCTGATCGGACTGAAGACGGCGGGGAGGCGCCGCCGGAGTGGTTCAGGATGAACCCGGACTATGACGAGGACTCGACGAAGGTGATCGGTTCCAGCGCCGAGGAGGAAGGCGAGGCGGAGGACGGAGGTGAGACGGAGGCGCCAGAAGGCGAAGTGGGCGACCAGCCACAGCTCGACCGTGCCTCCAGCAACAAGCCGTGCCCGACCGAGCCGGCTACCGCCGGAGATGATCAAGCCGAGACTGACCAACCGGCCGCCCCGGCGCCTGACACCGCCATCTCTTCCGACCCTCTGAACCCGTCTGCCGCTTCCTAGGCTGCCATCTTGCCTTCATTTTATCTACTTTAGTAATCTTTGAAGAACTTGTTAATTCGAACAATTCCACCCGCGGGGTGTATTTTGAACTTCTTCCTGAAGATTCAGCCAAGGGCCTATGTTATGTAAATATTTATCCGAATTCTATCTTTCCTTGCTCATTGCTCCTTTGGCTTTTTCCTTTGCCGCCTTCCCTTAGTCGCCGCCTTGCCAGTCGGACAACCATTCTACGGACTTGCCACTGGATCAAATGCTTGGCTACTTTGGGAAGGCAAGTACTCGACCGTTTTAGAGTCTTTTTAACAAGTTGGATAGAAAGCCGCAAGCCGACTACTCAAGAGTCGGCTTTGCTAAGAGGGGCAGGAAGCCGGCTAAAGCTATGTTTATGCTTTGAGTCCTTAGCCATTTTTCATGTGGGCGCCCATTCTTCCTTACTCCTGCCCACCAAACAGTCGCTCTGCGAGCTGCGGCTTTTGATAGGAGACGGCTTAGGCACCGCACACTACTTGTCCGACTGCAGGAAGCATTCCATAGCGCGAGGCGACGAGTCCCCGGTCCGACTAGTCGAGCCCGGTGCCAAGCGGCATAACAAAGAGTAGCATACTTGAAGGCATAATTCTTATCATACAGATAACAAAAAGGGCAGTCCCCGAGCTCGTCTCGGGGGGGCCCGAAGTCTTGGTACTTTAATACAAGGGGTAGCGTGGTACATACTGCATCAACTGTAAAATCTTCGGAGAAGATTTGCATTCCATGGGCGTTCCATCTCTTTGCCGGAGTCGTCCCTCTTGCGTGCTCGGGGCTTCTGAGTGTCGATCAGGTAGTAGGAGTCGTTGCCCAGCACTTTGCTAATAATGAAGGGGCCTTCCCAAGGTGCCGACAGCTTGTGCTGGCCGGCTGTTTGCTGGATCAGTCGGAGCACAAGGTCGCCCTCTTGGAAAGATCTCGGCCTGACCTTCCTGTTGTAGTATCGGCGCAGGCTCTGCCGGTAGATGCTGGACCGGCTGAGTGCCAAAAATCGGCCCTCTTCCAGCAGATCGACACCGTCTTGACGTGCTTCTTCTGCTTCCTCCTCGGTGTACATGATGACTCGCGGGGAGTCAAACTCTATGTCCGTTGGGATGACGGCTTCAGCACCGTAGACGAGGAAGAAAGGTGTGAAGCCGGTTGACTTGTTTGGAGTCGTGCACAAACTCCAGAGGACGGCTGGCAACTCCTCAAGCCAACAGCCGGCCGAACGCTCCAGTGGTTCGACCAGTCGTGGCTTGATGCCAGACAGAATGAGGCCGTTTGCTCGCTCTACCTGGCCGTTTGACTGCGGATGGGCAACGGACGCTAAGTCCAGTCGGATGCCCTGTGTTGCGCAGAAAAGGGCCAAGGCACCTTTGGCAAAATTTGTGCCATTGTCGGTGATGATGATGTGCGGTATGCCATACCGAGTCGTGATGTCAGCGATGAAAGTCACTGCAGTCGGACCATTCAACTTCTTGATGGGCTACGCTTCTATCCACTTGGTGAACTTGTCCACCGTGACAAGTAAGTGAGTTAGGCCGCCTCGTGCTATTTTGAATGGTCCCACCATGTCCAGGCACCAAACCACAAAGGGCCAGGCGATAGGGATAGTCTTGAGTGCGGAAGCCGGCTGATATGGCTTGGAGCGGAACTTCTGGCACCCTTTGCACTTTTGGACTAATTCTTTGGCCTCTTCTAGGGCAGTTGGCCAGAAGAAACCATGTTGAAAGGCTTTGGCGACGAGTGCTCTTGAAGCCGCATGGTGGACGCACTCGCCTTGATGGATGTCTCTGAGAATTTCTTGGCCTTGCTCTGGCTCGACGCAACGCTGGTAGGCACCAGTGACGCTGCGCCTGACCAACTCTCTGTTGACTATGGTGTAGGCTGCTGCTCGGCGTTGTACTTGCCGAGCCAAGATTTCATCGGTTGATAGCTCTTTGCTCACTAGGAACTTGAGGATGGGCTAGGCCCATGAGGGTGCTGATATTTCTTCAACTGCTAGTACCGCGACTTGAACGAGGGCGGCTGGGCTAGGAGGCGGCGGGCTGGAGTCCGCGGCCGCTTGCTGGATTGATGAAGTCCCCGGGCCGAGTTCTGGAGTCTTCGGACTGGTCGCCGTGGTCCCCGGGCCGGGTTCTGAAGTCCCCGGGCCGGCTTCGACTACGACGTTCTTGGAGCCATTTGTAAGAATTCTCGTGCCGTCTGCTGGGGCTCTTGAGTCGGATCCGACTTCTTCGGGGGGAACCAGCACAAAGATGGAGTCTGATTCTGGTGAAAGCTTGACAGACGGCTTAAGGAGGCGCCAAAGGGCGACGCCAGATGGTATTGCTTGGCGGGTGGAGCCGATTCGTGCCAGGGCATCTGCTTGGTCGTTGTCATTTCTTGGCACGTGAAGGAACTCTCACCCCTCGAAATATCCGCTGAGTTGCTGTACAAGGAAGCGATAGCTCGCCATGTTTGCATCCTTGGCGTCCCAATCGCCAGATGATTGCTGGACTACTAAGTCGGAGTCGCCATAACACAGGATCCGGCGAATGCCAAGTTCTTTGGCAAGCCGGAGCCCGTGAATGAGCACCTCGTACTCAGCGACGTTATTGGAGGCGGCGAAATGGATCTGCAGCGCATATTGAGCTTGTCGCCTTTGGGGGAGGTGAGGACAACGCTGGCTCCCAAACCGGTGCGCATCTTGGAGCCGTCGAAATGCATCCGCCAATGGGTGGAGTCGGGCGCTGGTGGCAGGTACTGGGTCTCCTCCTAGTCGACGAGGAAGTCGTCCAGTGCTTGCGACTTGATGGCGGTGTGGGGCTGGTAGTAGATGGTGTAGGGAGCCAGCTCAATGGCCCATTTGGCCACTCGGCCAGAGGCATCCTGGCTTCCGATGATCTCGGCCAGCGGGGCTGTGCAAACCACAGTGATTGGATGCTCCTGAAAGTAAGGCTTCAACTTCTTGGCGGCAAAGTGCATGCCGTAGCACATCTTCTGGTAGTGGGGGTAGTTCTCCTTGGAGGCCGACAACACTTCGCTCAGGTAATATACCGGTCTCTGGATAGGTAGCGCCTTGCCTTCCTCCTTGCGTTCAACTACAATGACTGTGCTGACTACCCTGCTGGTGGCGGCAATGTACATGAGCATGGGATCTTTAGGAGTCGGGGCCGCCAGCACAGGGGGAGTAGTCAACATTTTCTTCAACTGGAGAAAAGCTACGTCTGCCTTGGGGTTCCACTCAAAAAGGCCGTCTTCTTCATGAGCTGGTATAAAGGGAGAGCCTTCTCGCCTAGCCGACTGATGAATCGGCTGATGGACGCCAAGCAGCCGGTGAACTTTTGCACATCTAGCAGTCGGCTGGGTACCTCCATCCTCTCGATGGCCTTGATCTTCACAGGGTTGCACTCTATGCCGCATTCAGAGACCAGGAAGCCAAGGAGTTGGCCGACTAGTACTCCAAAGACGCACTTCTCAGGGTTGAGCTTGATCTGGAATCGGCGCAGGTTCTCAAAGGTTTCCTTGAGGTCTTCCAGCAGTGGTTCACGCTTTTCCGTCTTCACCACCACATCGTCCACGTAGACGTGGGTGTTTCTGCCGAGTTGCTTGAGGAGGCACTTCTGAATGCAACGCTGAAAGGTGGCGCCAGCATTCCTCAAGCCGAACGTCATGGTCAGGTAGCAGAAGGCTCCAAACGGCGTGATGAAGGCGGTCTTCAGTCTGTCAGCCGGGTTCAACTTGATCTGGTGATATCCTGAATACGCATCTAAGAAACTCAACAGCTCGCATCCGGCTATGGAGTCTATCACCTGATCAATTCTCGGCAGAGTGAATGGGTCCTTGGGGCAAGCTTTGTTGAGGCTGGTGTAGTCAATACACATCCGCGACTGCTTGTTCTTCTTCAGCACCAGGACCGGGTTTGCTAACCACTCTGGGAAAAATACTTCCATAATGAAGCCGGCTGCCGGGAGCCGGGCTATCTCTTCTCCAGCAACTCTTCTCTTTTCTTCTGACAGGCGGCGCAAGGGCTTCCTGACGGGCTTCACATCAGATCGGACATGTAACTTGTGCTCGGCGAATTCCGTCGGTAGACCTGGCATGTCTTTAGGGGACCATGCGAAGATGTCTCGATTCTCATGGAGGAAATTGACGAGCTCGCCTTCCTATTTGCTGTCAAGGTTTGCACCTATGACAGCGTACCTCTCTGGGTGTTCCGGGTCCAAGGGTATCTTGTTCGTTTCTTTGGCCGGTTTGAATGAACCCTCAGCTTCCGACTCCTTGGGGTTGGGCGACATCTCGGGCTGCTTGCCGGCCATCGCCACAACCCGATCAAGAAGCCGCTTCTCTGCTGCGATCACCAGGGATTCGGCTAGCCGACTGCTTTTGGCCGTGCAAGCGGACGACTTTCTGTAGTCGCCGGCTATGGTCAGAATCCCCTTGGAACTCGGCATCTTCATCTTGAGGTAGGCGTAGTGGGGGACCTCCATGAACTTGGCCAAAGCAGGTCGGCCAAGCAATGCATGGTACGGGCTTTCAAGGTCCACCACTTCAAACCAAACTGGCTCTCGGCGGAAATGATCTTTGTCTCCAAAGAGGACGTCTAATAGGATCTTGCCGATTGGTGAGCAGGAAAGGCCAGGAACAATGCCGTGAAACACAGTCCGGCTGCTCTGAAGCTGTCTCTGCTTGATTCCTAACTTCTCCATGGTATCCTTGTACAGGATGTTGATGCTACTGCCTCCGTCTATCAGCACTCATGAGAAACGAGCGGCCCGCCTATCCGTGGCAAAGGTGGCACCTAAGACCAGGGTGTAGGAGCCCGGATTCGGCATCACCTCTGGGTGATCAGCTCTGCTCCAACTGATAGGCTTCTCGGACCAGTGCATGAACTCTGGAGTACTCGATGCTACTGCATTCACCTCTTGCTGCTGCAGCCGCCTGCTGCGTCGATCGTCGGCCATGCTGGTGAACACCACATAGGCTCCGTGCTCTTCTAGGTACTCGTCTTGTACTGCGCCGACTGGCCTGACAGGCGGCTGCTGGGCAGCGGTGGAGGCGGCGGCCCAGCAGGCGGGGGAGGCAGGAGGCCGTCTCCCTTGGCGATTCTGGTGAGCTAGTGGCATTTCCGGGTGGTGTGGTTCGACGGCTTCGCGCTGCTGTGGAACTTGCAGGGGCCATCTAGAGTCTGCTCGTAAGAGAAGGCCGGCAACTAGTTGGACTTGCCGCCTTTCTGCCGCTTGGCCGGAGGCTGTTCTTCTGGTTGCTGGTCTTCGACTGTCACAACTTGCCGGCTGCTGGAAGCCGGCTGTGGGGCTTGCGCTTGTGATCGTTCTGTTGTTGTCGCCGACTAGTGTCCCCAGCCGGAGTTCTGGGAGCCTGAGGGGCTACTTTGCCAGTCGCACTAACTTGAATCTCCGTGTTCATGGAGGAGTCGGCTGTGGCGTACTTGTCTGCTATGATCAGCAGCTCGTCGAGGGTCTCCGGCTCGTCGCAGAGGAGCTTGTGCTTGAGGAGGGTGCCTTCTCTGCACCCGCCAGTGAAGTACTCGATAGCCTGCACCTCGTGCACGCCCTCGCAGGAGTTTCGAAGCTCAGCCCAGCGTGTGAGGTAGTCGTGAGTTGACTCGTCAGGGCCTTGCACGCACAAGGAAAGTTGGTGAGGCTTGGGAGGTCGCTTGTACGTGCTTGTGAAGTTGCGGACGAAGGCTTTGGTGAAGTCGACCCAGCTGTTGATACTGCGGGGCTTCAGGCTGTTCAACCATGTCCGGGCCATGCCCTGGAGCATGAGTGGAACGTACTTTACGGCAACACGCTTGTTGCCGTTCGCTATGTTGACGGCCGTGGAGTAGTCAACCAGCCAGTCTTCCGGCTTCACGGAGCCGGTGTACTTGGGCGTATCTCGGGGGAGCGTGAACCCTTTGGGAAAGGGCTCGTCTCGGATGCAAGGTCCGAAGCAAGGCGGTCCCAACTCGTCTTCTTCTTCCAGCGCCAGGGATCGGTGGAGTCGGTCGATACGGTGGCGGGCGTCATTTTCTCTGACTCCCTCTCAATGGCCAAGGCGGTCGCCGAGAGTTGGATGCTCAACGGGTGGCGGGGAGACTCATCTTTCTTTGCGAGGAGGAGGAGGCAGATAGTCGTCCCGCCGTTCCACTGCTTTGGGGCGGCCGTCTTGGTCGCGCTTGATGGTGATGCGAGTCCGACTGTGGGTGACAGCCGGATCCTTGTCTTTCCTTCTGCGGACACCACTAGTTGGTGTCCGGGATGTCGCGCCTTGATCTCGGCGGGGCGGCAGGTCGTCGCTTTGTCATTGCGGCGCCTCTGTGCGGCAGCCGGCTTCATTCTGCGCGGCAGCCGCGTCGAGGAGCCGCTGGACTCGCTCCGTCATCAGGCGACGCTCTTCACCCTCGAAGTTGTCTAGCTCATCCACCGCCGCCTGCGCGGCGCGGATGTTCTCCGCAGGCGTGGCGTACACAGGGCGATTGGCCCCGAACAGGTTGGCGATGGCCACGCCACGCTGCCGGACCGCGCCTAGGCGGGTAGGCCCAGTTGGAGCCGGCGAGCCGCCCACAGCGTGATCCATCTCACGCTGGTAGGCTTCTGACAAGCGTCTCATGCTTGCCAGCTTCTTCGCGCCCTCGACGAGCTGAAGGCGGCGCGCCTCCATCGTCTCGGCGTCAGCATCTTCCAGAATAGGCGTGGTCAGGTCTTGCAGAGCCGCATCGAGTGGATCATGAGCTCCTTCACCAGAACGCTCGCCATGATCGAGGACGAGAACCTCTGTGATGGTGCTTCCGCTGCTCTCCGCACGAGGGAGCGGCTCGTCGTAGACCACCACGTTGGTGGGGAACGCGTCGAGCGACGCGGTGTCGGAGTCGACCAGCATTGGGTCGGTGGAGCCTATGGACTCCAAGTCTACGGCAGGCTCGCCGGCGACATGGATTTGGTCAAGGAGGCCCGTGAGGAGGCTCTCGGGGCCGCCCATGCCTGCGTCGGACACAGGCTCGTCGGAGAGGCGAACCTCGCCGACAAGTTCGGCGAGGCAGCTGGCTGCGCAGGCGATCTCAGCGCCATGCTGCGCGTCGGCGCAGACCCCGTCTGGCATGCCAGGTTGGCTTCGCTCGCCAGGGAGAAAAAGGGTTCCTGTCCAGAGCAGGTCTCCGGATGACGGTGCACCTCGCCCCACGGTGGGTGCCAAATGTCGGGGGTTGGGTGCGACATATGCCAAGGGACGGCTTATCATGGTGGGGGCGAGTAGAATATCGCCGGTGCCTAGAAACGGGATGAGGCGAAGACATGCACGCCGACGGATCTTACCCAGCTTCAGGGCTCTCCGTGGAGATAATACCCTTACTGCTGCTCTGCAGGGTCTCCGCATGATCACTATGGCAAAGTGAGTACAAGGTTGCTCCTTGAGCTGTTCTCTAGACGTAGGAGAGGGCAAGGCTAGCTCCCTCCTTCCTATTCTCTCTGGTCTAGTGCTAATGGATTGATCCCCCCTGCATGGGTGCCCCGGGGGGCTTATATAGGCCTGCCCCCAGGGATACAATGGTAATCCGGCTGGGCGCGGGTCCCAGCCGTCTGCCTCTCAGGCCGCCGTCTTCTTCACCGACTGCTGGGGCCCGCCGACTGGTGGGCCCTGCCGACAGGCCCGGTACTGTAGTCGTGCTTCTAATGACGCTGGCTTGGTCATGGGGTCGTGGAAACAGTGCTGCCGCCTGGCGGATGATCACTGTCGCCATTCCCTGTCTTGTCTGGTTAATGGCGTGCGGGGCCCGTGGGAGGGGCTGGCCGACTCCCGGAGGCCGACTCCCAACCAGTCCGTCTTGCGGCGCTCTTGCCGTCTTCTGTACCCCCGCTAACGGGCGGGTCCCGCCATCTCTGGGTCATGCAGACAGGCCGTCGTGGGCATAGTGCGCCGCCCACGGGGGCTGAAGTCAGGGCAGGCATGGCAACAGTGTCGCGTCGGATGGAGATCTCCCTCGATACGGCGCACTATGGCCATACCTGCCCTTCGTAAGCGGGGCAGGGATGGGCCACGCGGTGGCCGTACCCCGTCCCGTCCACCATCGTGAAGGTAGGAGGTAGGCGGAGTCGTGGGCCGACTCTCCATAGCCGGCTTCTCTGGCAGTCGCCAGCTAGGAGTCGGCTTATCTCAAAGTCGCCCCTGGGACTCGGCCGTGAGGGGCAGTCGATGGCCTCGCCGCCGACTCCCAGAAGGCGACTCTTTATCATGGGGTCTTGAGGGGCGCCGCCCGCCCCGATGTCTTGAAAGGTTTGGGGGCTCGGGTTAGCCTACCCATGGCCCATTACTCCGACAATTATATCAAAATAAAATTCAAAAAACAATTCTCCGCAAAAAAATGATTGAAATTTAGAATCTTAACTAGCAAGATGCCCGTTCGTTGCACGAAACATGAAGATGCATTTGTATGAGTAGTTTATCTTGTGGGAGAAATGATGATATTTTAATGTAATTGCCAGTTGGCTTTGGTTTTTATAAGAGTAGAGAGTAGAAAAATCCTGAAAAAAATGATATTTTAATGCAATTGCCGGCTGGCTTTGGTTTAAAAATTTACAGCCCATTTCTTACAACTTGTAGCCCATTTTCTGGGGAAGCCCATTTCTTACTACTTACATCCCTCCTCGTCTTGAAAGATTTGTAGCCCAGCAGGGCTGAGAAAAGCAAGTAGGCCTCGGTTTTGGTATTCTCCAAAAAAAGAACTAGGCTAGCCAATTTCAGAAAGAAAAAATATATCAACTGGGCTCGTCATGTGCTTAATAAAAGCGTAAGTGTGGGCTAGACGGGCCACAGCCCCCGCACATCGCGCAGTTGAGCTCCGTCTATGAAACTAAAAAACAACTAGGCGAGCCGCTGGGTCCCTGTTGTTATCCGCTCATTGTGTAATTTTCTCGTTTATTGACTACATTGACAATGGCGTGGGACCTAGTTGACAAATAATTAGGAGGAAATATTTTTTTGGCTTGTAATAACAAGGCACCTGCTTGCGAAATGCAATGACCCTGGTGGGTCCCTACTGTCAGCCTCTCCATGTACAGTCATCTCCTGATTCCTCTTGGTTGTTGACCATGTTGAGAACGCCAGACGGCGGCGGGCACAACGAGCGAACCAAGGCGGAGAACGACGGCGAGGCCTCGAATGGGAACGAATAGCAACCGTGGAAGATGCGGCAGTGTAGTGGCAGGTGGAGGGGAATACGAGGGTAACAACATGCAACTCAAGCATACAAATGGTACAAAAATCCCAAGGATTAATTGTTCATCAAATTTTTAGACAAAACCCAGATTGAACATGACAGT
Source organism: Triticum aestivum (assembly GCF_018294505.1). Lineage (NCBI taxonomy): Eukaryota > Viridiplantae > Streptophyta > Magnoliopsida > Poales > Poaceae > Triticum > Triticum aestivum. The sequence continues at coordinate 176,436,063 of NC_057795.1, forward strand.
AACATCTAACCCAACCACTCTTTTTTGCAGTCACAAACAAATGGATCGGTCTGATCCATAAAATCAACATCCTGTGCAAAAAAATTTATTTCAGGATGACTACAACTTGTTGTAAATAGAAGTCGAGCATGTTTAGAAGCCCATTTGTCCACCTAAAACTTCTTTTTTTGCTGTTCAACATGTTCGTCCGTGAGAAATCTCTTGCGGTAAAAATTAAGCCTCATTGACAATAGTAACCTCGCATTCAACAGGAAGAATGTGACAAAGCTTTTGTTTGCCTGGTTGGATGCATATCGTTCCATCATTATTGTCCTCAAACGAATGTCATGAGAACTGAGAAAATCCTTGTGCTTATTACGCCACCGATTGGTTATATGTTTTTCTCCATGTGGTTCTGCCTAAGTAGACATGAAGATTGAAAACAGTTAAGGTCTGAAAAAAGAGTATGTCGAAAGAACGACAGCTGAACAGTTAATTCTAGTACAATATATACGGGCTTTCAATGTGCATGAAATCATCACCTCTATGTATAAATTCTCCAGAGATCGAAAGCATCGCAGAAATCCAATAATTATCTCCACATCAAAACTATACATTCTAATATATATGATCTTGACAACATCCAGCAACATTGATAGGCTATCAATGGACGAACTCTTCATTGAGCATATAACATAATATTAGTACCCAAAGTGTACTCCAAGATGATATAAAACTTATGCACACAAATGAAAAATGCAGCATATGATTACAAATGTGTAGATGATAATATACGATACCTGAAAAGGTGAGGAGCCAAACACCTATTCCTTGTGATTATTAAACGGGTCACGAATTACACCCAAGGTCTCCAATTTGGGTGCAGAGACGACAGTTATTTGTGAAGGTGTATAACAATTATCAAGGAGCAACCTTTCAAGTGAAGGGGCATCTTCGATGATGAGCTGCTGTCCTTCAAAACAAATTCCAATGCTTTTAAGGTGAGGCGACTTTATTTGGAGACAACTGATACAGATTTCTATTCCCAAAACAATTAGCAAGCGCTCCAGGGCAGGGCAACTGGAGTGGATGATGCTGTACAGTGAGGCCTCTGGCAGATAAAGCACCACAAGCAAACGTTTTTTTAGCAGTGGGAGTCGAAGCATTTGTACCAGATCGTCTGGTAGATGGCACCGGGCGAAGGTGGCGGTGTGGAGAGAGGAGGAAAACCACGAGATGGACAACGGTGGTGTGGGCACGAATTCTTGGTGTGTTCGTGGTATGAAACTTTTATGGTAATGGTACAACTCAAACTGCTGGAGTTTTCGAATTCAGGGGATGTCAGCCAAGCGTCCACCATGCCGGGTATGACAGCAGGTAGTGTGTCGGGATGCAGAGGCATTGAATGGGGCCCTGCTGGTGAGAAGAGACGGGCTCTGAGGAGATCAAATTCAGGAAGGACAGATATCTGACAACAGTCGAGATTGAGGGGCGCGGTGCGCTATAGAGGGCGCCACTGAGTTGAGAGGACTTGTGTGCGGCAACAATCCTAGTGTTGAGAGGACTTGATATCAACAACCGGCGTCGCCGCTGGTAGGAGCCTCATCTTCTTGGCGCTGGGGCCAGCCGACTACATTTTCCTTGTGGGTGTCGCGCCGAGCTCACGGGTTTGAGCAGAGTAGCTAGAGACGAGCCTAGTGGAAGTGCGAGTGGGGAAGAAGGAGGGCTGGGGATTTCTGTAGGAGTGGAAGAAGAGGAGCAGGTGTTTTCTGTACGAGTGAGGAAGAAGGTGAGCGGGGGTTTTCTGGACGAGTGAGGAAGATTGGGGAGAGGGGGGAATTGGGGGGGGGAGACGGAAGAGGGAGAACAAGCTGTTCGTGTTTATAAGGCCCGCTGCACTAACTACTCACTTTTTTCCCAAGAACCGCTCTCTTCTTTTGTGTTGCTGCATTGGAGCTGGCGCATGGACTTGGCTGACTGGCCATGGTATGCAAGATGCATGTGCCCGCCGGCCACTGCATGCGCCTGGTTTGTTACTAGGCATATTTAATAGGGTGGTTATGGAGTAAATTAAGGAGATTTATTTTCTCTGTGTGCATCCACCAAATTAGAGGATGCGGTACTGGATGCAGACACTCACATTAAACTACACTTCAGAAGATACGGTATGCATACTAACATTCAGAAGAACAAAAGTTCATCATGTCTATGCATCTCAATGATTCACCATACTATAACCAATAGAAAGCTGTGAGAAGGTGTGGAAATAAAGATGACTCAACATGAGTCCATATTGTGCAGTTCCCCTGAAATCATATTCATTGTCCTGAATTTGAAAAGATAGGAAAACAATAGCTATACTTAAACGGTGTGGCAAAACAGTAGCACATATCAATAGCTCGGCATGACAAAACACGATCATCTGGACGAAGGGGATACTAATCTGCCTGAGGAAGATTATATATAATTTCGTAAGTCCTTGGTTGATTTCCACCTTCGGCTGCACTGCTTGTTTGCTCCTCCACACATGACAGGATCGTTCCGCATTGCATTCAGCAAGTGAACGTACGGATAAGCTAATTTCATCTTGCGGTGGTCATTGTACCTAGTTACGAGTGTAGGAATACCTGGAGCACCATGAGGTTAGCTGACAGCAGGTAGATGCAGCCATATAAATTTTGTGCGGTGCTACCAAAATTGAGGTTTGTATCCCTTCCCATTATGAGAATTCTTCTTGAAGTTGGTAAAATGTGACGGCTTGTTCTTAGCATCAAACTTGCCTTTCCCCTGAGGTTTGTTCTTGTTGTTTTGGGGCTGGTTGGGCTGGAAGTTCTTCTCGTGTACCATGTGGGCACTAGAAGCTCCCTCAGCGACCCGAGCACATGTGTCTTTTGCTCTCGCCTTCTCCTCAAAATCAATAGTGCTAATGAGATCCAAAACAGAAAACTCATGTCTCTAGTTTTTCAGAGAAGTAGCAAAATCGTTCCACGAAGGTGGAAGCTTGGCAATGATGGTCGCAGCAACAAATTTGTCTGGCAACACACACTTAAAGTACTCAAGTTCCTTAGAGAGTGACTGTATCTCATGAGTCTGCTGAACAACAGAGCGCTCATCAGTCATCTTGTAGTCATAGAATTTCTCCATGACGTACAACTCGTTGCCAGCGCCCGAGGGCCCAAACGTGGCCTCAAGCGCAACCCACATGTCTTTGCTGCTATCAAACAACATATATGAATCCACAATGTAATTGTCAAGAACACTCAGTAGGGCAGCTTTGAAGAGGGTATCCATGTTCTGAAAAGCTTCCTGCTGTGTAGGATTAAGATCGCCCTCAGGCTTACCCTTAGTGGCGTCATAGCAGTACATGATCTGAAACCAATATACTGCTCTTGTGCGCCACCTTTTATATTGCACCCCCTTAAAAGTAGGCGGCTTCAAAAGCGTAGCAAAACCACTCGGAGTAAATTGCCTATAATCAGGTTTTTGGATTGGATTGTTCAATATATGAGCAATTTAGTATGAGATTTAATCCGAATCAGCAGTAAATAGATCATGACGACAATTGCAAACATCAAAGTAATGATGCGGACTAAACCAGGAGGACAAAATCACCTACTGTACAGCGGGAGCAGAACCGCTATGGTTGATGTTGTCACTCATGTCGTTGATGAAGAGGTTACCGAGGTCGGTGAAGAAGGCTACCGTTGAGGAAGTCGTCGGTGGCAGCAGTCACAAGAGTGTGCTCCCCAAAAACCTGATCGCCCCTCTCCCGTACAGGATCACGAAAGTCGGGGTTCAGAGGACTGATGTCCCTTCTCGCGGTGCACGCCAGAAGGAGGGCTGGAGAAGAATTGCGTGGCGGCGCTAAGATCTGGAATGGTGCGAAACCATATCATACAGCGGCGGCTAGGGTAGACCATGTCAGGTCAGTCATGCGAGTGTAATAGTAGGCCTTTGACCCCCAAACCCCACGTTCAGGTCAATAATAGCCCCCCCAAGGTTTGTCTAAAAACTGGAGTAATTAAGGCGTCCGTTAGTCCCTTTAGTATACATACTATATCATTAATAATGGCCCCACCTTTTGTCTCACAAAGTATGTTGGAGTACAACCGTCTACACGTTTACAATCCGCTTCTCTTCTCTCTCCTTCAACTAAGCACAAATACTATATTTAAATCCTTATAGCCTGCTTATGTCATCTAGTTGTAGTACTTTCTCTAAAGTTACTCTCCACTGTGTAATCTGAAATGTCGGGTGTGCAGCGGGCGGTGCCCTCAGTCGGCGCGCCGCTTCAACGGCGAAAGCAGTGAGAGGTTGCCTCGCCCTGACTTGCCATCAATGTGGAGCGGCGGGCTCATCTGGCACCGGGCGGGAAGCGCGCGCGGGAGTGGGGAGGGGTTTTTGTTGGGCCAAGAAGGTGAGAAGTCAACTTGGGATCAGTCTAGACGGGGAAATATTATGTGCTCCCATACTCTGCATATGACACTAGTCTATGTTACTACTCCCTCCTTTCCGGTTTATAGAGATGTTTAGAGTAACATAATAATATGTTACAGTATAAGTTACTCCCCACTATGACCAGCCTTGGCCTCTCCCAGTGCTCCACCATGTATAGCTGCTAAGCCTGCCACGTAGGCATAAAATATGATGTGGCACCAATAAACTAAGCACCTATGCATTGAAGACTTGAGTTACTAAGCCATTTAATGCACTTAGCACCTCATCTAAGCACATCTAAGCACTTACTAGCACCCCCTTGACCGTGGACCTTGACGGTGTACGTCACCTTGTGTCTCATAATTTTCCTCGTCATCATCTGAGTCCTAGAAGATCTCACCCACATCATCATTAGCATGCAGCCGCCTTGATAGTTAACGTGCGCAGAAGGAGTAGAGGTGACTGGGGACGCACCATGTCGTCGGCACTCCGTACGTGCTCGTGTGCGTGCAGCGTGCGTGTTTTTTCATCAGTGCTAGCTCTAAGGCCGAGGCTGCGGTTGTCTTCGTCTCCGACTAGTCGTTGAGCAACGACGACAAAGAGGTGCTGCAAGAGATGCATAGGTGCTGTTCCGTGCGAGCTTCGCCGTAGCACGACGAACTGGACGTCGCCGCAGATGGCGCACGCCTCCATGCAGCCGAGTGTGTACGCATGCATGTGTTATTCACATGCATTCTGCGGCCGAGCGTGTGTGCATGCACGTCTTGTGTACGTGCGTTGTGTGCTCCATGTTGTGCGCGTATGTGCATGAGTTGGATCGGATGGAGCTAGTGCGTTGGCTTGTGTACATGCATGGATGCATGCGTCCTGTACATGCGTGGCTTGTTGCATGGTTATTATCAATATAAACTATAAAACATCTTCAACTTAGCATCCTGATGTACCATTTCTAGTGGTTAGCGAAGAGTTCATATTCTTTTATTTGTTTATAGGTGGGCAGGCGGGAAAAAATAGGGGAAAACGCGCAAGGTTCCTTGCAGACGCTCCACCGCGAGGTTCCTTGCTCCTTCTCGGTCGTCAGGAATCTATGCTCTTCAACTCTTTTATTTTACGTGAGCTTTGTTCATCCTTTTCCCAACACGCGAGACATCTAGCATCAAGGTGCACGTGTCATGCAAGAAAATGGAGATAATCAGATAAGCAGTGCGTAAGTGAGTCATGCACTTCGATGGCACCTACGCAATAATTTTTCTCCTCGATGGCACGTGAATAGTGCACGTACTCAATGACGGAGCACGAGATGGTAGCAATGACATGGTCAGCCCTTTTTTGGAGAGTGTACGTACTAAATAACTTTGATGTGTCCCGTCAACTTGTAGAATGACGAGAAGCTTGATTACGCCTTCTCCCTCGCCAACGCGTGCGCGGTGGCTTGCAGCACGAGGAGAAACTTTTGCTTACAAGTGGTGGACGTGCAGCAGTTCATTTGGTGTCAGATTTCCGGAAGTACTACTGTAGAACCATCGACTTCTGGAAGAGGCGAAGAGCCAAGCGCAAGGTCACCTACTAACCTTAGTCTAGGCGCAGTGGGAGTAACATAAGTAGGGGTACCTCCTTTTTTTATTCTAGAAACAACCACACGCGAATATCGAGGTGCTGGTTACGTAGAACAAATTTCCTGGAGTCCGTTCTCAGCCCTCCTCTATCTCTCTTCTCAGCCAACCAGCGGACGCGAGGAGCCCATCGTCAGTTTGCTCATATGCGGTCCCACATGTCAGTGAAAACGCAAGAGGACCCACTGAACCTGCACATCTTTCACCTCGACATGCTGGTGATGAAAAACAAATCCAATAAAGATCTTCGGTGGCCGCTTTTGGAGTTACTCAAGAGTAGTAAGATTCTATTTACAGTTTAACCCAAGATGCACATCACGTGGCTTCAACTACCACTCTATTTTCTTGCATGACACGACCTGGATGCTGGATGTCCCACATGTCGGCAAAAGGAGGAAGAACCCGACCAAATCTTCGGTTGTGCTCTCGGATTAGACTAGTTGTGCTAACTTAAAAAATTTACTGTGTACTCCCTCCGTTCCAAAATACTTGACTTCCATTTGTCCAAAAATGGATGTACCTATATACTAAAACATGTCAAGATACATCTATATTTTGACAAATAGAAGGCATGTATTGTGGAACGGAGGGAGTAGAATGGATGCAAGTTTTGGTATTGGGAAGAAGAGTACATCGATATATTGATAGAGCGCAATTTAGTAGATGTTCTAGCACTTTTAGCTAGCATAGAGGCTAGAGATGAGACTAGTGCATTTGTTGATACTCCTACTAGAATAGAGGCTAGACATGAGATTAGATGCGAGGAAGCAACGTCTACCTCTTTACACTCGAAGAAGAAAGAAGCACGCAAGACCGAGCCTCCGCAGATCAACAATGAATGCATCGAGAAGGCACGAATCCAACTTACAGGAGTAGTTATGGAAGTTGGATATCTTCTAAAATGTACTCCCTCCGTTCCAAAATAGATGAATCAACTTCGTACTAAGTTAGTACAAAGTTGAGTCATCTATTTTGGAATGGAGGGAGTATTCTTGTGGTTCTTGTTTTCTTTGGTCTTGCTTGTCTAGTCAAAAAATTTGTTGGAGTTCGTGCAAAATGGAGGTCCGTTTGGGGTCGTGCGTTGGAGTTGGCCTTACAAGTGGGACCGCAGTTGAGGAAACCGATTATCGGCAAACCCCAACCTCGCCCGCCGCGCGATGGCTGAAGTTAGAGAAACGACAAGGTTGAAGAGATTGCTCTAGCACGGACTCCAAGAAATATGGTGTCACATGGATGTCGTGCTGGTGGCGTGTGCCGTACTCCTGGGCGTGAATGCTTGTTCTGGCCCATGCCACCCTACTACTCCTACTACTTATATAGTACTCCTACTAGTAGTATTGAGGATTCGGGGTGCTGGTTACGTATAGCGAACACATTAACATATGGCTACAGTAAAAACACCCCCCCGACGCGCGAAGCATGTGAAGCTAGTACAAATAGTTTACTACTATTGTTGATTGGCCTCATCCGATAAGCTGTTGCAATGCACGTACAATCAAACGGGCCGACTGTAATGACGGGCTGAATTTGGCCCACAAGCAGAAAATGATAGTAACGATTGTATGTAACCGAATGTTGCATATGAGCCCAAGAATAAATGGGCCCTGAGAAGGCCGAAAGATAACTTGGGCTGGAAACGGCCCAATGGAATAACGGGCCATTAATGGGTATAAAGTGATACACTGTTCATTACGGGCCAGTTTCACCATGGTCCGTTAATGGGCCAAGAGTTACAAAGGGCCTCATATGGGCCGAAAGAAGTCATGGGCCACACATGGGCCGGAAGTTAAAACGGGCTGGAATCATATTGGACGGCCCAGATGACGCTATTGGGCCTAATTCGGAGAGGTCGTAACGGGCCCTGGGTTAGCGGGTTGTAAATGGGCTATATGCGAACAGGTCGTTAACAGGCTTTCTGTGGGCCGGCCCGCCACATTTTGACCAAGTCAAACGGGACTGCCTTTTCACAGGAATGGGCCTCTGTTGGGACGTGCCACGTGTCGCCATATCATAGGCGCCTTCGGTCCAATGAGTGGATGACATCTATCCCAATGGTGAGCCGACACGTGTTTCCTCCAGCCAATGATGATTTTACACGTAGAAAATACCCATTGGTCGGGGCTGTTAACGGGTTATCAGATCCAAAACCGGACCCGATAGCTTAAAGGCATTCCGTTACGGTGGATGCCACGAGTCGGTCACCCTTGACGAAAGCACTTCTGTGACGCATGATTTATAGTCATGGAAGTAGACACTTCCGTGATGATAATTTTGGTAATGTCATGGAACACTTGTACGACAGCACAGGTATGACTATCTTGATTTTGTCATAAAAAATCGTCATCGATGTACATGCATGACAAAAAACACGACCTACTGTGACAAACACGTATCATCACGGAAGTGTATTTTTTTTGTAGTGCATCTACTCCTTTATAAAGGCATGGGTCATCACAGAAGTAATGTCTTAAGTCATAGAAAAACTTTTTCTTTTGCTGGTATGTGAAACTAGGTGGTATAAATTTAGCAACAATGTAATTAGCATAATCACCATACCATGGAGCATTACGAGAAGCATTTATAACAGTAATTGTTCATCGGGGAAACTATCATCAATAGGTAGTGGGTCATCAAGAACATTTTCTAACCTAGACAAGTTGTCTGCAATGGGGTTCTTAGCTTCCTTTCTATCAATAATATGCAAATCAAATTCTTGTAGCGGGAGAACCCATCTAATAAGTCTAGGCTTAGCATCTTTCTTTTCCATAAGATATTTGATAGCAGCATGATCAGTGTGAACAGTTACTTTGGAATCAACAATATAAGATCTACACTTATCACAAGCAAAAACAACTGCTAAAAATTCTTTCTTAGTAGTAGCATAATTTGGCTGGGCACTGTCTAGAGTTTTGCTAGCATAACTAATAACATTTAGTTTCTTATCAACTCTTTGTCCTAGAATAGCACCAACAACATAATCACTAGCATCACATATAATTTCAAAGGGTAAATTCCAATCAGGCGGTTGAACAATACGAGCAGAAATAAAGTCTTTTTTAAGTATTTCAAATGCTTCTACACAATCATCATCAAAAACAAAAGGAACATCTTTTTGAAAGAGATTAGTGAGAGGCCTAGAAATTTTAGAGAAGCCTTTAATAAAACTCCTATAGAAACCAACATGACCAAGGAAACTTCGTATACCTTTGATATGTTTAGGACACGACATCTTCTCAATAGCATCTACTTTAGCTTTATCAACTTTAATACCTCTTTCAGAAATTTTATGCCCCAAGACAATACCTTCATTAACCATAAGGTGGCACTTTTCCCAATTCAAGACAAGATTAGTTTCTTCACATCTCTGCAAAATTCGATCAATGTTGCTTAAGCAATCATCAAAAGAAGTTCCATAAACGAAGAAATCATCCATGAAAACCTCAACAATCTTTTTGCAAAAATCAGAGAATATAGCAGTCATACATCTTTGAAAGGTAGCAACTGCATTTCATAAACCAAAAGGTATACGTCTATAAGCAAAGGTACCGAAAGGGCAAGTAAAAGTGGTTTTATCTTGATCATCTTTTGACACAGGTATTTGAGAGAAACCAGAATAACCATCTAGAAAGCAAAAATGTGTATGCTTGGATAATCTTTCTAGCATATGATCAATAAAAGGTAAAGGGTAATGATCTTTCCTAGCAGCTTTATTTAATTTGTGAAAATCAATTACCATTCTATAACCTATAAAAATTCTTTGTGGAATCAATTCATTCTTATCATTAGGAACAACAGTAATACCTCCCTTCTTAGGGACACAATGGACATGACTTACCCATTGACTATCAGCAATAGGATAAATTATATCTGCCTCCAAAAGCTTTAGTATTTCATTTCTTACCACTTCCTTCATCTTAGGCTTTAACCGTCGTTGATGATCAACAACTGGTTTAGCTCTTACAAAATACAGTTGAAGCTTTAGCATGATCCTTTATTCTAACAGGAAAAGGTGGTTTCTCTATATAAGCAGTAGGAACAATAGGATCAACATTGTAAGTAATAGTTTCTTCTTCAACTTTAATAGGTTCTACTAGTTTAACTTCAATGGGGGGATGATATTTAAACCACTTCTCCTTAGGGAGATCAACATGAATAGCAAAAGATTCACAGAAAGAAGCTAATATCTCAAAGTCAAGTCGTATTTAGTGCTAAAATCACAAAAAGCATCGGTATCCATAAAAGATTTAACACAATCAAACTTAAGGTTTATACCTAACTCCTTACCTTCGTCGAGTTCCCAATCTATAGAGTTGCGTTTAATTCTTTCCAATAAATCCCATTTGAATTCAATATCCTTCTTCATATAGGAACTAGTACAAGAAGTATCGAGCATGGATCGATCATTATGAGAAAGCTGAGCATAAAATTCTTGCATAATAATTTCTCTTGAGGGCTCATGATTGGGGCATGAATATAACATTGACTTAAGCCTCCCTCAAGCTTGAGCGATACTTTCTCCTTCATGAGGCCAAAAATTATATATATAATTCCGATCATGATGAACCAGATGCATAGGATAAAATTTATGATGAAATTCCAATTTCAATCGGTTGTAGTTCCATGATCCAATATCATCACATAGCCTATACCATGCCAATGCATTTCCCTTCAAAGATAAAGGGAAGACCTTCTTCTTGACAACATCCTCGGGCATACCTGCAAGCTTAAATAATCCACAAACTTCATCCACATAGATTAGGTGCATATCAGGATGTAATGTTCCATCTCCTACATAAGGATTAGCTAGCAGTTTCTCTATCATACCCAAAGGAATTTCATAATAAATATTTTCAGTAGGTGCAGTAAGTTGAGGAGCAACTCTTTGCTCTTCCGTTCAAGGTGAAGATACCCCGAACAATCCCCTCAAAGGATTATTTTCCTTAGTAACAAGTAACAGTAAATTTCAGCAAATTATATAAATGTTTCCTTTCCAAATTCCACTTACCAAAGGCGCTTCACTCCCCGGCAACGGCGCCAGAAAAGAGTCTTGAGGAACCACAAGTATAGGGGACCTATCATAGTCCTTTCTATAAATAAGAGTGTCGAACCCAACGAGGAGCAGAAGGAAATGACAAACAGTTTTCAATAAGGTATTCTCTGCAAGCACGGAAATTATCGGTAACAGATAGTTGTGTGATAAGATAATTCGTAATGCGTAACAAAAAACAAGAGTAAACAAGGTGCAGCAAGGTGGCCCAATCCTTTTTGTAGCAAAAGACAAGCCTGGATGAACTCTTATATAATGCAAAGCGCTCCCGAGGACACACGGGAATTGTTGCCAAGTTAGTTTTCATCATGCTCATATGCTTCATGTTCGTTACTTTGATAATTTGATATGTGGGTGGACAGGTACTTGGGTGGTGCCCTTCCTTGGACAAGCCTCCCACTTATGATTAACCCCTTTTGCAAGCATCCGCAAATACGAAAGAGGAATTAAGGTAAACCTAACCATAGCATGAAACATATGGATCCAAATCAGCCCCTTACGAAGCAATGCATAAACTAGGGTTTAAGCTTCTATCACTCTAGCAACCCATCATCTACTTATTACTTCCCAATGCCTTCCCCTAGGCCCAAATAATGGTGAGGTGTCATGTATCTGATGTTCACATAACGCCACTAGAGGAGAGACAACATACATCTCATCAAAATATCGAACGAATACCAAATTCACATGATTACTTATAACAAGACTTCTCCCATATCCTCAGGAACAAGCGTAACTACTCACAAAGCATATTCATAATCAAGATCTGAGGAGTATTAATTATCATTAAGGATCTGGAAATAATATTCCACCGGATAAACCAACTAGCATCAACTACAGTAATCAACACTACTAGCAACCCACACGTACCAATCTGAGGTTTTGAGACAGAGATCGGATATAAGAGATGAACTAGGGTTTGAGAGGAGATGGTGCTGGTGAAGATGTTGATGGATATTGACCCCCTCTCAACGATAGGATCGTTAGTGATGATGATGGCTTCGATTTCCCCCTCCGGGAGGGATGTTTCCCCGGCAGAACAGCTCCACTGGAGCCCTAGATTGGTTCTGTCCAAGTTCTGCCTCGAGACGGCAGCGCTTCATCCCGAAAGATTACTTCTGATTTTTTTTCAAGTCAAAACACACCATATAGCAGAAGATGGGCGTCGGAGGCCTGCCAGGGGGCCAACAAGGACGGGGGGCGCGCCCAGGGGGTAGGGTATGCCCTCCACCCTTGTGGTTGGCTGGTGGCCCCCCTCTGGTATTTTCTTCGCCCAATATTTTTTATATATTCCAAAAACATTCTCCATGATGTTTCAGGAATTTTGGAGTTGTGCAGAATAGGTATCTAATATTTGCTCCTTTTCCAGTCTAGAATTCCAGCTGCCGGCATTCTCCCTCTTCATGTAAACCTTATAAAATAAGAGAGAAAAGGCAAAAGTATTGTGATATAATGTGTACTAACAACCCATAATGCAATAAATATTGATATAAAAGCATGATGAAAAATAGACGTATCACCCCCCCCCCACACACACACACACACAGAGAGACACACACATATATATATAGGTGGGAGGGGGAGGGGAGGGGCCAGGAGGTGCCCCAAGTAGGACCAAATCCTACTTGGGCTCCTCTCAAGACGCGCCCTCCCTGCCATATATATATCGGAGGGGGAATCATATTCCCTTTCTTTCCTTTCCTCCTTCCCCTTTCCTTTTCCACCTTGGCCGGCCCATATGGGGGCGCACCAGCCCCTTGTGGCTGGTGTGTTTCCCTCTTGGCCCATAAGGCCCATATCTTTTGCTGGGGGTGCCCGGAACCCCTTCCGGTGATCCGATATGTACCCGATACCCTCTGGAACACTTCCGATGTCTGAATACCATCCTTCTGTATATCAATCTTTACCTCTCGACCATTTCGAGACTCCTCGTCATGTCCATGATCTCATTCGGGACTCCGAACAAAATTTGGTCACCAAATCACATTACTCATATAATACTATATCGTCATCGAACGTTAAGTGTGCGGACCCTACGGGTTCAAGAACTATGTAGACATGACCGAGACACCTCTCCGGTCAATAACCAATAGCGGAACTTGGATGCCCATATTGGCTCCTACATATTCTACGAAGATCTTTATCGGTCGAACCATTATGACAACATATGTAATTCCCTTTGTCCATCGGTATGTTACTTACCCGAGATTTGATCGTCGGTATCTTCATACCTAGTTTAATCTCGTTACCGGCAAGTCTCTTTACTCTTTCCGTAATACATCACCTCGTGACTAACTCCTTAGTCGTTTGCTTGCAACCTTATGATGTGTATTACCGAGAGGGCCCAGAGATACCTCTCCGATACTCGGAGTGACAAATCCTAATCTCGATCTATGCCAACTCAACAAACACCTTCCGAGATACTTGTAGAGCATCTTTATAATCACCCAATTACGTTGTGATGTTTGATAGAACACAAGGCATTCCTCCGGTATCCGGGAGTTGCATAAGCTCATAATCAAAGGAATATGTATTTGACATGAAGAAAGCAATAGCAATAAAACTGAACGATCATAATGCTAAGCTAACGGATGGGTCTTGTCCATCACATCATTCTCCTAATCCCGTTATCAAATGACAACTCATGTCAATGGTTAGGAAACCTTAACCATCTTTGATCAACGAGCTAGTCTAGTAGAGGCTCACTAGGGACACAATGTTTGTTAATGTATTCACACATGTATCAAGGTTTCCGATCAATACAATTCTAGCATGAATAATAAACTTTTATCATGAATAAGGAAATATAAAATAACAACTTTATTATTGACTCTAGGGCATATTTCCTTCGGTCTCCCACTTGCACTAGAGTTAATAATCTAGATTACATTGTAATGAATCTAACACGCATGGAGTCTTGGTGTTGATCATGTTTTGCTCGCTGAAGAGGCTTAGTCAACGGGTCTTCTACATTCAGATCCGTATGTATTTTGGAAATCTCTATGTCTCCCTCCTTGACTTGTTCACCGATGGAGTTTAAGCATCTCTTGATGTGTTTGGTTCTCTTGTGAAATCTCGATTCTTTTGCCAAGGCAATCGCTCCAGTATTGTCACAAAAGATTTTCATTGGACCCGATGCACTAGGTATTACACCTAGATCCGATAGAACTCCTTCATCCAGACTCCTTCATTTGCTGCTTCCGAAGCAGCTATGTACTCCGCTTCACACGTAGATCCCGCAATGATGCTCTGCTTGGAACTGCACCAACTGATAGCTCCACTATTCAATATATATATGTATCCGGTTTGTGACTTAGAGTCATCCAGATCAGGGTCAAAGCTAGCATCAACGTAACCATTTACGATGAGCTCTTTGTCACCTCCATAAACAAGAAACATATCCTTGGTCCTTTTCAGGTACTTCAGGATGTTCTTGACCGCTGTCCAGTGATCCACTCCTGGATTACTTTGGTACCTCCCTGCCAGACTTATGGAAAAAGGCACACATCAGGTCTGGTAGACAGCATAGGGAATGACTTTCATTTTCTCTCTATCTTCTGTAGTGGTCGATCTTTGAGCCTGACTCAACTTCACATCTTGCAACACAGGCAAGAATACTTTCATTGACTTATCCATTTTGAACTTCTTCAGAACTTTGTCAAGGTATGTGCTTTATGAAAGTCCTATTAAGCGTATTGATCTATCTCTATAGATCTTGATTCCCAATATATAAGCAGCTTCACCGAGGTCTTTCATTGAAAACTCTTATTCAGGTATCCTTTTATGCTATCCAAAAATTCTACATCATTTCAAATAAACAATATGTCATCTACATATAATATCAGAAATGCTACAGAGCTCTCACTCACTTTCTTGTAAATACAGGCTTCACCGAAAGTCTGTATCAAACCATATGCTTTGATCACCTCATCAAAGTGTATATTCCAACTCCGAGATGCTTGCACCAGTCCATAGATGGATCGCTGGAGTTTGCACACTCTGTTAGCACCTTTAGGATCGACAAAACCTTCTAGTTGCATCATATACAACTCTTCTTTAAGAAATCCATTAAGGAGTGCAGCTTTGACGTCCATTTGCGAGATTTTGTAATCATAAAATGCGGCAATTGCTAACATGATTCGGATGGACTTAAGCATCGCTACGGGTGAGAAAGTCTCATCATAGTCAACCCCTTGAACTTGTCGAAAACCTTTTGCAACAAGTCGAACTTTGTGGATAGTAACATTACCATCAACGTCAGTCTTCTTCTTGAAGATCCATTTATTATCTATGGCTTTCCGATCATCGGGCAAGTCCACCAAAGTCCATACTTTGTTCTCATACATGGATCGTATCTTAGATTTCATGGCCTCAAGCCATCTGTCGGAATCTGGGCTCACCATTGCTTCTTCATAGTTCGTAGGTTCGTCATGGTCTATTAACCTGACTTCCAGGATAGGATTACCGTACCACTCTGGTGCGAAATGTGCTCTGTTCAACCTACAAGGTCCAGTAGTGACTTAATCCGAAGTTTCATGATCATCATCATTAGCTTCCTCTCTAGTTGGTGTAGGCATCACAGGAATGGATTTCTCTGATGTGCTACTTTCCAAATTGAGAGAAGGTACAATTACCTCATCAAGTTCTATTTCCTCCTACTCACTTCCTCCGAGAGAAACTCCTTCTCTAGAAGTGTTCCATTCTTGGCAACAAAGATCTTGCCTTCGGATCGGTGTTAGAAGGTGTACCCAATATTTTCTTAGGGTATCCTATGAAGACGCACTTCTCCGATTTGGGTTCGAGCTTATCAAGTTGAAGCCTTTTGACATAAGTGTCACAACCCCAAACTTTAAGAAATGACAACTTAGGTTTCTTGCCAAACCACAGCTCATACAGTGTCATCTCAATGGATTTAGATAGTGCCCTATTTAACGTGAATGCAGTTGTCTCTAATTCATAACCCCAAACCGATAGTGGTAAACTGGTAAGAGACGTCATAGATCATACCATATCTAATAAAGTATGGTTACGACATTCGGACACACCATTATGCTGTGATGTTCCAGGTGGCGTGAGTTGTGACACTATTCCACATTGTTTTAAATGAAGGCCAAACTCATAACTCAAATATTTGCCTCCACGATCAGATTATAGAAACTTTATTTTCCTATTACGATGATTCTCCACTTCAATCTGAAATTCTTTGAAATTTTCAAATGTTTCAGACTTGTGTTTCATTAAGTAGATATATCCATATTTTCTCAAATCATCTATGAAGGTCAAAAATAACGATACCCCCGTCGCGTGCCTCAACACTCATTGGATCGCATACATCGGTATGTATTATTTCCAATAAGTCATTGGCTCGCTCCATTGTTCCGGAGAACGGAGTTTTAGTCATCTTGCCCATGAGGCATGGTTCGCAAGTATCAAATGATTCATTATTAAGTGATTCCAAAAGCCCATCTACATGGAGTCTCTTCATGCGCTTTACACCAATATGACCTAAACGGTAGTGCCACAAATATGTTGCACTATCATTATCAACTTTGCATCTTTTGGCATCAATATTACGAATATGTGTATCACTACAATCGAGATTCAACAAGAATAGACCACTCTTCAAGGGTGCATGACCATAAAAGATATTACTCATATAAATAGAACAACCATTATTCTCTGATTTAAATGAATAACCATCTCGCACTAAACAAGATCCAGATATAATGTTCATGCTCAATGCTGGCACCAAATAACAATTATTCAGGTCTAAAACTAATCCCGAATGTAGATGTAGAGGTAGCACGCCGACGGCAATCACATCGACCTTGGAACAATTCCTGATGTGCATCATCACCTCGTACTTAGCCAATCTTCGTTTAATCCGTAGCTCCTATTTCAAGTTACAAATATGAGCAACCAAACCAGTATCAAATACCCAGGTGCTACTACGAGCATTAGTAAGGTACACATCAATAACATGTATATCAAATATACCTTTGTTCACTTTGCTATCCTTCTTATCCGCCAAATACTTGGGGCAGTTCCGCTTCCAGTGACCAGTCCCTTTATAGTAGAAGTACTTAGTTTCAGGCTTGGGTCCAGCTCTGGGTTTCTTCCCGGGAGTGGCAACTTGCTTGCCATTCTTCTTGAAGTTCCCCTTCTTTCCCTCGCCCTTTTTCTTGAAACTAGTGGTCTTGTTAACCATCAACACTTGATGCTCCTTCTTGATTTCTACCTCTACAGCTTTGAGCATTGAGAAGATCTCGGGAATTGTCTTGTCCATCCCTTGAACATTATAGTTCATCACGAAGCCTTTATAGCTTGGTGGCAATGATTGAAGAACTCTCTCAATAACACTATCATCTGGAAGATTAACTCACAGCTAATTTAAGTGATTATGATACCCAGACATTTTGAGTATGTGTTCACTGACAGAACTATTCTCCTCCATCTTGCAGCTATAGAAATTGTTTGAGACTTCATATCTCTTAACCCGGGCATTTGCTTGAAATATTAACTTCAACTCCTGGAACATCCCATATGCTCCATGACATTCAAAACATCTTTGAAGTCCTGATTCTAAGTCGTAAAGTATGGCACACTGAACTATCAAGTAGTCATCAGATCGAGCTAGCCAGACATTCAAAACATCAGCATCTGCTCCTGCAGCAGGCCTTTCACCTAGTGGTGCATCAAGGACATAATTATTCTATGCAGCAAGGAGGATAAACCTCAAGTTATGGACCCAGTCCGTGTAGTTGCTACCATCATCTTTCAACTTAGCTTTCTCTAGGAACGCATTAAAATTCAGGGGAACGGTAGCATGGGCCATTGATCTACAACATAGATATGCAAATACTATCAGGACTAAGTTCATGATAAATTAAGTTCAATTAATCAAATTACTTAAGAGATCCCACTTAGATAGACATCCCTCAAGTCATCTAAGTAATACGTGATCCAAATCAACTAACCCATGTCCGATCATCACGTGAGATGGGGTAGTCATCAATGGTGAACATCTCTATGTTGATCATATCTACTGTATGATTCACATTCGACCTTTCGGTCTCCAGTGTTCCAAGGCCATGTCTGTACATGCTAGGCTCCTCAAGTTTAACCCAAGTATTCCCCATGTGCAAAAATGTCTTGCACCCATTGTATGTGAACGTAGAGTCTATCATACTCGATCATCACGTGGTGTCTCAACACGACGAACTATAGCAACGGTGCATACTCAGGGAGAACACTTTTACCTTGAAATTTAGTGAAGGGATCATCTTATAATGCTACCGCCGTACTAAGCAAAATAAGATGCATAAATGATAAACATCACATGCAATCAAAACATGTGACATGATATGGCCATCATCATCTTATGCTTTTGATCTCCATCTCCAAAGCATCATCATGATCTCCATCATCACCGGCTCGACACCTTGATCTCCATCATTTGCATCGTGGTCGTATCGTCAACTATTGCTTCTACAACTATCGCTAACGCATAGTGATAAAGTAAAGCAATTACATGGTGTTTGCATTTCATACAATAAAGAGACAACCATAAGGCTCCTGCTAGTTGTCGATAACTTTACAAAACATGGTCGTTTCATACAATAACATATATCACATCATGTCTTGACCATATAACATCACAACATGCCCTGCAAAAACAAGTTAGACGTCCTCTACTTTGTTGTTGCAAGTTTTACGTGGCTGCTACGGGCTTCTAACAAGAACCGTTCTTACCTACGCAAAAAGAAAACCACAATGGTGTTTTGTTAAGTTTGCTATTTTAGCCTTTTCAAGGACCGGTCGTAGTCAAATTCGATTCAACTAAAGTAGGAGAAACAGACACCCGCCAACCACCTTTATGCAAAACTAGTTGCATGTCTGTTGGTGGGACCGGTCTCATGTGTGTGGACATGTAAGGTTGGTCCGGGCTGCTTCATCCCACAATACCGCAGAATCAAAATAAGACGTTAGTGGTAAGCAGTATGACTATCACCGCTCACAAATCTTTGTATTCTACTCGTGCATATCATCTACGCATAGACCTAGCTCATGATGCCACTGTTGGGAATCGTTGCATGGAAAACAAAAAACATTCTACGCACACGCAATGATCTATCCATGGGGATGCATAGCAACGAGGGAGAGAGTGTGTCTACGTACCCTTGTAGATCGTAAGAGGAAGCGTTTCTCGACGCGGTTGATGTAGTTGAACTTCTTCGTGCTTCAACCTATCAAGTACCGAATGCACGGCACCTCCGTGTTCTGCACACGTCCAGCTCGGTGACGTCCCTCACCTTCTTGATCCAGCAAGACGTTGAGGTAGTATATGAGTTCCGTCAACACAACGGTGTGGTGACGGTGACGGTGATGGTGATCCTCGCAGGGTTTCGCCTAAGCACTACGAAAATATGACCGGGGGTATAAACGGTGGAGGGGGCGCCGCACACGGCAAAACAATTGTCTTGGGTGTAATAGGGCCCCCCCCCACATATACATACATATATATATAGGTGGAAGGGGGAGGGGAGAGGCCAGGAGGCGCCCCAAGTAGGACCGAATCCTACTTGGGCTCCCCCCCCCTCATGCCATATATATCGGAGGGGGAAGGAAAGGGGGAAGGGGGAAGGACGGGGAATCCTATTCCCTTTCTTTCCTTTCCTCCTTCCCCTTTCCTTTTCCACCTTGGCTGGCCCATATGGGGGTGCACCAGCCCCTTGTGGCTGGTGTGTTTCCCCTCTTGGCCCATAAGTTCCATATCTTTTGCCGGGGGTGCCCGAAACACCTTTCGGTAATCCGATATGTCATTGGTACAACGAGGTGTTATACAAACGGTTTTTAACCTGTTTCCGCAACAGCATTTGGAACTGTCGCCAAGTGAGTGTGGGCGATAGGGGGTCCTTCCCACACGACCCAGAAACCATCAGGGACACGCCCTCCTGGCACACATGCTCGGCAAAATGAGGTCATGTGCGATCAGCGAGCGTTCAAATACGGTTATATGTATAGTAGTGCTAAAAAATACAATTATACAGCAAAATCATTTCCGGTCATAAGTACATCCCACATAGTCAGTCCCCCCTAAACGTTTCCATTTGTATATACATCCCACATAGTCGCTCCAAGGAAAACGTTTCCGTTCACAGGTACATCACACACAATTGCCCCATTGAATAGTTTGTGATAGCGTTACCATTGCACACAATATTAACAATTTTATCATTTGTGTTATTGAATGCATCACATACGGTGCGTAGAAGAAACTGTGTGGCAAAGGTTGTCCATCACACACAGTTTTTATGTGGTAAACATTTGCGCAAGGTGGCCTAACGCAAACAGTTTTGAAAAGAATGTCGTGTGTGATTGTTCATTGATCCAACACGGTTTATTCCTAGAAACTATGTGCATTGCCTGAGGTCATCGCCCATGGTGTTTTCTGAATAACTGTTTGCAATAGAAAACCCAATTAGCAGGCTAATTGGCCATTAGCAGGCTAATTACCATATTATTAATAATCAATTTATTAATCTAATTGACATTCATATTAAGCACATAATATATTTCATTTCCATATTAAGGAAGTAGGATTTCATAATTGAAATACATCAGAGTACAACATGATATAGCTTCAGCACTCAGCTACCCCATTACACAACTGCACCAGCACCAAGTTTCACATGCAACATCTAGAACCTTTCGAAATTAGCATCATAGATGCTACATAGAAAGATGCATCTCATCTGGAAAACTACTGAAGCGGAAGGCAAATGTTGAGCCTTCATTCATGTTGAAGGTCTTTACAACTTTAGGCCAGTGCCTGTGGATGATTGACCGTCCATCCTTCATCCTCTTTAGGAACATTTCAATATTGAACCGTGGGTGTTGTATGAAAACCTTCCTCGCCTCCTGACTATAGAGGTGGTTTGAGAGGTAATCATCAGTGAACTGCTTTGGAAAGGCCTGAAAATAAGGATGTGCATAAATATCTTCTCTATATTGGAAATGGGGCAAAGGAATTAAAAAAGGCAAGGTATAATAGTTAGCACCATCTTGTAGTTAACTGATGTCTTCTTCATTGTGCAGACAAAGATCTTGTTGTTTTTTGTCGCTAATTTCTTTATCCTAACAATCTCTCTGAGTTTCTTGAATTGATCGATATTCATGGACAACTCATTTCCCCATATGCAAAAGGGTCAAACGTGGGTCAAAACCTCTGACAGCAAGACCTACATGTGCAAGACCAAATTGCTAAAAACCTAAATATTAGAATGGTTCCTGCAATTGCACAATAATGTGCTATTAGAAAACAGACCATGCACGTGCTAACCTCGATTGTAAACCTCAGTGTTTCCCATTGTTTCCATGCAGCACATATAAGGTAGTTAGTAAGTAAGGGTTCGCATGCTATCAGTAAAATATGTTGATGAAAAATAAGCACATTGCAGATTCATCAGATTAATTCAAGCCACATGGAAAACCCATTTATCCAAACCAAGCATGACTAAGAACTAGGAAATATAGCACTTGTATATGTTTCTCATGTATTAAGTGCAGCCAAATTCGATTTATTCCAAACATGCACAACAATACAAAATTCTACCCATGACAATTGGACATCGCATTGCAGAATTGAACCAAGCAGTTAACTAAACACCACAACAAATGAACCAAACATTAACTGAGCACCACATTGCACAATATAACGTACTCCTAATAGAAGATCAGATAGTTAACCAAACCAAGAATGCTTAACAACTTGGAAATATAGCAATCGTATTTGTTTCTCGTGTATTTAGTACAACCAAATTCAATTTATTCCTCACATGGTATACAATAATAGAATGCACCCACAACAATTGAACATCGCATTGCAGAATTGAACCAAACTGTTAACTAAACACCACAACAAATGAACCAAACGTTAACTGAGGACCACATTGCACAATATAACATACTCCTAATAGAAGATCAAACAGTTAACCAAACTAAGCATGCTTAACAACTTGGAAATATAGCAATTGTATTTATTTCTCATGTATTTAGTACAACCAAATTCGATTTACTTCTCACATTGTATACAATAACAGAATGCACCCACAACAATTGAACACCGCATTGCAAGATTGAACCAAACAGTTAACTAAACACCACAACAAATGAACCAAACGTTAACTGAGCACCACATTGCACAATGTATAACCAAACCAAGCATGCTTGAAAACTTGGAAATATAGGAATTGTATTCTTTTCTCATGTATTTTGTAAAGATAATTTGATTTATTTCTCACATGGAAGACAATACAAAATTGCAGCCTGAAGAATTGAACATCACATTTGCAGAATTGAACCAAACAGTTAACTGAAGACGACAGCTAATTAACCAAACAGTTAATAAGTGAGCACCACACTGCACGACATATAGAACATATACACTAGACCAACAGATTGCATGGTAAAATTAGATAGCACAATGCACTAGAATTTGTTAAGGAAAGGCAGGAGCAGAACACGCAACGGGTAAACCGAGCATGCTTAACTGGCGTAGCTAGAAAATGGCAAGGTGCTCCTCCAAGATCTGGGGTTCGGCACGAATGGCAGCCATCGCGACCTCATCCACGCGTGCGGCCGCGATTTGCTTCTCTGCTGCCAAATGCTCCTTGAGATCCTGGCTATACTACATGCACCATGGCTTAGGGCGACGCTTATTTGGTGGAGGGGTTGGTGATTTGGGTGGAATGTGTCGCGCCGGCGGTCGGGGCATGTGGGATGTGGAAGGAAGAGGAGGATGGGGGTCGGTGTGGATTACCTGCCTGGATAGACGAGGTCGAGCAGCGTGAAGGAGGGTCACCGGCGAGGAGGCAGCGCTGCAAGCAAGGAGTGAAGGTTTCAACTTGGAAAGGAAGGCGGAAATAGGGAAATTGTGGCTTTTGATAAGGGGGAGGCGGCGGGGAGGTAGATATTTCCGCGGTTTGGAATTGGTTCAACAAAAAAACTGGTGCGCAAAGTGTCATCGGACACGGTCCCTTATTCAGAACTGTGTACGATATGTGAACATCACAAATGATTCGGATAGCTTAACCCGTGTGTGATGAGTTTGAACGACAAAAATTTTGGTTTGAATTTTCCTGGTTATAATGGTCATCCACATCATTGCATATTTGGGTACATAAAGGAGGCTACAGCACACCCACACTTCTTAATCGAGCAAGTTTAGCAATTAAATAGAGCTAGCTGACCTAAACATTACTCTAACAAATTAAAGACCGGCACTCTAAATTAAACAAAACAAAGAGTACTACTACGACTGGTGCTCGTCGATCTCCGCCGCCGCCTCCATGTCCAGCTCGCGCCTGACGGTCTCCTGGGGAAGGGGCTCCATGGCATCCATCACACCATACTCGGCAAGCATCTTGCCATCCGCGTCCACCATCACTTTGGAAAAGGCCGCCATGAGCTGGGTGTGGGCAACCGCGATCTGGCCTTGGATGGGCTCCATCGTGGCAAGGTATGCGGCGGAGGAACGGGCGATTGCTCGAACGCTCTCGGCGATTGCCAACTCTTCGGCCGTGGGTTGTCGACCGTTGTCGGAGAAGCTTCATTCGATTTGTGCGGTGACCGCCATGAGCTGGCGTGGGCGGCATCCATCAGGGCTAAGGCCGCCGCTGCAGAACAGACAGCTGTTGTGCTGCTCTCACCAGTTGCTATCCCCGAGGCAGATGTTGCTGCCGCCACCTGAGAAGCAACAACGGTCGTTTCGGCTGCCCTGGCTGCCCGGTCGCAGATTGCGGTCGTGCTTGTGCACCTTGTTAGCACGCGCATGGCGGCTGCGGCCGTGCTCTCGCCGGAGTGGGCCGCCAAAGTTTCCCACACGACGCGGGTCCACGTCCCCATCTTTCACGGGCGACAATTGAACAGTGAAATGATATTTGGAGAGCGAGCTAGTGTGCTTGACATGCCGGCTGCGGATTGTAGCCGCCGCACCTTCTGGCGTAAGCCATAGGCGTACTATACACCGACGGTGCTCCATGATATTTTGTACTGCATCTCACACGGTTGGTGATAATAAACTGTGTGGGATCTACTTGATTTTTCATCTTGATTTGAATTACATGATGGGGTCACAGCGGCAATGGACGGTGTTTGAATTGCTAGAACTTTTATCTATAGTGAACATGCAACTATATGTGTGTCGTAAAAAATTGGAATTATTCAGGGTTCGTTTGGACATTTTATACATTAAATTGGTTTTCTAGCCATTTCAGGTGCACAATTCAAAATTAAACTACATGCACATGCTCCGGTGCACCAACATGGGTTGTAAAATCATATATGTGTCCATGGGTTTATGCTAATGTCCCATGCAAGAAATGGGGATGAGTTTCGAACACCACGGCACCGTGGCTCTCCGGCAAACATTGAGATACCTGTTTTTAAATTCTAGTAAATCCAAAACTCGTATGAAATTCATGAAACTTGGCATGCTATTATGGAGAAGCATCAACATGTTGTGGTAAATTTTTTGTCCCATTTGGGGCAGGTTTGGGTATAAGCTTCTCACAAACCAGAGCTTCTCACAACAAGCCTGATGGTTTCGGTAGGGAACGTGCCACCTTTGGGGATGAAACGATATCCATTGCCTCTTATTGCTTTCAAAAAAATTCTAGTGTCAACATAGAACAACAGGAGTGTTGTGTTAAATTTTCGAATTTTTTGGGGTTTGTTTGGACATTTTTATACATTAACTGGGTTTTCTAGGCATTTTATGTGCATAATTCAAATATGAACTACATGCACATGCTCCAGTGCATATAAATTGGTTGAAAAAACAAATCTGTGTCCTTGGGTGCATGTTTAGGTCCCATGCAAGAAATGGGAATGAATTTCAAACACCCTACCACCGTCACTCGGCCGCAAACACTGAGATACCTGCTTTTTAAATTCTAGTAAATCCAAAACTCCTCTGAAATTCATGATTGACATGCTATCATGGAGCGGCATCAACATGCCATGGTAAATTTTTTTGTCCCATTTGGGGTAGGTTTGGGCATAAGCTTCTCACAAACCAGAGCTTCTTACAACAAGCCTGATGGTTTCGGTAGGGAACATGCCACCTTTGGGGATGAAACGATATACGTTGCCTCTTATTGCTTTCAAAAATTTTCTAGTGTCAATATAGAACAACAAGAGTGTTGTGTTAAATTTTGGAATTTTTCGGGGTTCGTTTGGACATTGTTATACATTAACTGGGATTTCTAGGCATTTTACGTGCATAATTCAAATTTAAACTACATGCACATACTCCAGTGCATATAATTTGGTTGAAAAATTCAAATATGTGTCCATGGGTGCATGCTTAGGTCCCATGCAAGAAATGGGAATTATAGCCATTAAAACGTTGAGATACTTTGTTTTTAAATTCTAGTAAATCCAAAACTCATGTGAAATTCATAAAACTTGGCATGCTATCATGGAATGGCACCCGACATGCTGTGGTATTTTTTGTGTCCATTTCGAGAGAAGGCGCACTCGAATAACAACCAACAAAGGCATTTTGAAAAAATACCACTTTAATATCCCAAACGTTTGTATAATTCAAATCGTGTGTGTTCTGTTAACCATCCACGTGACGCCACATGTCTTGGTTTTAATGGCTATAGGAGGTGTCGTGCGGACAGCTCTTGACTGAATGGGAGGCATGCGAGCGGAGTCCGGTCCGCAGGCTGACCAATAGGCGTGCAAGCTGTCCTCCAATGCGCGGGCTCACCGGGAAGCATGCGAGCTGTACGCTGTGCGGGCTCACTGGGAAATGAGCCCTTTGACTTCCATGGCCGCCCGCCTTCCTCTCCATTAATGGCGCCCGAGCCGCTATTTAATATGGGCGTCCTTACTGTTCGCCTCCCATTCCCCTACCTCCCGCAGACCTCCACCAACGCCATGGCTCAGAATGATCATCGGCCACTAGTCTTCAAGTTTGGTGAAGTCGACTCCAAGCCGGAGGAGATGGAAAATAAGGAGGAATGGGGCGACCATCCCCGTAGCATTGATCGGCTGGTCGCCGAGCACTATCACAGAGCTGGAAGCCGCGAGCGTCAGCGATCATTTCTCCTACTTTAGAATGCATGCAATTGTTTATTGAGGTGTGTGTGAATGATCTGTATAGTCACTTATGTAATTGGATGTTTATTTCAGTTATATATATACATGTTATTCTTCTGTAGACAGAGCAAATCACACGGCTTATTAGCAGCAATCGTCTGTGTTATTATTGGTCTTCGCACACATTTCTGATTACGGACATGTTTGTAGCATATCACACACATCTTGTTCAGTTGAATCATTTCCATTATGTTGCCTAATCACACACAGTTCATCATAATGAAATGTATGTTGTATATAGCATACCCTCATCTGGCTGCCCGTTTCTGTTGTTCTGCATTATCGCAAACAGTTCTTCTGGATTAACTGTTTGCCAGTCATCCAATGGAGGGAAACTTGTACATTCATGGGGGACGTGGCATAGACCATTGGGCGGCAACAGTCGGTCATTCGAGTGTGCAATAAAGGATGCAAAGAGGGATCCTACAGCAGCAAGGACTAGCTTCCCTACCGATAGCTCATCTAACAGAACTCCCAAGTTAAGTGTGTTGAGGCTTGAGTAGTCATCAGATGGTTGACCGGATGGGAAGTGGGCTCGATGTTAAATTAACTGATTTGATGGATCACTGTAAACATTTAATTGCGTTGAATGTATATAGTGCTTCATCATATTAGTTGAATTAACCTCGAGGTCCTAGTTTTTTAATTTTTGACATTTTTTATTTTTTGAACACATGTTGATTGGCTTGAAGAAGGTCTACCACGTTACTTTTTGATAATTTTTATTTTTTGAACACATGTTGATCGGCTTGAATGAAGGTCTATCCCGTTACTTTACGACATGTTTACAAAACATGGACCTCGAGGTTAATTCAACTAATAGGACGGAGCACTATATACATTCAACGCAATCAAATGTTTTCCAAATAAAGTGATATGATTTCTGTGAGTCATGTATGTCAAATTAACATATGTGTACTTGTTCTTAAATTAACCTCCGGGCCTGTTTGTCGTGTATCACACACATCTTGTTAAGTTGAACCGTTTATGTTCTCTCCCCTAATCAAAAACAGTTCATTCGAGTGAACTGTATGCCATATATCACACACACCTTGATCTGGCTGGCTGTTTCTGTTGCTTTCACTAATAGCAAACAATTCATCAGGGCGAATAGTATGCCGTATATCGCATACACATTGATATCGCTGCCAATTTTTGTTGTTCTGTACAAACAGTTCGTCTGGATCAACCATATGCCCAGCATCACACACGCAAATAAAATCTGAACCGTGTTTGATGTACCCGCCATCGCAAACATTTTGCATCTTTTTTTAAGGTTTTTTTACATCACCGTTTGCGATTAATGCATCGCACACAGTTTCGTCAAAGGGTATCTGATCGTAGTGTCGCGTTAGCAGCATTCTGAAGTAGTGTGTACCTGGTACCCTCCGGAACACTTCCGGTGTCCGAATACCATCCTTCTGTATATCAATCTTTACCTCTCGACCATTTCAAGACTCCTCGTCATGTCCATGATCTCATTCGGGACTCCGAACAAAATTTGGTCACCAAATCACATTACTCATATAATACTATATCGTCATCGAACGTTAAGTGTGCGGACCCTACGGGTTCAAGAACTATTTAGACATGACCGAGACACCTCTCCGGTCAATAACCAATAGCGGAACTTGGATGCCCATATTGGCTCCTACATATTCTACGAAGATCTTTATCGGTCGAACCATTATGACAACATACGTAATTCCCTTTGTCCATCAGTATGTTACTTGCCCGAGATTTGATCGTCGGTATCTTCATACCTAGTTTAATCTCGTTACCGGCAAGTCTCTTTACTCTTTCCGTAATACATCACCTCGTGACTAACTCCTTAGTCGTTTGCTTGCAACCTTATGATGTGTATTACCGAGAGGGCCCAAAGATACCTCTCCGATACTCGGAGTGACAAATCCTAATCTCGATCTATGCCAACTCAACAAACACCTTCGGAGATACCTGTAGAGCATATTTATAATCACCTAGTTACGTTGTGACATTTGATAGCACAAAAGGCATTCCTCAAGTATCCGGGAGTTGCATAATCTCATAGTCGAAGGAATATGTATTTGACATGAAGAAAGCAATAGCAATAAAACTAAATGATCATAATGCTGAGCTAACGTATGGGTCTTGTCCATCACATCATTCTCCTAATGATGCGATCCCGTTATCAAATGACAACTCATGTCAATGGTTAGGAAACCTTAACCATCTTTGATCAACGAGCTAGTCTAGTAGAGGGTCACTAGGGACACAGTGTTTGTTTATGTATTCACACATGCATCAAGGTTTCTGATCAATACAATTCTAGCATGAATAAAAAACTTTTATCATGAATAAGGAAATATAAAATAACAACTTTATTATTGCCTCTAGGGCATATTTCCTTCAAGAAAAGACTCCAGAATTCACCGGTCAATATGAGAAGATAAAAGATCACTGGCCTGCATTTGTGGCCTACAAAAAGTCGGAGAAGGCTAAGCAAAGGTCACAGATAAAAAAGCAAAATGCTGCAAAGAAGAAGTATCACCATGTTATGGAGTCAGGTGGCTACAACAAAGACCGACCTACGTGGGACTAAGCTGAGAACAACCTAAAGGAGTCGAGCTGGCGACATTGAACTGGCCAGATCGGGCAAGGACTTGGTTCTCGGGGTTGGGGGAACTTTGGAGCCAGAATCAGGGAAGTGTATTTTCACGAAACCTTAACTTGAAACACCTGTCAAAAAGCTTGAGGGAACAATCAAGAAGCGTAGGAAGGGAGGTTCCATCCCGACAGAGAGAAGGACGAGCTGTTAAAGGCCCTTGGGAATCCTAAACACCCTGGACAAACACGAGGCACATCAGGCTCCGTTCCGTGGGTGCATGGGTTTCCCGACAGCACTGGTTATAGAAGTCGGGGGAGAAAGAAGAAAGAGGAAGCAGACCAGATGCATAAGATGGAACAAAGTTTAGCGAAACTAGAGGCACTTGAGAGCCAGTGAGCTACCGGCCCACCATCTCAGCGGCACGAAGATCCTTCATTGGATACTGCCCACGAAGCTACCCCACCATCTCAGAGGAGAAGCAGCATGACTTCATTGAGCTCATTCAACCTGATATCACGGCTCCTTGCTACCCCGTGGATGGTATCATGGAGAATGAACATTGTAAACTAATGGCGAAATGCCATAACCTAACCTTGAAGGTGGCGGTCGGCTATGTCTTACCTCCTCGGCCTGATGGAACTTTCCATTTCCGTCTGATTCCAGATGGCTTTGCTATTGTCCAGGTGATGAAATAATGAACGGATTTGAGGGGCTGGAGCTTGACTGCCCTACAGGTGAAGGGGAGATTCATATGAAGGACTACTTGTCTATGGAGAAAGGAAAACATATTGCTTCCAAACTGGACGACGCCTCAGCAGACTCAGTCGGAGGAGGCACCTGAGCAGACTCCTCAAGGTCCAGCTATATCTCTGCTGCCTCAGTCGTCTCCGGCACATCAACTATCTCCACCGCCTCAGCGGACTCCGGATGAGGAGGCCCCTCAGCGGAATCCTCCTCCGCCTCAGTTGTCTCCGCCGCGTCAGCAGACTCCGCCTTCTCCGTCACGTCAGTGGACTCCGCCACGTCAGCAATGGTGGAAGAGAGCCGCCGCCGCTCCGGCGGCTAGCAGTACAACAAGGAAGAAATTCAGAGTGGTCCAAGCCTCAAGGCTCCTCCCAAGTTACCATATGAGATGACTGTCGAGGAAAACAATGATATCGTGGCTGCCTATGTGAAACGACAGTTTGCGCGTCCACCTCTAGAGAAAATAGATCCGGTAAAAGTGAAGCACTGTTTGGATGCCCTTAAGCGACCACCACCGCCTCCGCCGCTATCAAACTATGATTGTTGTATTGAAAAGACATTTGAGAGAGCGAAGCGGTCGGGAAGCTTAAGTAGCAGTGGTGCAAGAAGTGGGAAAACAATTCCCCAGCTCGACAAACAGGAAAAGAAATCGTGCCCCCCCCCCCGCTCAAGGTGTTTAATGATCCAGAGATAGCGGCCGGTGGTCTTGCTATTACTCTTGGTGATTAATTAATCGATGATGTACAGTTTGAAATGGCCGAGGTAGTAACCTTTAGATACGAGCGCAGGAAGCCTCTCGTCAAACCTGAGCAGGTCCCGCATCTATCAACGATGATGCGGAGATTGCATGACTCGTACTTGAAAACCTGCAAGGATGGGACAGACAGTATGTTGCTAGGAATTAAGGATGAGCACGACTTCGTTGGAGTCCACATGTTGTACATTGAATTTGAAGAATTATTTCAGTTATACAATCAATAGGCCCTCCACAAAACTCTCATGACTTGCTATTGTCTCTAAGTATTATTTCTGTAACTAAGTCTCTAGCTTAGTTTGTTCATTGCATGTATAATTATCCTCACTATATTATGCAGATTGAAAATCATCGAATGCAGAAGAAGACAAATCTATGACATTGGGTTCATTAACCCAAATACCGTAAATGAATATACGGTACAAAAGAACCCCGATGATACTGAGAAGAATTTGCTAAATGTGTTACTTCGACAACAAAACAGAAGGGAAATACTCTTTCCTTACAACTTCAAGTGAGTGTTACTGTCTTGTGCATATTTTGTTCCGCTTACTCGAGGTTAAGTGTAATTGATGAGTTATGTGTGTGCAATTTCCACTTTATTCTGCTAACCATTGAGCTTGAAGAGGGACTAGTAACTGTATTGGAGTCGAGACATAAAGAGGCTAAGGAGTGGTCGCACATGAGAAAAATGCTCCAGAAGTAAGTTCAATCATTATTGCACCACATCGGCAACTTTCGTTTATTTCCTGATATCAAGTAATCTTTTTATTTGCCGGGCAGGGTTTGGAAAACGTTCACCAGCATGGTTAGGGGTTTGAAAAAGGAGTTGCGATTTAAACACCGCAAAGTAAGTAGTATTAGCTAGTTCCGCACATCTGTCATTGATTCTAGTTTTAATATCATTATCATGCTTGATTATCATTTTGATTGAACTCTATTCTCATAAAGTGCTTATGGCAGGCGCCCGGGAATGATTTATGTGGAAACTACGTTTGCGAGTTCATGCACAACTTGACCTCTGAGCGGGGCGGCATAAGTGCAGAACAATTTAAAGTACGTAAACAATATTCATAACTATATTTTATTACCATCAATTGTGTTGAGTTTCATTCTCTCTCTCTCTCTCTCCTCCCATTTTTGTTTCATACCTTCTAGATAGTATCTATCATATCGGAGAGTATGTACGCGTAGTATGTAGTATATAAAAATGTATAGATAGTATATATATTACTTTTTTGGTAGTATGTATCATATTTTGTGCATACTTCATTTCGCGTACAAATATGTATGTATTTCACAAAAACAATAAAACTATGGGCTCACTTGCAATTTTTTTATGGTAAAGTAGAGAAACTAAAGTGTACATGTAGTATAATTTTGAAAAATACGTGGCTTGGAAGTAGTAAGCATATACATCAGTGGGCAAAAAATACATCATTGGCCCCTCTAGTAATTGGTTTACCGTAAACTAAAAGTACATTTATCATGTACAATGTTCATGTAAACATACAATCAGCGGGCCCTCTAGTAATTGATTTACCGTAAATTACAAGCACAATTGCCATGTACTTTACCTTGATGGATATAGTAGTGATGGTAACTCTGTTACGACTCCCTATGGCCCAATTTTGTATTAGCATCTAAATAAAAGCTGACAAAGAAATACTAAATATAAGATGCAAATTAAAAGCACAAGATTATTTTTGGTTCCTACAGATGTTTTATCCATGTAGTATTTCATACAAAAATCCGTCTTTGTAATAGGTATGCTGTCATTACTAGGCCCCTTTAGTAGTTACTACTCCCTCCGTCCGGAAATACTTGTCATCAAAATGAATAAAACAGGATGTATCTAGATGTATTTTAGTTCTAGATACATCATTTTTTATCCATTTTGATAACAAGTATTTTCGGACGGAGGGAGTAGTTACGATCGATTTATGGCTTCCGCGGGACGAACTAACCATTACCATGTTAGACTACACCATTGCCATGTTAGGTTGACTCGTTACGATGGACCAGGGGTAGGCCCACCCACTGGATGTTTTGCTAATTAGCGCGCATACGGGGGGGAATACACTTTGGAACCTGCATGTATATACACCCTATATGGGATTTTTTTATTATTTTAATAAAAAGTCAAAATAGGTAAGAACTATTTTGACAAAACACTTGACTTACTTTTGCACTAGTAAAAAAATCTGGATGAAAAAAAAAACAAAAGTTGACTTCACAGCAAAAAAGACAAAATTTATTTGCTATTATAGGTCACTATTCACACTATTTTAGCCAAAAATTTGTCTTTTTTGAAAAGAAGTCAAGGGGATTTTTTTTGTGGATTTATTTTCTCACGAGTACAATAGAAGGTCAAGTTTATTTCAAAAATATTTTCAGGAATTTTCGACTTTTGGTTGAATTACTAATTTTTTTTTGCATATAGGGTGTATATACACCCATAGACCAAAAGTTCCCTCCCGCATACCGGTTGCTATTTGTCTCATGCGGTAGGCGGAGCGTAGGATTACCATACGAGGAATTCAAGAGGAATTGGCGGGATTCTTTGTTGAGAACATCATACCTAAAGACCGAGAATAACATCGGAAATTGCAATGCGATTATGGTGGATGATGTTAGGGATCGTAAGAGGTGTTATATTGTATATATGCATGACCGTGTACTATATGTAGTAGCGTCGAATGAATATACGAAAATTTGTTGTTAGACAAAGCACGGAGAAAGAGAGGTCACTTCTCTATATATATGTTCATGACGATGTTGTGTAATTAATGGTTCCTTCAGTGCTATATGCGGTACCTAGCGTCTAATTGAATGGAAAACATAAAATAAAAATGAAACCCTAAATGTAAAAGAATTGAAGAGTAAACACAAAAAGAAAAGGGGGAACACAATATGAAACCCCTATAATAAACCCTCCAAAACCCATAACCCCTCCTTCCAAAAAAAATCCTGGGGCCTACGCGTGCCTACCTTATTGTCCCGGTTCATGTCACGAACTGGGACTAAGGTCCTCCTACCTCGGCCCCCCGCAACGGCCACATGGAGCACCTTTAGTCCCGGTTCGTGTCACGACCGGGACTAAAAGTGGAGGGCATTAGTCCCGATTGTTTTGTCCTGGTTGGAGAAGCGGGACTAAAGGGCCTTCGAAACCGGGACAAAAGCCCCATTTTGTACTAGTGTCACACCTTCAGTAAGTCTTGCCATGCACCATCTTTTCATGAATTTGTTGGGTTTTTGGAAATGAGCCTTTTTGTGTTGTAAGTGATCTAAAATTTCAATTCAAAACATCCATTTACTCTTTTTTCCTACTCTAAAATATGTACTGATATTAATTTAACTCATTTGCCTTATGTTATTTCGGCTGCAGGATATGAAAATACCTTTTACCGGATCTGAAATAGCTCGGTGATCTTTCTTCCCACATCATATCAGAATTATGTATGGAGTCATCTTGGCACAGTTAAATTTTCATGTCTTGGTACATTTTAATTTCAGGTACCACTACTATGTTGCAAATGATAGATTAGATTCTTATAAGCTTAGTTTTTCTACACTTGACGTTGCAGCGCTCATCTGTTTTCCCAATAGAGTCTGCATTATTGCCACAAATGATTCCAGTAACTAGAATCCATGTTAGGGAGCAGAAGCTGACAGGTACAAGCTAACCATCCTTGCATAACTCATTAGGTAACAATGGTGGTAGATAAACTGGTTAGCACTTGGCAATTAGCAACTTGTTTGCCTGTCGTACTTTGCAAAAATCTATACTTGGCAATCTGCTACTTTATATTTGATATTTGGTTAAGGAAATAGGGCCTAGATTAAGTTAACGTAACTATCGATTTGTTTAAGGGTCAATCTCTGTTCTGGGCAGATTCCCATGTTAGAGAGAAAATCTGTACTACAAATTAATCGACACAGAAATAGTCTGAATCAAGATAAGAAAGAAGAACTACAAGTTTGATAAAATATGAGGGAGCATCCATTCATTTACTACTGATCCCAGTAAGACTGTTGCTTCTCTTTTAATACAAGCATATTAATATCTATGGAACCCCTACGCTTGCTTTTGTTTTTGAATGTGCACTGTCCCTACTGCAAATCTATTCCCGTGTCTAATATTTTTAACCAGCAACATAGATCTGTCACTCATCACTGCATATCTGCTTGCTAAAATAAGTTCAATAATACCACTAAGCACATGCCATACCCACAGCGCCAAAAAGCAACAGCAAGTATGGTAGCCTAATTAGTGGCGCACCTTACCGCCTTAGTTGCATCATGATGCTTTACATCCTCTAGATGTTTTTACATCCTCTTAGATCAACTCTTTTTACTGAACCTTCTACCATTGTTGGTAGCTGATGTTTTGAAGTCCAAGAACCTAACGTTTTACAGATTGATGTATAACCCCTTACCGAAGAAATGGGTGTTTCTATGGATGGATCGGACTTAATGTATGCATATATATCACACTTGAGGCCAGTTGTGTTTTCTCAGGTTTACGTAGGAATGCCACCTGTTTTCAGAAGCAAAAAACTTGAATTGAAAATGGAATCCTTGATGGATGGATTTTTGCTGAAGAACATATTAGGTTTTCTATTTTTACAAGTATTTCCTTTTGTTCCTAATTGTTGTCTCTTTCATATGGAAGCTCTGAAACAAAATGAGGTGGCCTAAAATTAAGGATGAGAAAAATTCACTGTAGGTCATAAAACTTGAGCCGGATGACACTTTGGTACCACTACTTCAAAATACCCGAACTACGGTCCATATACTTGCGCACAGGGTTCACTTTGGTCCGTATGTACGATTTTGTTTACGTATTCGCTGACTTGGCCGAGTCAGCGGCCGCCAGCTAGGCTTTGACCGCCACGTAGTCGATCCTAGGGTGAATACTACTCGATACGGGGTTATTTTTGCAAAATCGCCATGACCAGCTCCCTGTCCGTCTTCTTCCCCATGGTGGGCTTCCTCAGGAACAGCTTGATCTTCCTGCCGAGCCAGCCGTGGTGCTTGGTGGCGCGCGGTGGGCTGAACCCATACAGAGCGATGCGGCGGAAGATGCAGCCTCCGACGTACATGGGGCCCTGCAGCCCGTCCATGGCGCGCATGGCGACATCGAAGAAGACGAGGTTGTGGTTGGCGTACCGGTCGTTGGGGTCGATGCCCTCGAACCGCTGCGGGAACTGCACGTAGCAGACGCGGTCGCCGCGGCAGTCGAGCATGTAGCACATCCCTTCGCGGAGCGCCGCCGAGTTGTGCACGTAGTGGTCGCAGTCCAGGTTGAGGATGAAGGGCCCGTTCGACATGATGGCACTCGTCCTGACCAGCGCGTTCATGGCGCCGGCCTTCTTGTTGTGGTTGTACCCGGGCCTCTTCTCGCGCGAAACGTACACCAGCATCGGCAGCCGGATGTCCACGCCCGTCGTGTCGACCAGCGCGTTCATCAATCATTTGGAGAAGATACATGAGCATTTCGAATCGATTGAACAAGCATTTCGAAAGGATTTAGTATGTCAGCTGCAACAACATCTATGGATTCGATCAATCACCTGAATGATGCCAGCATGGTTGCCGCGCGCGTGATCCGTCGCCCCGGCGAGCCAAGTGCTGGCCCACTGGGAGCCGTCAGACATCCATGTCGCTTGTTTTTACACGAGGAATTGGTACCTGTATGGGCTGAGTATGGCCTGAGAGACGCTGGTCTTCCTCGTCGGGGGCCGGCAGCAGCGGGCACCGAAGTTGGGCGGCTCCTCGATGCCGACGAATCCGAAGGTGGCCCCAGCGTTGTTGCCGCCGCCGCCGTGCTCGTTCTCGGGCCATAGAGCGTTGCCGTAGCTGTAGGTGCCCTTGGTCTCGAAGAGCCACCGGGCGTGGTCGAAGTCGGCCGGCTTGTCGTTGCTGCTGGACATAGGCATCTTGATGGAGTGCACCATGGAGAAGCGCTTGGACATGGATGTCATGGGCATCTGGTCCCTCTCCTCCGACGAGGAGATGGCGTCGTCGTCGTCCTCGTCGACGGAGTCGTCGGTGTCGCTGCCGGCAGAGTAGGCCTCCTTGCAGCCTGGGCAGTTGCCGGAGGCGGCGACGCAGTCCATGTAGCACTCCTCGCAGATCATAGGGCGGGTGGCGGCCAACGCCAG
Source organism: Triticum aestivum (assembly GCF_018294505.1). Lineage (NCBI taxonomy): Eukaryota > Viridiplantae > Streptophyta > Magnoliopsida > Poales > Poaceae > Triticum > Triticum aestivum. The sequence goes on from NC_057795.1 coordinate 176,472,562, forward strand.
CATGTCACAGCCGCGCATCTTGCAGGACATGTTGACAGAGGCGGCCGGCCGAGCGCCGTCGGCAGAGTTGCTAAGCACGTGGGCGCACGTCGCGCAGTTGAGGCCGCCGGTGAAGATGGTGCCGGAGACGTAGCTCCTCTCCGGCAGCACCTCCCCATCCTCCTCAGCTGCGGGCGCGTCCGTGGACGCGGACGCCGTGGTCCTGTCCGGCGTGGGCGGGATGTGCAAAACCACCCCGATGACTCAACATGCATGCCAGGCTGCCGAAGGCCCGAAGCTCACGTGTATTCTCCGATGCCCCAGGCCGTCTCCACCAGGTCCCTGGCCCTGGCCCGCATCTCCGCTCCCTCGCTCCCTGTGACGAGCCGCCGGATGGCGGCCTCCACGCCGCCAGCTCTCGAGCGCGCAGGCGACCTCGAAGCCCACCCTCCACACGTGCTCCACGTATCTGGCGTTCCCCATCTGGTCCACGTACCTGTGACGAGCCGCCGGATGGCGGCCTCCACGCCGCCAGCTCTCGAGCGCGCCAGCGACCTCGAAGCCCACCCTCCACACGTGCTCCACGTACCTGGCGTTCCCCATCTGGTCGCCGAAGTGCGGGCGACACAGCATCGGCACCTCCTCGCAAACGCTCTCCGTCCTCGAGTTCCAGCCCCCGTGCATCCAGAACCCGGCCACGGCTGCGTGCCGGAGCACCTCCTCTTGCGGCGCCCACTGCACCACCATCCCGTGCCCGCGTGTCACCTCCTCGAACCCATCCGGCAGCCGTGTCAGCCCGTCCGTGGCGACCAGGCCCGGCCGGACCACCCAGAGGAACGGCACGCCGCTGCCGGCGATGCCCCAGGCTCTCCACCAGGTCCCTGGCCGACATGGCGTTTTTGCAAAAATAACCCTGGATCGAGTAGTATTCATCCTAGGATCGACTACGTGGCGGTCAAAGCCTAGCTGGCGGCCGCTGACTCGGCCAAGTCAGCAAATACGTAGACGAAATCGTACATACGGACCAAAGTGAACCCTGTGCGCAAGTACATGGACCGTAGGGTATTTTGAAGTAGTGGTACCAAAGTGTCATCCGGCTCAAGTTTTGTGACCTACAGTGAATTTTTCTCATTAAGGATTAATGCTTTTGATAACTGAATTGAGAAAACAGATTTACAAAATGATGTGGCCTAAACTTGTTCCTAATGGTCATTGCTATCATGTACATTGACAGTTCAACCAACTGCTCCGAGAGGAATGAAGGCGACGCACAAGTTGGCGTCTATGAAGCTTCGACGAAGCCATTCCAGCTCTTCTAGAGCCACTTCCAGAGCCGCAAGGAGAGCCTAAAAGTCACGGTACGTTCGATCAAGCACACTCGCTTCTCCAAGAATTTGTATAATCATTAGAAGTTTAGAACTAGTCAAGTGAAAGATATGAAATGGAATTCATTTTCAGGCAGTGAAGCATGTCCGGCTGTTGTCATACGAGAAGAAGTGTGCGCGGGTGAGGAGCCAGGGGGCCAATGGTGCGCAGCCGTTCGCCATCAACAGGACCAAGGCTGCCATCAGGTACCTCTGGATCAAGCTCAACATCTCCCTCGCCTACATCAACGTCGTGTCCCAGAGGGTCGTTGTCGTCCACGATGAGCCTATGACTCATCGGCGACATGCACCGGGTGGCTAAGCGCATGTCGCACGAGGCGAGCATGCTCCTCTTGTTGTCGGCCGCATGGTTGGAGGGAGGCATCAAGGACTAGTTGCCGCCAGGGCGGGCACACACACAATTTATATTGATGTATCTTGTTTTGCCAAGCAGCAAGATATATGCTCCTGTCAATGCTATTAACCTGCATGGAATTTCAATTTCTTTTAACGTGGTGCATCAATAAATATATAGAGATCCAGATGTGTTGCATTTCTGCTGGTTTCTTCTATTATAGTAATGTCAGTATTTTCATAGCAATGTCACATGTGCACAAAACACACTACTTAGTACAAACAGAATAGCTGAAGGGGCGCGTCCTATCTGGCACCACCCAGCTTCCGCTCAGGCGGCGCGCCATGGTTGGCGCGCCCCAACCACTAGTGAATTGAATCAAAGAGGGGAAAGGAGACTCATGAGCCTACACAGTGCCTTACTGGTGGTGCACCGAAGTGAGCTCCTTCCCCAACACCGCAGTCGTCTCCATGAGTTTCTCTCCCTCCCTCCCTCCCTCTCTCTTTATCTATCTATCTATCTATCTAGGTCACCCCCTCTAGAAATGCCTCATAACTGAAACTGACACCCCCCACATGGGTCGGAGTCCAAACAAGGAGTGGGCAACCCACAACCTGAATAAATAGCCCAACAACAAATAAACCCGACACACACTTGTGACAGACAGATGAGGGGCACGTGCGACGCGGAGATTCCTGCATGATTAGACAACCACAATATTCAACCTAAAGCCAAATAAAAAATAGATGATTGATCTTTAGAAAAGTGTATATATTAGCAGAAAAGAACATCGGTGCTGACAAGATTTAAGAAACCAACGAGATTAATTTAGGAGACGGCACAAATTCTAGCGACAATTACACCTACTAGATTTTTCATAGCAAGGAAGGATGCATTTCAGAGCTTGAATCACATGCTACGACATTATGTGAAGATTCACTATTCAATTAGGACAGAGTAATTTCTATCCACATTTCTAAGGCAAACAATACAAAGGAGGTAAATGCGTCTCCCTCCACATTTTCGCATCCGGGCTTGGGACCGGCAAAAGGCAGTGTTAAACCACAACAATACAAAACACAAGTTATACAACACCAATCATTCAGCAAAGCACACAGGCCACACCATCAAGCAAATGCAACACACACACACAGTCACACAAGCACACACAAAATCAAGCGCTTGCACACAAGAAAGACAAAGAAACAGACATAGATATGGGCAAATCACACACACACAGTCAGACACACACAATGTAGCACTTGCACACACACACACACACACACACACACACAATGTATCACTTGCACACGAGAAACAGAGAGGAACAGACATAGATAGGGGCACATCACACACACAGTCACACACACAAACACAATGGAGCGCGTGCACACAAGAAATGGATAGAAACATACATAGATAGGGGCAAAAATATAAAGCTAATACATGCAAGATCAAAGTATACTCAGAAAGTTAATAATAAGCTCTTCCTTCTCTAGAAAATAAATTCTGGGAAACCATGTCCGCTTTGTGTTTTTCAAGAACTTACTTTCTTTAGGATGAGCTGCACCAACTTTAATTTCAGATGATAAATTTGGAATTAAACCCTTACCATCACCATCACCCTCATCATCTGAATCATAACTAGCAAGACCAAGAAGAGCACCTTTAGGAGAACTTAGCCCAGTACCATCAGAATGACCAGTAGAGCCAACATTGTTTGGCTTAGCAGGGACTACAACTTAGCTGTGGTCTCGACTTTTGATTCTCCCAGACCAAGCTCCTTGAGCTAGAGACACCAGTGGTCTCATTTGCTGCAAGACAGAGGCGATAATTAGCAATGTAATTTACCTATTTACATCAAGTTTTAGTGTAATTCACTCACGCTCAGCTCATAAATCATCTTCATTCATAACTTTGGTTGCGGTCTCATCAAAAAGATCATCAGAAACCTGGAAATGACAAAAAAGTACAAAAGTAAGAAATGGCAGTCTTGCTGAATTTGGAACAGAAAGTACATGTTCTTCTAAACCTAGCTAAATAAGTAAATAACCTCCATGCAATGACAAACCTTCAGAAGAACTTCTGTCAACACACGTTTAATTTCCTTGTTGACTGATGCCATCCGTGCCGCTTCGACTTCATCCTGCAAATGATTCAATTCCAGTACATCGATTTAAAATGAGGACCATGTTAATATCAAAGTCGGATATGAACAGGAACAAAAAGGATTAACTTTTCAGTAACTAGCATCCGATTTTTCCACCAGATCCAAAAGAAGTGAACATGTGTACAGATGAAAAAAAAACACTGCTCTGGAAAAATGATTGCAGGAACTAGGAGATATGGCAGTACAATAATACAGTATGGCAAGCAACCTCGAGTCTCAAGTAAATAATATCTAGCTTGCTTCACTGACAAATCAAATCGGGAAAAAATTGACACATAGCCATGCCATTTCTCTCACCATTATGAAATCGCTGTTCTTCAAAAATTACTATATAAACATTAAAAAACAATAGACAGAAGTAGGTAATTATTTAGTTTCTCAAAGCCACTAGGCACTAACCTCCACCCAATCTAACAGAGCAACTTTCTTATCATGATTAAATTAGTTCACTTTGATTTACAAAAGTTGTCCAAACATCATTATGTATTTAAAGTCCGCCGCAATACTATCTAGCTTTAAACCCGTTAACTTGGACATGGTACTATTCATACTGAAATAAATCATTAGGGGCAGATTTTTGCATGCAAGTGAATCACAATAGGGAAGATTAATAGCATAACATGTACTGCACTAATAATTAATAATAAAATAGTTAAGAGCACCTCATCAACTTCGATTGGTTTTGTTGTACCAATGCTTCTACTGCCAGTTTGCTTAGCTCTTTTTGGTGGTTCTGCGGCATCTTCAGATTCCATGGAATCAGAATTTGTCGGATGTTGCACTGAAGCACTCACTAGAGTTGATTTTTTCTTTAGAAGCTCTTCTCGAAGCCAGTTAGGTAGTGGAGGCGGGTGCATGATCGAGCACAAGAACCAGCTAAAGTTAAACGGCTATGATGATAAGCAAGTGAAATAAATGGAACTACAAAACCTACTTTCTTTGACCGTTTTGCAACATTGAAAAGAGTGTTTTGTGTCTGTAGGAAATGCTTCAGATACACTACCAACACTAAATGCTGCAGGTGGAACATAGTTCGAACCAGAGAGTGCTCCAGTATGCAAAGAAGGATCCATCTGTAACTGAATAAAAATAAGTATCAATGATGCAAGAAACTATATCAGAGTTCTAAACTTGTGATGCTTGTGCTGGTACAGGAGCTGGATGAAAATATCCAATTGTTGCAGATGCGCCCCATGATTGAGTTGATGTTGGAACTGTGCCATGTTCAGACACTGCTGTAGGAACAGTGTCCTTAGCAACACAATAAAGAGCAAATGTGACATGTCCATATCCACATGTATGTACCTTAAATACTCAGAAAAGCACTATTCCAATGACTGGACAACAGTAATACAAAAATAGAATATGATATCCAAACACACATATCACAAAAATGGGTGCTCTGGTAACTGAGATAAATAAGATAGGCATGGAATGCATTGGATTGGATGCTCTGATGACTGAGATAAATAAGATAGGCATGGGATGCATTGGATTGGATGCCAAATCGGCCATGCAACATAAATGACAAAATTGGCATATCAAGATGAGAGTTTTACACTATGAAACTTGAGCCTAACTGTACACACCTACCTATAAACTACATATTCACAGGATTGAGTTAATTGCGTTTCTAGCCTGTGAGGAACACACATTATGCTACGAAACTGGAAAAAAAAATCATGAAATGTCATAAAAAATTACTGTGAGGAACAAATCAATGAATAATCAGAAAGCAAAAGACGTCGCTGAGCCCCACACTCCTCAGGGTTCAGGCCAGGCCATACTGTCGTTGGGGCGGCAGACCCGCCTGCCACCGTCGATCCTGTCATGCAACAATCTCAGCGAAAAACGCGTGGTGTGTGCCGCTGCTGGCCACACGAAGGAGGCGGAGGCGGAGTTGGCTGCGTTCGGAAGGTGAGATTGGGGGGATCGACAGGGGGCAGAACAGAAGGAGTCGCGTGAGGGAAGAAAAAAAGGGAAAAATTAGAGCTAAAAAGGGAAGATTGAGGGCGGGGCGGACATGGGAAGTCCAGACGCACTTTGCACAAACTCCGGTTGGATCGGAGAGGTAGCAAGGTTGGACAGCGGGTCGACCGGACCACAGACGTCGTATTAACGATTGACCCGTGACTTATGAAGGCGGAGGCGGAGTTGGCTGCGCATTTCAAGCTTGAATCCCACATTATGTTAAGATGCACTATTCGATTAGGACAATAACCTAAAACATAAATTTCCATCCACACTTCTAAGGCAAACAATACAAAGGAGGCAACTGCAGCTCCCTCCATATTTTCACATCCGGGCTTGGGACCGGCAAAGGCAGTGTTGGGCCACAACAACCAATCATTCAGCAAAGCATACAAGCAACACACACAGTCAAGCTACACACAGTCACACACACACACACACAAAGTCAATCAAAATGCAATATTCATAGAGTCACACACATAGTCACACATCATAGTCAAATGCACAATATTCAGAGTCACACACACAGAGTCACACATCACAGTCAAATGCAATATTTGCCGTCACACACAAATTTCTATCCACACTTCTAAGGAAAACAATACAAAGGAGGTAACTGCAGCTCCCTCCACATTTTCACATCCAGGCTTGGGACCGGCAAAGGCAGTGTTAGGCCACAACAACCAATCATTCAGCAAAGCATACAAGCCACACACACAGTCAAGCCACACACAGTCACACACACACACAAACACAAAGTCACATTCAAATGAAATATTCAGAGTCACATACACAGTCACACATCACAGTCAAATGCACAATATTCACAGAGTCGCACATACACACACAGACAAACACACACAGTCACACATCATAGTCAAATGCAATATTCATATAGAGCCACACACATAGTCACAAAGTCAAGCCACACACAGTCAGACAGTCACACACACAAAATGAAGCGCTTGCACACAACAAAAAGAACAGACATAGATAGGCGCACAAACAGAAAGCAAATACATGCAAGACTAAAGTAAACTCTGAAAGCTATAAATAAATTTCAGGACATGGATGACTAAACTGATTTCTCTCGAGGCGTGAGGATGATTCAGATCTTCGTTCCTGAAAACAGGAAACTGGTTAGAGGCTGATTAAGCGATTATCTTCATCACTACCCACAAGTTTGTAGGCCTATGGACAGAAAAGAAATGTTAAATGCATTCTTGTTCTACTTACTAGAGAAAGCAAGGCATGTTTAACATGAGCAACATTCTTATAGAAATTCTGGCTAAGGTAAGCCATTCATACCTAAAAAATTATACGTTTCAAGTTGACAACAGTGGTTGCCTCTTATGACTTCCAAGCTGATGGCTAGCCTGAAATGACACGAGCAACTTAAAATGTGAGTGACCACAATGTAAATGATGTTTCTATTATTCTTGAAGCAAGAAAAGTAGCTTGCGTCATGAGCAGCACCAGCAGCCATATTAGAAAAGAAGATTTAGATGACTTGTGATGCAATAAGCATCATATGAGTCAAAAATACTTGGAAATCAGTTTATGATCATAACAGCATAAGTAATTATTCATGTGTGCACATCAAAGTTATCAAGGAATCAAGGATTCCATATACAGTCAGACAAACTGATCAAAATTCATACTCCGGCCATTTGAAAGGATAGAAACTTACCGATGATTCTGTGTATCTTGCAACTCCATTAATTCACTTGGTTTGTCGTCTTTGACTTTAGCTATAGGTGAGAAGAACCTGAGAACAAATAGAAGTTACACAAATAGAAGTACCCGATTCCTGCAATGTTCAGATGTCTGGCACACGGTATGATGTCCAGGAAAGAAGGAAGTGGCAGGGGCTATACATTATCCCAATAAGATGTAAGTTGTTTGGCAGTACCTTCTAGGAAGAACTTTTGCTATTTCTGCCAATTTATTCCCATGTACCCAATGGGCGTTAATCAGTGCATGCTCCTCCTCTCAATAGTCCAAGCATCTCTCTGTATGTCTGGATTCAGATGATTATGCCACCTAAGATGTTATGTATGAATTCAAAATCAGCTTCATATTTACCAATCAGCTCTTTATTTAACCAGTGTATTTCTAAATTAGTAAACATTCCCTGTTTGTCTTGCACAAAGAGGGAAATGCATTTAAACAAACCATAAAAATAAAACAATCAAAAGAGTACCGCTCTTGACATTGGTTGCCTATATCTCCGCCTTGCAATGAGACCATGTTGTTGGTCCATACTGCATTATGAGCACAAATATCAGGTGCCAATAGGTAGTTATGGATGCAGCACATCTAAAATAGTAAGTAGCCAGAAGTAGCAAAATTTGGCTAAATAAACGTTTTGGGACTTCAGGCATCAGCATCGTAAAATGTAAAGAACGTAAATATACCTGCGTTGTATGCAAACCCAACCCATCAGTGTCCTTAGCAACACAATAAAGAGCAAATTTGACATGTCCAGATCCACATGTCTGCACCTTAAATACTTAGAAAAGCGTTATTCCAAGACAGCAGTAATACAAAAAAGAGTATGATATCCACATAAGACATAATCACAAAAAAGTTCAGAAAAAAGAATAGTGTTAGGTCTGTTCACATTCAACAAACAACAATCAATCGTGACATATAGAACACAAGTTATACAAGCCACACCATCAAGAAAATGCAATATTCACACAGAGTCACACACACAGAGTCAAGCCACACACATATTCACCATCAAGCCCTCACACACACAGAGTCAAGCCACATACAATCTCACACACACAGCCAAGCCACACACACAATCAAGCCACGACATAATCAAGCCACACTCACATAGTCAAGCCACACACATATTCACCATCAAATCACATAGTCACACACACAGAATGGAGCGCTTGCACACAAGAAATAGGCACAGATAGGGGCACAAAGAGAAAGCTAATACATGCATTCATGCAAGACTGAAATAAACTCAGAAAACTATGAAACTCCAAAACTTGAATGAGTAAACTGATTTCTCTAGAGGGGTGAGGGTGATTCATATCTTCGTTCCTGAAAGGGAATAATAATACGTTTCACTGAGACTACACCGGCAAGTCAACAAAGAACCATACAAGACAGAACATTAAAAGGGAGTAAACTGCAGAAGAGAGAAACAAATCTACAACTGAATGGAGTAATCCTTACTCATCCCCAATTTGGCATTGCTCAATTTGAGAGATACCAGAGTATCAAAGTGCAGCTTCCAAGAATTTACGCTTTAGATCTAAAATTTTCGCATAGCAGACCTACAATAGATATAAGAAGGGAACTAAATTTTTATCCTTAGTTGTAGACAGATAGATTATTGAATTGTTTCTGAACCAACAAACCTTGTATTGTAAGTTCAGAACTTCCTGGTTGTTGTTTGTGACCAAAAACGAGGCTTTGTTGATAAAAGCTTCAGCATTCACTGCATCATCATCCTACAAAATGAAGAACTACATTAGTCTAGCTGACAATGCAATGACGACAAAGGTTAAAAACACGACTAACCTCCAAATAGAGTCATGCAATCTGGACACACTTGGATAATTTGTTTGTGTCATCAAGCATCCTGGTTTTTAAGAAGATGGTCAGATTTCCCAGACTGGGCTGGGCGAGCTGCTGCCAATGGTGGACACTGCCACGTCAACTGGCGAAGGGTGTGCCGCCCGCTCGAGTACGGCGGACTCGGGGTCCAGGATCTGGAGCGTGCTGGCCTAGCGCTGCGCCTGCGCTGGATGTGGCTCTCCCACACGGACGACGACCGCGCATGGCGAGGCCTCGACCTCCAGTTTTCCAGCGAGGAGCGTGCGTTGTTCTTCGCCTCGACGATCATGCAGCTCGGCGATGGACAAACGGCGCTGTTTTGGGATGACCGATGGCTAAACGGTCAGTCCGTGCGTGAATTTGCACCGGCACTCTACCAATGCATCCCCAAACGGCAACGCAAGTCAAGAACGGTGGCCGCCGGCCTAGCGGGCAATGCCTGGGCCCGTGGCATTCAAGGAGTGATAGGGATCCATGAGATTGGCCAATATCTCAGACTTTGGCAGGCAGTGCAGCACATCGACTTGTCAAACCGGCCCGACCGCATGCTCTGGAGATGGACGGCCAGTGGCACTTATACGGCACGGTCATGCTACGCCGCAACCTTCCACGGATCCATGAAATGCCCTTCCTGGAAGCTTACCTGGAAGAGCTGGGCACCACGCCGTGTCCATTTCTTTCATTGGCTGGCTAGCCAGGACCGGTGTTGGACGGCAGACAGACTCGCCCGTCGCGGCCTACAACACCACCCACGATGCCTTCTTTGTGATCAGGCCCCAGAGACGATGTGGCACCTGCTCCTAGAATGCCCGTTCTCGCGGCAGGTCTGGCATGACGTGCTGGCTTGGGCGAGGATACCTTCTCGACCGCCAAGCAACAAACCCACCCTCACGGACTGGTGGCAACGTACGAAAGGGCAGACCCCACACGCGCTACGGAAAGGCCTGCAATCCATCGCCATGCTCGTCCCTTGGATGATCTGGAAACACCGCAATGAGTGCGTCTTCGAGAACGCGCGCCCCTCGGTCACCGTACTCGTAGATAAGATTAAGGCCGAAGCCACATGTTGGGCACAAGCTGGCGCTTTGGGTCTCAGGGTAGTCCTCCCCTATAACTGGGATGTCCACTGATAGGTGGCCAATCCATGTAACCACCACCTCCTAGGAGGATTGTATCTTCTCACCTTTTCAATGAAATGAAACGCAAAGAGTCCTTTGCGTTTTCTCGAAAAAAAAAAGAAAGAAAATCCAATGACATGTAAAGAGAGACAGAAGCTTGTTTCAACCTGATTCCTGAGTCCAACTCAATGCCACTAAGCATTTGTGTTGCTCTCAACCATTGTTGTTCAGATTCATAAAGTCCTGCAAGCTTCTCTCTAATCACTACAACCTACAGGTTATAGATCAAGAATGTTGTAACACTTTTTACATAATAACAACAAGGTCAATTACAAAGTCAAGAAATAGATATTATGTCAGTTATTTGTGGTAGTGAAACAAATCTAGAGATAAACATTCTCTATGAGATTTACATGAAGACACTAGAATAGCAATAAATTCACTGGATGATTTCTTTCACAAGATGACAAGCATGATGCAGGCATTCTTTGTACATTTTTCTGCACAGGTATAAATTACCCAGCTTCGATCTGCATAATCTTTCAATACTAGGTCTTCTATAAAATTAAAATGAGCACACTTATTCTATCTTTGTTTACTTTGATGGTGGCTAATACCTAGAAATATGAATAGCTAAGACCTTTTGACATGATTGCGATAAGTAGAAATCATACTACTCATTAATGGCTAATTTCAGTGACTGTTTTCAGTAGCTTAACAAAGTTTAAATCCATGAGACATTATAAATCGCAACTTCAACAAGAACTCCCAAACATTAACTTTAAAGAAGACCTAGATATTTAGATTTCTGAAATGCGGTGCATAAGAGGGACATGATGCATGAAGGTATACATAGATATTTAGGTTTCTACAATGCAACCCATGTGAGCATGAAATGAGTGACAACTGTAATTCCCGATATTGCATTATTTTCTCTACTCACAAACAAGATCATGAGGTATTATAAAACTATAGTCCTTGAACAATAATTAGTGCTTGATAATTGAATAGATATAACTCGGTCTGTGATAAGCTACCTTTCCAGTCTTCAGTGTCTTCCATACATAATCTTTAAGTTGGTCAGTTGTAATGTTACTCCCATTCTCTTCCATTACAGATTTGATCCATAGCAACACTTCCTACAGTATATGGTGACCATTCTCAGTTTATGCGCATCAGAACGGTAAATACACCATTTTAAAATAACAGGGTGTATGTTTTTCTTCTTCTTCTTAACAACATGTGCAATTAAAGCAAGTGGGTAAATAGCACAGCCACAAGTTCTGCAATTTGTTCATTTATTACGAACAATTTGTTCCCGGAGATCCATTTGGCAAGCACAAGTTGAGCATGATGTGGCAGAGAACATCAATTACACATAAAATCAAGTGTACCTGATTTGGCCCAGCCAGACCGTTCAGTGTCCTTAGCAACACAATAAAGAGCAAATGTGACATGTCCAGATCCACAAGTTTGTACCTTAAATACTTAGAAAAGCATTAGGATATGATATCCACATAACACAAATATCACAAAAAAGTTCACATAAAAAGAATAGTCAGTTGTCTGCATTAAACCAGTACTGGTGTGTTACCTATGATCAAGAAATACCAATACCAAGTTAGCATAAATGATTATATTCGTCAGGGCATCAATCACTCCTGTCATATAAACATGTACTGGTGTGAGGAAAATTTGTAAGAGATGTGGTTAATAACTTGGATAAAACACACCATATCTAGTATACTAGCACAGAAGTGATATCAATATAATCATTACGGCCTACACACCATAGATAGTATAAAACACACCACGGCCTACACGGTTTGCACCTCTGAACACATCTCCATATATGGAAAAACAGACATTGGGAACATAAGCAAAGCATTACAAAAAGAACCCAATTGGAAAGAACATAAGCAACCATCAGAAGAACCATAACGAATCACCCCATCTCTGCCTATAAGATGGGGTTATGCAAGAACATAAGAACAACCATAACGACCAGCGAGCCAAACCAGAGTATCACACGGAGGCATGCGTTTGAGGTCTAGAAATCGCCGACGAACAACGCAGCGATGGAAACAATCTAAAACTGACCTTGCTTTGGCCTCTCCCTACCTTTGTAATCCTTCAAACCAGAACGGCGAACACGAAACGCAGGAACACGAAACGTAATCGTTCATCACTCCGCCGCAAATACGAAACACAGGAACACGAAATGTAATTGTTCATCGCTCCACCGCAGACACGAAACACAGGATCGTGAGTGTCTCTCAGATAACAGAAGCACACGCAGAAGTTCAATGATCTAACAAACTCAGAATCAATTAATTACTCAATGATCCAACAAACATTACAACAGAATTTTACGCAATGGGATGTTAGAAGCTCAATGATCAACAATCAATGATCGCACTATAAATTAATTGTCACAAAGTCTAGGCAAATGAAGAAAAGCATTATTCTAGTGACTGGACATGAGTAATACAAAAAAAAGAATATACTATCAACATAAGACATAACAAAACACGCATATCACTAAAAATTTAAGAAAAAATAAGTTAGCTGTCTACACTAAACAAATACTAGGTCATTAATCACAATACCGAGTTGATGCCACAAAATTTAACAGGACAAGCAATAATTTTTCAGGCACACTAACTGGGGATTAACAAATGTCACAGCATAAGAGTTGTGCTAGTCAACTGGATATAAGAAAACAAGAAAACAAGCAGCACATGTCCACATTAGAGGTTCGTTGAAATTGTTGTCCGAAGGAAAGGGACATGACAGAAGTTAGCAGCATTGATAAAAGAACATGTGGTGAACGTGCTTTCATGGATAAATAAATTCTGGAGTTATGCTCACAACAGAAATATATGCCCAGGTGTGCAATGACAAAATTCTGGAGTTATGCTATGCAATCTAGAACGAAGTCTAAGGAGAACTAACTAGCAGCACCTCATCTATAGTACTCCTATGATGAGTAGTTACATGGAAATAGCAGCATCAAAAGAAGGAACCTTGTCCAACAGGTGCAGCAACAGGTGTTCAATTAGTCAAGTAGGCCACATGGTTTGCACTCTTGTAAAAGTTTTCAACTCGGAACACATCAGCAAAGCATGGTAAAAAGAAACAAATTGGAAATAACATAAACAGTATACACCATCAGAACAAGCGTCTCTGCACCTAGGATGACTGCACACACGCCTAGCCGGTACAACAAGCAATCAAGAATTAACGGACCCTGGCCCTCAAGAATTGACAAGAGGGCCAACAAGAATTGACAAGAGGGCCAACAAGAACTGACAGAGGGCCAACAAGAACTGACAGAGTATCACAAGAGAGCATGCGTTTGAGTTCTGAAAATCACCAAGAGCAACGCAGGTGACGGAACCAATCTCAACTAGCACGATAAACTAATCCAATTTCGAAACCAGACCCGTTCGTTCCTGCAACTGACGCGAACACGAAAGCGCACGTAGAAAGAATTGCTAGTTCGCAAACGAGACGGAGAACCCCGGCGAGAGGAGACGACCAAAGAACATGCGAGCGCACGCACCAAGACAACGACGAGGACAAGCGAAATCGAATCGGACGCGACTCTAAACGGACGACGGCGAGGACGAGCGAAATCGAATCGGACGCGACTCTACACGGACGACGGCGAGGGACGAGCGAATTCAAACCAGGCGCGGCCCCGAACGGGCGACGGCGAGGACGAGAAAAACCAAACCAGGCGCGACTTGTGAACCGAAGAACCGAGCACGAGCAAAATCAAATCGGGCGCTCTAAGCCTAAGCGGACGGACGACGAACCGAGGAGGAGTGAACCCAGACCAGACGCGAGGAGGTGACCCGGGGCCCCGGACGAAGAGAGGAGGAGCCAGGGCCAGAGCGCGGGTAGGGAGGAAAGGGCGCGCCTGGCCGCGGGCGGGCCGCCGGGGAAGAGGCGGTGTCGCCGGTCGGGTCCTCGCCGGAGACGGCTTCGGCGGGCGGCGGGAAGCAAAGGGGAGTGTGGAGCTGGTGGTGGTGGCGGGGGTTGGGGTAGGATCCGGACCGGGTGCCGGGCGGGCAGGACAGGAGAGGTCGGTCGGTCGATCGGTCGGTCGGCAACGCGGGGCGTCGATATTTTATTACCGTTGGGAGCCTCGGACTGGGATTGGGATTTGGGTGCTCGAGGGCGAGGCGGACCGAGAAAATTCTACCGCTAGAGGCGGTTGCGTGCGTCCGGGCGCCCGTTAGCGATATACTGGCGCTCCCACGCCTCGCGTAGCGGGCCGGCCCCGGAAATTGCAGCGAGACAGCCAGGCCTATCACAAAAAAAATGCTTGAAAATGTGATAGAGCTAGGATCTATCTCAGTCCGGCTATGTCCAAACATTCGAACACAGACACTAGGCAGTATTCCCTTAGATGATCATTTTGAGGATAAACCACCTTCATTATATACCCACCCTATTATGCGTATTATTCTAAGATAAAATAAAAATAAATGCACAATATAAAAAACGTGACTTTGAAAGAAATTTCATAAAATTCATAAAGGTTCGTACAAACTAAAAAAGATCATAAATTTGAGAAAATTTCACAAAATTTAGGATAAAGTTCATGAAATTTCAAAAAGTTCACAACTTTGGGAAAAGTTCATCTATTTTGAAATGTTTATCAATTTTGAATAAAAAAATAATCAAAATTGAAAAATAGTTTACTGATTTTGAAAAAAGTTTGTCCATTTTGAAAAAGTTCATCGGTTTAGAAAAAAGTTCATCGAAACTGCAAAGAAATTCATCGAATTTGAAAAAAAGCTCATCCATTTTCAAAAAAAGTTCGTCCAAACTGAAAAAACAGTTCAAAGAATTTGAAAAGGTTTCATAGAATTTTAAAAATAGTTCATATAAAATTGAATGTAGTTCATCAAATTCGAAAAAATAGTTCATCGGTTTGAAGAAAAAGTTCATTGAATTTAAAAAGTTTTTGAAATATTTAAAAAATAAAAAAAGAAAAAGAAAAGAAACAGAAAAATAAAGAAAAAAATAGAAAATACAAACAGGAAAGGGAAAAAGAAACAAAAAGAAAGAACAAAAAGGAAAAATGGGAGAAACTGAACACATGACGTGTGTTGTCCCAGGTGGTTTGTGCAGCTCGGCGTGAGCGAAGAGATTGCTGGTTCGAGTCGTTGCCCAACCCTTTTTTCGTTTTTTACATAAACAGGAAAGGAAAGAAACCGGTGCGGCCCAATCGCGGCAGGGGGGCGTGCGCTGCAGGCTTCCGTTAGCAAGATGCCCTATAACGGGCGCCTGCAGCGCCAAATAGGGTTTGCCCATCTAGGCACGGGTTAGCCGCCCGGCACGAGGTGGGCAGACCGGCCCATTTGGTCATGTGCCATGTCTTAGAAAAAATGTGTTGGATCACCTAAAAAATAAATTGTTGGTATTAGAAAAACGCTGCTACTACTGCAGAAAAAAAATGTCACGTTCATAGAGGCTAGGGAAAAAACATCATACTCCTTCTGTTCCTAAATACTCCCTCCGTTCCAAAATAATTGTCTTTCTAGCCATCTCAAATGGACTACAATATACGGATGTATGTAGACATGTTTTAGAGTGTAGATTCACTCATTTTGCTCCGTATGTAGTCACTTGTTGAAATCTCTAGAAAGACAATTATTTCGGAACGGAGGGAGTATATTGTAGTCCATATAGAAATCATTAAGCAGACTTATGTTTAGGAACGAAGGGAGTATGATGTTAGGGCATCTCCAACGTCGACACTGAAACCGCCTGCATATGTTTGGACCGCATAAACCATCCAACATGGTCATGCATCGGTCCGCTGGGCGGTCCGGATGCACTTTCTCCCGCAAAGTGGAGGCAAAGTGGGTGGGGGTTTGCGGGAGTTTGGACAGCAGCCACATTGGACTCCGACACCCCATGCCCAATAAATCTACCCTACCGGTCCCATTTTTTTTTCACTTCTCCTCCATGCTTTGCATTCGCACCCTCCATCTCCATCATCGTCATTGTACCTCTCCGGCTGCCACACAGTCATTGTCGGACATTCACAACCAGCACCGACGCGCCCACTCGCCTTTTATGATGGCGTTGTCCATCCTGTAGTTGTTTGTACCCAGGTACACCCCCACCCCCGTCGGCGACCTCCATGACAGCCACCATGGCCGACAGGTGTTCGGTCAAATGCCATTGAGCTTATTTTCGGACGCCATGTCATTTTTTGAGAGTAAGAAGGATGGCAGGGTACTCAGCCATGGAGGACGGGTTGTTGTGCGACTGTTGTATCCGCAAATTTCATAGGAAGGAGCAGAGGGAGCACCTTCTGGCAGCAAGTGTATGAATCATTTCACGCACGAAAGCACATTGTGTCCTACAACATGCACATCATCCATGATCACAATGTGAGATCGTTATAGTATCAATGGTATGCCATCCAGACCATCGTCAGCAAGTTTTGTCATGTCGTTGGTCATCTGGAGGCAAGGTGGCCATTGCACGCGGCAGATGAGGAGATCGTAAGTTTTGCTTCTTCTTTCTTAACTTGTTGATTGAATCATTCGTTCACTCAATGTGGGTCAACACATTGTGTAGCCCGTACGCGCTGACCTGATGTACCACAGGAAAGAGGGACGGCCCTTTACGTACACACACTGTTGAATGAAGCCGAAGGGGCAGTATGTGTGGGATGACATGATCTATTATTGAAAAAATTGTTGGACAGTTTTGTATGGATGATTTGTGATATATTCTATCCAAACTTTAATGAATATCAGCCAGTTTGCATGAATTTCGGTTGCTATGTCGAAATCCGACTTGAAATGTATACGACCATCGTTGGATGGCCAGCTTCGGCATCCATGTCTGCAGACTAGTACCCCTGCCCACGAACGTATACTGGAGCAAATTTGCGGGTCAGCATTGGAAATATCATTAGGGAACAAAAAGACATATGCAATGTTTCCATTTCGTTGGCAACAACTTAAGGTCCAGCTTGTTTAAAAAAACTTAAGGTCCAACTACAGCTAGAATAACGACCATATGTATCCAAATTGATTGCGCTCAAGATGAATTCGAGTCTGAGAACCAGCATGATGCTGACTCTTCCCTCCTCGTTGTTCCCCTCCCTCTTCCAATTCGATCATTCATCTGTCTTTGAGCTCCACCACTACTCTCCTTCTTCGGTTCTTATCCCTTCTCTCATAATTGGTTTCTCTTCCTCTAGTGTTGTTTCCAGTGGCCGAGGTAGGATTTTCTCAAGTCCAAGTCTTTGAGGGAGGGGGTATGGAAGGAAAATTTAAAAATTGCTAGTGCATATGTGTATATATATACAAGCAAACACATCATGTTGGGGAGGGCCCTGTCTAATGCTGGCCACCCTGTCTCTGCCAATAGTTGTTTCTCCCTATCAATTCTCTATTCCTCTTCTCTCTTGATCGTTCTCTCAATCCCCCGCCTCCTTAGTCATTCTATCCCAAGAAGAACCACACTTGGCGCATGTGTGTTGACTACCAACCCCTGAACAAGGCATGCGCCAAGGATCCATTCGCGCTGCTATGTATTGACCAAGTGATCAATTCCATGGCCAGTTGCGAGCGTTTGTGTTTTCTAGATGCATATTTAGGCTATCATCAGATAAAAATGAAGTAGTTGAATGATATCAAGACTTCCTTTATAATCATCCCACCCTATGGAACTTTCTGCTACATTTTCCTGTCATTTGATCTGAAAACACTGGTCTGACTTACTAGTGGTATATTTGGAAATGTTTACACTACCGGGTCAGCTGGAACATCCACACTTATGTCGACGACATCGTGGTAGGTCCAACTGCAGGGATGATCTCTTGGCGGATTTGGCGGAAACCTTCGCACACCTCAAGCGGATCAATTTGAAGCTTGACTCATAGAAATGTGTCATCGGACTACCTGCAAGGAAGCTCCTTGGTTTTTCATTTATGGATGCGAGATCGAGGCCAACCCAGAGATGATCGAAGCGCTTCCTGAAGATGGACACACAAAAGAATATGTAGGACGTGCAGTGATTCACCAGGTGCATTGCAACCCTCAGTTGGTTCATCTCCAAGCTTGGATAGAAGGTCTGCCACTCTACCAACTCCTCAAGAAATCTGATTCTCTCAAGTGGACCGACTGGGCGTAATCGGCCTTCAATGACCTCAAGCGCTTGCTCTTTACGCCACCAATGCTCTCCGACCAGGCCGAGAGGGAGCCCCTGATCCTTTACATTGCCGTCCACCAACCGTGTGACCGAGTGTTGTCCTGGTGGTCATCGTCTACCACGAAAGTGAATTTCTCTCTGAGTCCAAGCTGACATATCCACATTACCAGAAACTAGTCTATGGCATGTTTATGTCATCAAAGAAGCTACTCCATTACTTACAAGCCCACTCGATCATCGTGGTCAGCAGTACCCCTTTGTCGACATCATCGGCAATAGGGATACCACTTGTCGGGTGGCAAAGTGGGCCATCGAGCTAGGGGTGCACAACATCATCTTTGAACCGCGAAAGGCTATCTAGTTGCAAGCTCTAGTATGAAGGGAAGTACACCGTTAATTTGTCATGAGAGTGCACTTAATCATCTTTTTTGTCTCTGTATATTATTCATGTGCAAGACATTTTGTTCATGTAAAAAGAATTGGATAACTAACTACATAATATTTCCGACCATCTCACAATTATTTCATGCATCAAATTCACTCGAAACTGATATGCTGGGTTCTAGATAACTAAATTTAATTAGGGCATCGACATTGCAAAAGCACATGAAACTGCAGTTTTTACCGAAAAAGGCTTTCACCCCGCTTTATAAATAAAGCAAACCACCACCACAACCAACGGGTACAATAAGGTTCACACCCACACACACAAACAGAAAGCAAAATAGGACAAGTAGTGTGAGGTTCTGCTGAGGGCACAATTCAACAAGCCCAAAACAAAAAACAACAATGGGGACATGTGATGACCCACAAGTGTAGGGGATCTATCGTAGTCCTTTCGATAAGTAAGAGTGTCGAACCCAACGAGGAGCAAAAGGAAATGATAAGCGGTTTTCAGTAAGGTTTTCTCTGCAAGCACTGAAATTGTAGGTGATAGATAGTTTTGTGATAAGATAAATTGTAACGAGTAACAAGTAAATAAAGTAAATAAAGTGCAGCAAGGTGGCCCAATCCTTTATGTAGCAAAGGATAAGCCTGGACAATTTCTTAAATGAGAAAGGAGCTCCTGAGGACACATGGGAATTATCGTCAAGCTAGTTTTCATCACGTTCATATGATTCGCGTTCGGTACTTTGATAATTTGATATGTGGGTGGACCGGTGCTTGGGTATTGCCCTTACTTGGACAAGCATCCCACTTATGATTAACCCATATTGCAAGCGTCCGCAACTACAAAAGAAGTATTAAGGTAAACCTAACCACAACATTAAACATATGGATCCAAATCAGCCCCTAACGAAGCAACGCATAAACTAGGGTTTAAGCTTCTGTCACTCTAGCAACCCATCATCTACTTATTACTTCCCAATGCCTTCCTCTAGGCCCAAATAATGGTGAAGTGTCATGTAGTCGACGTTCACATAACACCACTAGAGGAAAAGACAACATACATCTCATCAAAATATTGAACGAATATCGAATTCACATGACTACTAATAGCAAGACTTCACCCATGTCCTCAGGAACAAACGTAACTACTCACAAAGCATATTCATGTTCATCAGAGGAGTAATAATATGCATTAAGGATCTGAACATATGATCTTCCACCAAGTAAACCAATTAGCATCAACTACAAGGAGTAATCAACACTACTAGCAACCCACAGGTACCAATTTGTGGTTTTGATACAAGATTGGATACAAGAGATGAACTAGGGTTTTGAGAGGAGATGGTGCTGGTGAAGATGTTGATGGAGATTGACCCCCTCCCGATGAGAGGATCGTTGGTGATGACGATGGTGATGATTTCCCCCTCCCGGAGGGAAGTGTCCCCGACAGAACAGCTCCGCCGGAGCCCTAGATTGGTTCCGCCAAGGTTCCGCCTCGTGGCGGCGGAGTTTCGTCCCGTAAGCTTGCCCATGATTTTTTCCAGGGTAAAAGCCCTCATATAGCAGAAGATGGACACCGAGGGCCACCAGGGGGCCCAGGAGACAGGGGGCGCGCCTAGTAGGGGTGGGCGCGCCCCCACCCTCCTGGACAGGGTGTGGGCCCCCTGATGTATTTCTTCCGCTCAATAATTCTTATTAATTCCAAAAAATATGTTTCGTGGAGTTTCAGGATTTTTGGAGCAGTGCAGAATAGGTTTCCAATGTTTGCTCCTTTTCCAGCCAGAATTCCAGCTGCCGACATTCCCCCTCTTCATGGTAAACCTTGTAAAATAAGAGAGAATAGCCATAAGTATTGAGATATAATGTGTAATAACAGCCCATAATGCAATAAATATTGATATAAAAGCATGATGCAAAATGGACGTATCAACTCCCCCAAGCTTAGACCTTGCTTGTCCTCAAGCGGAAGCCGATATCAAAAAATATTTCCACATGTTTAGAGATAGAGGTGTCGATAAAAATAAAATACGGACATGAGGGCATCATGATCATTCTTATAACAGCAACATATATAGATTTTATCATATGATTTCTTATGCTCAAGTAACAATCAATTCACAATGTCAAGTATGGTTCAAAAACTTCATTGAGAACTAACAAACTATAATCTCAGTCATTGAAGCAATTGCAATTTATCATAACATCAGAAAGAGTCAACAATAGAGCTTTTCAGCAAGTTCACATACTCAACTATCTTGTAGTCTTCTACAATTGCTAACACTCACGCAATACTTGTGGTTATGGAGTTTCAGCCGGACACTGAGAAAGATAGGGGCTTATTGTGTTGCCTCCCAACGTATTCACCTTTAGGTGATGTCAACAATAATAGCCCATGCTAACTTACATCCAATTGGATATATATATATATCATGATCTTTCAAACACGAGGAGCTTGCCAAAGGATAAAATGAAAAAGGGAAAGGTGAGGATCACCTTGACTCAAGCATAAAGTAAAAACATAAAGTAAAAGATAGGCCCTTCGCAGAGGGAAGCAGAGGTTGTCATGTGCGTTTAGGGTTGGATGCACAAAATCTTAATGCAAAAGAACGTCACTTTATATTGCCCCTTGTATGTGGACCTTTATTATGCAGTCCGTCGCTTTTATTACTTCCACAACAAGATCGTACAAAACTTATTTTCCCTGCACTAATAAGTCATACATATTTAGATAGCAATTTTTATTGCCTGCAACATGACAACTTACTTGAAGGATCTTACTCAATCCATAGGTAGGTATGGTGGACTCTCATGGCAAAACTGGGTTTAAGGATATTTGGAAGCACAAGTAGTATCTCTACTTGGTGCAAGGAATTTGGCTAGCATGAGGGGGAAAGGCAAGCTCAACATGTTTGGAAGGTCAATGACAATATACTTTAACTCAGATGTCAGAAAACATAAACCATTATGTTGTCTTCCTTGTCCAACGTCAACTCTTTTAGCATGTCATACTTAATGAGTGCTCCCAATCATAAAAGGTGTCCAAGATAATATATTTATATGTGAACCTCTCTTTCCTTATCACTTCCTATTAATTGCAATGATGACCAAAACTACGTTTATCAACTCTCAACAATTTTTATGCCTCATACTTTCTATGTGTGAAGTCATCACTAACCATAAGATCAATATGAACTCTTTTATTCTTTCTACTTTCTCAAGATCATAGCAACATAGCAAAGCCCTTGACTCAACACTAATCTTTATTATAGATAGCTCACGGACTCGATTACATAAAGAGATCACAAAGCAAAACTCAAAACTACTTGATATCAAAACTTCAATCTACTAGATCAAGATACTACTAAAAGGATCGAACTAAATAAAACGGTAAAGATAGGAGTGTGATGGTGATACGATACCGGGGCACCTCCCCCAAGCTTGGCAGTTGCCAAGGGGAGTGCCCATACCCATGTGATTATGTCCTCGGAGGTGGTGAAGTAGGAGTTGTTGATGATGTAGGCTTGTCGTCCGTCTTCCAAGGCATAGGCTCACCATCATAGAAGGATGATCGAGTCTCCGGGATCCTTAAATCTGCAGCCAAACTCATCCTCTTGAATCTATATTCATACTCACAGTTCTGGTTTTGCAGGTCATAGATCTGGGCTTGGAGGTGCTCGATTTTCTCTTGAAGATTGAAGATGGTCTCCCCAATGACTTTGGCATCCAGCTTGTGGTTGTTGGTGAACTCCGTGATCATCATCTAGTTGGCGTTGAGTCCACGCTCCACCATCCCTTGGCACTTGAAAACTTGCTGCTCCACGGCTTCGAGCTTTGTCTCCATGCTTCTGGTACGTCTTGGTCCCTCCACATCGCGGATGTGCAGCACCCCCTCACGCATCTCAATGGTTTGAGGGTGTTGCAGCACCTCCGCGAGATAGGGGTTGATAACCCTCTCGAAAAACTTGTCCTTGGGAGCGCTTGGAGACGACATGATGCTCTAGATCTGAAATAGACACAGCTCGAAACGAAAACAGAGGATATTTGCGTGATACGGTGGTCAAAACCTTCGGGAGTATATATAATGAATTTTTACCGACCAAAATACGTAACGTGCAAGAAAATGGAGTCCGGGAGGCACACGAGGTGTCCACGAGACAGGGGGCGCGCCCAGTAAGGGTGGGCGCGCCCTCCACTCTCGTGGGGGGCTCATGTCCCTTTCGGACTACTTCTTTCTTCCTAAAATTCTTAAATATTCCAAAACTGATAAAAATTGCCATTGGAGTTGTTTTGGAGTCGGTTTACTTACCGTACCACATACCTATTCCTTTTCAGAGTCTGGAACGTTCTGGAAAGTGTCCCTTATGTATTCCTCCGGGGTTACGGTTTCAATAATATTAGTTTCAACATTGATAGGATTACCTGAAATATAATGTTTAATTCTTTGACCGTTTACCACCCTCGGACTTGTGCCTTCGAAGTTGTTGATTTTTATGGCACCAGAACGATAGACCTCCTCGATAACGTAAGGACCTTCCCATTTAGAGAGAAGTTTTCCTGCAAAAAATCTTAAACGAGAGTTGAATAATAACACATAATCTCCTACGTTAAACTCACGCTTTTGTATCCTTTTGTCATATGCCAGCGTTTGACTTTTTCTTTGAATAGCTTGGCATTCTCATAGGCTTGGGTTCTCCATTCATCAAGTGAGCTAATATCAAACAACCTCTTCTCACCGGCAAGTTTGAAGTCATAGTTGAGCTCTTTAATAGCCCAATATGCTTTATGTTCAAGTTCAAGAGGTAAATGACACGCTTTTCCATAAACCATCTTATAGGAGACATACCCATAGGATTTTTGTATGCAGTTCTATAGGCCCATAATGCATCATCAAGTTTTTTGGACCAATTCTTTCTAGATCTATTCACAGTCTTTTGCAAAATTAATTTGAGCTCTCTATTGCTCAACTCTACTTGACCACTAGACTGTGGATGATAAGTAGATGCGATTCTATGATTGACATCATATTAGAAAGCATCTTACGGAAAGCACCATGAATAAAATGTGAACCACCATCAGTCATAAGATATCTAGGGACTCCAAACCTCGGAAAAATAACTTCTTTAAGCATTTTAATAGAAGTGTTATGATCAGCACTACTAGTTGGAATAGCTTCTACCCACTTAGTAACGTAATCAACAGCAACTAAAATATGTGTGTAACCATTAGAGGCAGGAAAAGGTCCCATATAATCAAAGCCCCAAACATCAAACGGTTCAATAACAAGAGAGTAATTCATAGGCATTTCTTGACGTCTACTAATGTTACCTATTCTTTGACATTCATCACAAGATAAGACAAACTTACGAGCATCTTTGAAGAGAGTAGGCCAATAAAAACCAGATTGTAGTACCTTGTGTGCAGTTCTATCTCCAGCGTGGTGTCCTCCATAAGATTCAGAGTGACACTTGCGTAGGATCTGTTCCTGTTCATGCTCAGGCACACAACGTCTAATAACACCATCTACTCCTTCTTTATAAAGGTGTGGCATCCCAAAAGTAATGTCTTAAATCATAAAAGAACTTTTTCTTTTGCTGGTATGTGAAACTAGGCGGGATAAATTTAGCAACAATGTAATTAGCATAATCAGCATACCAAGGAGCAGTACGAGAAGCATTAATGACCGCTAATTGTTCATCAGGAAAGCTATCATCAATAGGCAGTGGGTCATCAAGAACATTCTCTAACCTAGACAAGTTGTCTGCAACGGGGTTCTTAGCTCCCTTTCTATCAATAATATGCAAATCAAATTCTTGGAGCAGGAGAACCCATCTAATGAGCCTAGGCTTAGCATCTTTCTTTTCCATGAGATATTTAATAGCAGCATGATCAGTGAGAATAGTAACTTGGAATCAACAATATAAGGTCTAAACTTATCACATGCAAACACAACTGCTAAGAACTCTTTTTTAGTAGTAGCATAATTTCTCTGGGAAGTATCAAGAGTCTTACTAGCATACTGGATAACATTCAATTTCTTATCAACTATTTGCCCTAGAACAGCACCTACAACATAATCACTAGCATCACACATAATTTCAAAGGGTAAATTCCAATCAGGTGGCTGAACAATAGGTGTAGTGATCAAAGCTTTCTTAAGTATTTCAAATGCTTCTACACAATCATCATCAAAGACAAAAGGAATATCTTTTTGCAATAAATTAGTCAGAGGCCTAGAGATTTTAGAAAAGTCCTTAATGAACCTCCTATAAAAACCGGCATGACCAAGGAAACTTCTTATACCTTTTATGTCCTTGGGACATGGCATCTTTTCAATAGCATCAACTTTAGCTTTATCAATTTCAATACCTCTCTCGGAAATCTTGTGCCCCAAGACAATGCCTTCACTAACCATAAAGTGACACTTTTCCCAATTCAGGACGAGACTAGTGTCTTCGCATCTCTGCAAAACTCGATCAAGGTTGCTCAAACAATCATCAAAAGAGGATCCATAAACGGAGAAGTCATCCATGAATACCTCACAAATCTTTTCACAAAAATCAGAGAATATATCCATCATGCATCTTTGAAAGGTAGCAGGTGCATTACATGAACCAAAAGGCATACGTCTATAAGCAAAAGTACCGAAAGGGCAAGTAAAAGTAGTTTTTGATTGATCCCCCGCTGACACAGGTATTTGAGAGAAACCAGAATAACCATCTAGAAAGCAGAAATGGGTGTGTTTGGATAGTCTTTCTAGCATTTGATCAATAAAAGGTAAAGGGTAATGATCTTTCTTAGTAGCCTTATTTAATTTACGGAAATCAATTACCATCTATAACCTGTAATAATTCTTTGCGGGATCAATTCATCTTTATCATTAGGAACAACGGTAATACCTCCCTTTTTAGGAACACAATGGACAGGGCTTACCCAATCACTATCAGCAACGGGATAAATTATACCTGCCTCAAGGAGCTTTAGTATCTCCTTTCTTACCACTTCTTTCATCTTGGGATTCAGTCGTCGTTGAGGATCTCTAACTGGTTTGGCATCTTTCTCCACTGTAATTTTGTGTTGGCATAATGTGGGACTAATGCCCTTAAGATCATCCAGAGTATATCCAATAGCAGCTCGGTGCTTCTTCAGAGTTTTCAATAATCTTTCTTCTTCTTGCTCTGAAAGGTTAGCACTAATAATAACAGGATATATTTTCTTTTCATCAAGATAAGCATACTTAAGATTATCAGGTAATGGTTTGAGTTCAAACACGGGATCACCCTTGGGTGGAGGGGGATCCCCAAGAATTTCAACGGGAAGGTTATGTTTCAGCACAGGTTCCTGTTTAAGGAACACTTCATCTATTTCCCTTCTTTCCTTCATAAACATATCATTTTCATGGTCTAGCAAATATTGTTCTAACGGATCAGTAGGAGGCACATCAATGGAAGCAAGACCAATAATCTCATCCTTACTAGGTGGTTCCCTATCACGAGGTTGTCTACGAAACTTAGCAAAATTAAACTCATGAGACATACCATCTAAGCCAATGGTTTCACAATCAATCCTAGCACTAGCTGTATTTAAGAAGGGTCTACCAAAAATAATGGGACAAAAATCATCTTGTGGGGAGCCAAGAACAAGAAAATTAGTAGGGTATTTAACCTTCCCACACAAAACTTCAACATATCTAACAATCCCAACTGGTTTAATGGTATCCCTATTATCAAGCTTAATGGTAATATCAATGTCTTCTAATTCAACGGGTGCAATGTCGTGCATAATTTCTTTATATAAAGTATAAGGTATTGCACTAGCACTAGCACCCATATCACATAAACCATGATAACAATGATCTCCTATTTTAATAGAAATAACAGGCATGCCTACGACAGGTCTATGTATCTTAGTATCAGGTCTAGCAATATTAGCAGTCTCACCACAGAAATAAATAACATGCCCATCTAAATCATCATCCAAGAGATCTTTAACCATAGCAATACTAGGTTCAACATTGATTTGCTCAGGAGGTGTATAAGTCCTAGTATTACTCTTACGAACAACAGTCGAAGTTTTAGCATGATCCTTTATCCTAACAGGAAAACGAGGTTTCTCAACATAAGTAGTAGGAACAATAGGATCACTATAGGTGACAGTATTTTCTTCAACTGTAATAGGTGCAACTACTTTCAACTCAATAGGAGGATTATATTTAAACCACTTCTCTTTAGGGAGATCAACGTGAGTAGCAAAAGATTCACAGAAAGAAGCTACTATCTCAGAGTCAAGTCCATACTTAGCGCTAAATCCACGAAAAGCATCGGTATCCATAAAAGATTTAACACAATCAAACTTAGGTGTCATACCTGACTCCTTACCATCGTCGGAACCCCAATCTTCAGAGTTGCATTTAATTCTTTCCAATAATTCCCATTTGAAATCAATAGTCTTCAGCATATAAGAACCAGCACAGGAAGTATCGAGCAGGTTGCGATCATTAAGAGAAAGCCGAGCATAAAAGTTTTGAATAATCATTTCCCGGGAGAGCTCATGATTGGGGCATGAATATAACATTGACTTAAGCCTCCCCCAAGCTTGAGCGATGCTTTATCCTTCGCGAGGCCAGAAATTATATATGTAATTACGATCACGATGAACAAGATGCATAGGATAGAACTTCTGGTGAAATTCCAACTTCAATCGTTTATAATTCCAAGATCTCGTATCATCACATAGCCTATACCATGTCAATGCATCTCCCTTCAAAGATAAAGGGAAGACCTTCCTTTTGACAACATCATCGGGAATACCTGCAAGCTTAAATAATCCACAAACTTCATCCACAAAGATAAGGTGTAAATCGGGATGCAATGTTCCATCTCCTGCAAATGGATTAGCTAGCAGTTTCTCTATCATACCCGAAGGAATCTCAAAGTAAATATTTTCAAAAAGTTCAGTAGGTTGAGGAGCAACTCTTTGCTCTTATGGTTGGGGTGAAGATACCCCAAACAAGCCCCTCAAAGGATTAGTTTCCATAGTGACAAGTAACAGAAAATTTCAGCACACTATATAAATGTTTCCTTACCAAGTTCCACTCACCAAAAGCGCTACACTCCCCAGCAATGGCGCCAGAAAAGAGTCTTGATGACCCACAAGTGTAGGGGATCTATCGTAGTCCTTTCGATAAGTAAGAGTGTCGAACCCAACAAGGAGTAGAAGGAAATGATGAGCGGTTTTCAGTAAGGTTTTCTCTGCAAGCACTGAAATTGTAGGTGATAGATAGTTTTGTGATAAGATAAATTGTAACGAGTAACAAGTAAATAAAGTGAATCAAGGTGGACCAATCCTTTATGTAGCAAAGGATAAGCCTAGACAATTTCTTATAATGAGAAAGGAGCTCCCGAGGACACATGGGAATTATCGTCAAGCTAGTTTTCATCACATTCGTATGTTTCGCGTTCGGTACTTTGATAATTTGATATGTGGGTGGACCGGTGCTTGGGTACTGCCCTTACTTGGACAAGCATCCCACTTATGATTAACCCCTATTGCAAGCATCCACAACTACAAAAGAAGTATTAAGGTAAACCTAACCACAACATTAAACATATGGATCCAAATCAGCCCCTAACGAAGCAACGCATAAACTAGGGTTTAAGCTTCTGTCACTCTAGCAACCCATCATCTACTTATTACTTCCCAATGCCTTCCTCTAGGCCCAAATAATGGTGAAGTGTCATGTAGTCGACGTTCACATAACACCACTAGAGGAAAAGACAACATACATCTCATCAAAATATCGAACGAATACCAAATTCACATGACTACTAATAGCAAGACTTCACCCATGTCCTCAGGAACAAACGTAACTACTCACAAAGCATATTCATGTTCATAATCAGAGGAGTAATAATATGCATTAAGGATCTGAACATATGATCTTCCACCAAGTAAACCAATTAGCATCAACTACAAGGAGTAATCAACACTACTAGCAACCCACATGTACCAATTTGTGGTTTTGATACAAGATTGGATACAAGAGATGAACTAGGGTTTTGAGAGGAGATGGTGCTGGTGAAGATGTTGATGGAGATTGACCCCCTCCTGACGAGAGGATTGTTGGTGATGAAGTTGGTGATGATTTCCCCCTCCCGGAGGGAAGTGTCCCCGGTAGAACAGCTCCACCGGAGCCCTAGATTGGTTTCGCCAAGGTTCCCCCTCGTGGCGGCGGAGTTTCATCCTGTAAGCTTGCCCATGATTTTTTCAAGGGTAAAAGCCCTCATATAGCAGAAGATGGACACCGGGGGGCCACCAAGGGGCCCAGGAGACAAGGGGCGCGCCCAGTAGGGGTGGGCGCGTCCCCCACCCTCATGGACAGGGCGTGGGCCCCCTGATGTATTTCTTCCGCTCAATAATTCTTATTAATTCCAAAAATAGGTTTCATGGAGTTTCAAGATTTTTGGAGCAGTGCAGAATAGGTTTCCAATGTTTGCTCCTTTTCCAGCTAGAATTCCAGCTGCCAGCATCCCCCCTCTTCATGGTAAACCTTGTAAAATAAGAGAGAATAGCCATAAGTATTGAGATATAATGTGTAATAATAGCCCATAATGCAATAAATATTGATATAAAAGCATGATGCAAAATGGACGTATCAACATGCCGCAGGTAAGCCGCAAGCAGGCCGTAGACGACGCAATCTAATCTGGCTCTGGAGGTGGCGGAGAAGCGGCGGCGCCAAGCGGATGGCCAATGCATGGAGGGTAGCGATGATGTTGTTGATGGTGTTGAGATCCTGGGGACGGCTAAGCGGCCGCCAAAGCTGCAAGTAACCACACATTTGAAAAATTGTGTCAATTGATCGCCGAAGGGGAACGTGTTGAATCACAAGCTTATTAAGGATAGTCCGCAGTGTCCACGCGAGGACCCCAACCGCCAGCCACCTAATGTGGCGGCTAGCTTGGGGCGAGGCCTGAACCTCGGCGAAGAGATCCGGGAAGTTAGCGTTGGACCAACAACCACTGACCGCTTTGCGGAGGCAACTCCACAGGAAGTGGGCAGAAATACAGTAGAAGAAGATATGATTGGAGTCCTCGAGCGTCCCACGCAGGGGGCACATCCCATCGGCGGGGCCATTTCGCTTTAGCACTTCCACGCCTGACGGGACACGCCCCCGGATCCATTGCCGGAGGAAGATCCTGACCTTTAGGGGGAGTTTGATCTCCCAGATCACTATAAGTGGCTCCGGGGCGGGGGTGGGGATGATGGCCCTGTAGAGGGATCTGTTGGAGAAGTAGCTCGAAGGCTCTAAGCACCAAGAGACGAGGTCCTGAGGTCTCGCGAGGTCAGGCTCATGGAGAGCAACAATGTCCAGGAGCTCGTGCCACGCGTTCAATTCTAGGGGCCCAAAGGGCCGCCTGAACGCGAGCCGCCCTAAGTCACTAAGGGCCGACTCGACAGAGACCTGAGGGTCTATAGCGATGGCGAACAAGTCCAGGAAGCGGGTTGCAAAGGGGCATCGCCAACCCACCTATCAAACCAGAATAGCAGGCTAGAGCCCGTTCCTACAGCGATGGAGGTCCCAATCCGAAGGACAGGGAGCAGTTGGATGATGGATTGCCATAACTGGGAGCCACCAGTCTGTTGGCAAAAAGCAAGGGGTTGGCCATGAAGGTATTTGTTCCGGATAACCTGCAGCTAGATACCACCCTCACCATTGGCGACCGCCAAAGCCATCGAGCAAGGAGGGTGATGTTCATGCGCTTGGAGGACATGATCCCAAGGCCGCCTTGGTCACGAGGTTTGCAAATCTAGGACCATCAAACCATGTGGTATTTCTGCTTGTCTCCCTCGCCCGCCTAGAAGAAGCGGGCTTGGATCATGCCAATCTCATGGTGCAGGGTCTCAGGCAGGTTGTAGAAGCTCATAATGAACAACAGGATGCTGGACAGGTTGGACTTTATGAAGATAGTCCGAGCCGCCTTCGATAGCCATCTACCCTGCAAGGGTTCGATGCGGTGTTGAAGTTTGAGCACCAAGGGCCTTAAGTCAGCAACAGACAGGCGAGAGTCACTAATGGGGATCCCCAAGTATGTAGTGGGGAAGGAACTCAATGGGCAATCAAGCCGGTCGGCAATACTCACTACAAAAAAAAAGACACATCCGTGACATTTTGGGCCAAACGAGAAAAATTTATGTCATACTTATGACACTTCTATAACAATAATTGTGACAAAACCCGGTATCATCATATATGTGGTGGGGTCCTACTTCTATGACAAAAAATCATGACAGAAAATGGGCTTTTTTTCCTGGGCGGACCGAAGACGCAGCTGCTTGACATTCTTTGGGTCGTCCCCGACGGAAAAACCCGTGGTAGAAGCAAGAGCGAGGAAAATATCGGGGTGTTCCCGGTTATGGTGGGTGGTCGGGGCCGAGCGATGCGCGTTTCTCTCATACATGCACGCGCGTGGGTGCGAGGCGTTGGGCTCTAACTGAACCCGAGCGATTGCACTGCAGGCTACGCATTACTGAACCCGAGTGATCGATCGATGGCTGTTAACTGAACCCGATCGAGCGATTCCTTCGCTACTGCTACTAACTGAAGCCGATCGATGCTGCCTCTGGATGAACAGTGAGTGTTACTGGGGGGGGGGGTTTGGATGAACAGTTCCCGGTGGGGGTGGATGAACAGGACCCCGTGGTGTTGCCTCTGGATGAACAGGGCCCCGATTGATCGAGCCGGTTGGGGCTGGATGAACAGGACCCCGTGGAGGGCAGGATGAACAGGACCACCCCGTGGAGGCTGGATGAACAGTAGATGGTGGGGGGGTGGATGAACAGTAGCCCGTGGAGGGGTAGTTGAACGGGAGCCCGTGGAGAGGGGTGGTTGAACAGTAGCCGGTGGAGTAGCGCACGGTGGAGGCTGGATGAATAGTCGCAGGTGGAGGCTGGAGGAGGTCGACGGTGGATGAACAGTAGCCCATGAAGGCTGGAGGGGGTCGACGATGGAGATGAATAGTATCCCGTGGAGTCCCGTCTTGCGGTACGCCACACCCCTCCCGATGAATAGGACCCCCGTTTCGACCGTAGCGCTCCAACACAAGTCCGTTTCCTCCGTTTTGCGGTACGCCACACCCCTCCCGATCAACAGGACCTCGTTTCGACCGTAAGAGATCCAACACAAGTCTGTTTCCTCTGTTTTGCGGTATGCCAGACCCCCCCCCCGATGAAGAGGATCATGTTTTGAACGTGGTCGGTCAAACACAACACCTTTTCCTCCGTTCTGCGGTACGCCAGGCCTCGTGTTCATCAGCTGTTCCGTCCAATCCGGTTGGCTCCCATGCGTTCCGTTGCCTCCCGATGAACACGATGCATTCTGTTGCCTCCGCATGAACACGGCGGAGATGCAGTTTCTCCGTTCCAACCCAACCATGTACAGGAGCCCTGGCAGTACGTACGCGCGAGTAGGTGTTCGAGATCCCGCCCGCATGTACGTACGTGGCCGTATTTACTTTCTTGCACCCTGGCCGTTGTACGTACATGTACATGCTACGTGCACGCCTCTACTACGACACGTGCACGCCTCTACATTGACCAGTATGTAC
This sequence comes from Triticum aestivum, assembly GCF_018294505.1. Taxonomy (NCBI): domain Eukaryota; kingdom Viridiplantae; phylum Streptophyta; class Magnoliopsida; order Poales; family Poaceae; genus Triticum; species Triticum aestivum. Next base: position 176,505,285 of record NC_057795.1, read on the forward strand.
GTACACGTTCGCGACCAGAATGACAACAGTACGTACACTTAGACCAGGTGGGTCCCGACTGCCAGGCACTTCCTTGCATGTGAAGATGTAGCTGGTGGGTCCCAGCAGTCAGGGAGGCGAATCGTTTTTTTTTGCCCGGACGCACTTCCTTGCGTGCGAAGATGTAGCTGGTGGGTCCCAGCAGTCAGGGGGGAATGTTTTTTCACGAAATACGGTGGCCCGTCCAGTGGGTCCCCGCTGTCAGGTGGAGGAATAACTATTTTGCGCGTAATAAGGAGGCACTTCCTTGCTGCGGCCGTGGACCCATCTGTCAGCTTCTCCACGTACAGTCCACGTCCAATGGAAGCTGTTCCTTGACCATGTTGACCACACCGCGCCGAGAGCACCAGGGTGGTGGACGACGGCGAGGCCTAGGAAGGGGACGACACGGAGCCGGGGAAGACGCGACAGTGGATGCCCACGCGTATAGGAGTGTGAGGGTTCACTGGTTCGCTGCGGTGTGAGGCTGCGTTGCCGCAGAATAACAAGGGGTGTGGGTGAGTAGAGGGATGGCCTGGCCAGTGGTGGGAGTAGTAGGGGGCGGTGAGGCCTCCGCCGCATCGCAGCCGGCCATGGGAGGCAGGAGCACGAGGCACGACCGGCGCTGGTTTGGGCGACTGGAGCAAGAAGACCAGAGGTTGAAGAAGCACTACGGCCGTTGGATGGACATCGTACGGTCACTAGAGCTAGAATCATGCATATTGACTAAGTTGACAAAGCCCTCCGTCCCCGTCAACTTAGTAGGCCCACAAGTCAGCCTGCCACTATACTGGGTCCCAGCTAGCAGGGGGTGTATTCATTTTTTGTGCGTAATAAGGAGGCACTTCCTTGTGTGCGAAGATATAGCTGGTGGGTCCAAGCTGTCAGCGGCGGTAACGTTTTTTCACGAAATACAGAGGCCCTTTTGGTGGGTCCTAGATGTCAGGTGGAGGAATCATTATTTTGCGCATAATAAGGAGGCATTTCCTTGCGTGCGGCCGTGGACCCAGCTGTCAGCCTCTCCACGTACAGTCCACTTCAGATGCATGTCGGCTGTTGACCATGTTGACCAGGACACGCCAAGAGCACCAGGGCGGTGGACGACGGCGAGGCCTAGGAAGGGAACGACACGGAGGCAGGGAAGACTCGGCAGTTGTTTCCCACGCGGAGGGGAGTATGAATGTACGAGGGTTTACTGGTTCATCTGCCGTCGCCGGAGAATAATAGCAGGTGTGGGTGAGTAGAGGGATGGCTAGGCCAGCGATGGGAGTACGATGGGGCGGTGAGGCCTGTGCGGCAGCACAACCGGCTGCGGGAAGGAGGGAGCAGGCAGTCCCGCTGGCGCTTGTTTGAGTGGCTGGAGCAGGAAGAGCAGAGATTGGAGAAGCACGACAGCCGTTGTATGGAAATCCAACAGTCACTGCTTGTGCATCAACCTTTTTTTAGGAAAGCCTCAAATCTGTGGAAAATAGTATACAGCCCATCTACCATTATTTCTAATAATTTACAGCCCATTTGCTAATTCTTAAGGGTTTTTTTGGAGCCCATATTCTTTTTTTAGCATTACAGCCCATATTATGGCTACGGTTAAAAAATTATATGAAATTTTGCATATTTTGGTGAGATTCGAACTGTTTTTAATCCCGAAATTTCGAGTCACATTCAAACTAATTTTAAAAATAAATGTATATCAATATAAAATCCAACAAATTGTCCACGCATAAAAATCAATGCAATTTAAAATCTTGAAATGAAAAAAATAAATTTGAAACTAATTGCTGGTTTGATGTGTTTTAAAAATGTACAACCCATTTCTCATTATTGATAGGCCATTTTCTCGGCCAGCCGAATGAAGCTCTCCTCGTCTTGAAAGATTTGTAGCCTAACAGGCATGACAAAGCGACTTACTTGGCAAATCACAAAAAAACTGGGTTGTGGCCGTGGACCCAGCCGCGGCCGTGGACCCAGCTGTCAGCCTCTCCACGTACAGTACTCTTCCGATGGAAGTCGGTCGTTGACCACATTGACCACGCCACACCGAGAGCACCAAGGCGGTGGACAATGGCGAGGCCTAGGAAGGGGACGACACGGAGCCGGGGAAGACGCGACAGTGGATGCCCACGCGGAGAGGAGTACGAGGTTCACTGGTTCGGCTGCGGCGTGAGGCTGCCGTCGCCGCAGAATAACAGGGGGTGTGGGTGAGTAGAGGGATGCCCTAGGTCAGCGGTGGGAGTAGTAGGGGGTGCGGAGGCCTCCGTGGCATCACAGCCGGCCACGAGAGGCAGGAGCACGCGACACGACCGGCGCTGCTTTGGGCGGCTGGAGCAAGAAGACCAGAGGTTGAAGAAGCACTATGGCCGTTGGATGGACATCGTACGGTCACTGGAGCTAGAATCGTGCATATTTGACTAAGTTGACAAAGCCCTCCGTCCCTGTCAACTTAGTAGGCCCACAAGTCAGCCACCCACTATGGTGGGTCCCAGCTAGCAGGGGGTATTCTTTTTTTTTGTGCGTAATAAGGAGGCACTTCCTTGCGTGCGAAGATATAGCTGGTGGGTCTGACTTGTCAGTGGGGGAAACATTTTTTTCGCGAAATACAGAAGCCCTTCCCATGTACAGTCCACATACAGTGCGTAATAAGGAGGAACTTTCCTTGCGTGCGACCATGGACCTTGTGGGTCCCAGCCGTCAGGCTCTCCACGTACAGTCCTCTTCCGATGACTCTCGTATGTTGACCACGCCGTGCCGAGCGCACCGAGGCGGTGGACGACGGCAAGGCCCCAGACTGGAACGACCCGGAGATGGGGAACACGCGGCAGTGGAGTCGCAGACGGAGAGGAGTGGGAAACTTGACTGGTTCGGGTGTGGGGTGGGCCTACACTCGGCAGAGAATAACAGGAGGTGCGGAGTGGAGGGATGGCCTGACTGTCAGCGGGGTAGCGTTTCGCTGAGGAGCGCAAAACAACGTTGCTAGACGCCGAAGGCTGGAGAAGGCGGTCCCGACAGCGCTGGGGGAAGAAGACGAGAGATTGAAGAAGAATGCCGGCCGTTGGATGTAAATCCAACGCCTTCTTAGGCTTCGACCTACTGGCCCACATGTCAGCCAGTCCATTTGTTTTTTTAGTCCATTTGGTGGGCTGGGTGAAAAAATGATGTAGCATCTATGCAGCTTGTTTATATATATGGTAGAATTTAAAGCCCATTTGCATTTTTCTCGAAATCCGTGGACTTGCTGGGCTGGGTGAAAATATCATGTTGGGCTAGACAGAGAAATGCTATAAAAACATAAACACATGATTGCACGTCTATTACTGCATTGGTCAGTAAAATCTTTGCAAGCTTATGTACACAATCACTAGGAGTTAATTTGCCAAGTTATATATAAACTATAAACAATTATTATTATTATTTTGTAAGAACTTTCAACTTACGAAATAAAATATCATTTAAATTTGATGAGTTAATAGTACGTGGGGTATTATTATTTTTTAGGCTAGAGGTGGGACAGTTGAGTTGGTTCTAGGGAAAAGTACTGGGAGAAAACTCAGTTTACATCGAAAAAGAAAGTGGGAGAAAATTCAGATATAGGATTAATGAAAACGAAAAATAGAACTGAGTTGTGCATCGTCTTGAAAAAACAAACATAACTTGGGCTGCTAATGTTATAGACAAGCTAGGTTGGGAGGCCCAGAGGCCACTTGATACCTGCTGGATCCAAAAAATGTTGAAACATGTCGTGGGCTGCCCATGTTAAACAACAAAACCTAGGCCATGGACCTGGTGGGCCCGGGACTGTCAGTCTCTCGACGAACAGTTGTCTCCCGATTCCTCTTGTTTTGCTGACCATGTTGGGAACGACAGACGGCGGCGCCGCGGGTAGAGCACCAAGGCAAAGGACGACGTTGAGACCTCGAACCGAATGAACCGGAGCGGGGGAAGACACTGGCGGAGGGGAGTACGAGGGTTGACTTGTTCGGGTGTAGGGTGGGCCGGTGGAGCTGCCGCCGCCAGACAATGTGTGGTAGTAGAGGGATGGCCTGGCCAACACCATAGGCTATGATGGCCAACCGCTGTATAGGAAGAGGACGAAAGATTGAACAAAATAAAGAAATACAAATGGATAGGTGGTTGGTCCCATATGTCTGTGTACGAGACCTGCTGGGTCCACCTGAGGAGGGGAATATGTTGGGAGGAAGGAGATTCATAGCACGGTAGCCGAGTGAACTAGTTTGTTTAATGGACAAGTGAACTAGTAACATACATAAGAAAATAGCCACTAAAAAAGCAAACTGGTTAATGGGTTCTTAAAAGAAATATTTCGGACAAAACAGATAACTACGACACATAGGATGATGCATGAAACGCTCAGATGATAAAGGTGCTTATAAACAGATAAAGTACAACATCTAGACCTTTCTGGCACGCTTGATCATGACGCTGCGGCTGTCCGTGTACTCGTCGGTTACGGGAAGCAGACACGCCCTCATGTCCAAGATCTGCCTATACATGTTGTAGTATGCGTATGCGTCCTTGGCCGCGTAGGTTATGTAGGCTAGATTCAGTGGTACCTCCCACGTGTTCAGGTCCTTAGTATCATTGTCTTCTTTCATGTTGGCATATCAGGGGTTGATGATGGTCTCGGCGAGGTCAACCACAGAGTCCTTCTCCTGCCCATTGCTGATGATCTTGTATTGCTTCTGGATGTCGACAAGCTTGTTGCACCAGATGGCTGAATCGTCACGTTCTTCCTTCTCTCCACTGTAGAGAAGGTGCAGTCGGTGTTGCCGATGAAACGAGTGAATGCTCCAGAACCTCTGATGGCCCTACAGAAGTGGTAGATGAGAACCTCGTCCCGCACACATAGCTGGGCGACGGCGATCCGATGGTCCCTATAAGGAGACGAATGGATGGGCACAAGGTCTAGTCCTACAACCTTGTGTTTTCTCGTCCTGTAGGTACTGCTTGAACTCGGCGAGGCAGAGCTTCACCGAGTTCGGATCGTTGGTGTACATCACATTCAACTTGGTGCAGCCATAGGAATGAACAGCGAACTCAAAGGGGAACTCCTTGCTGAAGTCCATATCCAGCAGGCTCACCCCTCGGATCGCCATTGGAGTCTCTTCAAGTGAACGAGTGTGTAGGCGGCGGCAGCAGTTCGTTTTTCAGCTCTTGGGGAACTGGATTCAATAGTAAACTGAGTGTGTACAGGCGACAGCAATTACTACCCCTCCCTCATCCGCTGCACCCCCAGCAGAAGATGCACCCTCGGCGCATTCAAAGTCCTCCATTAAGAAACCTACTCCGGCCACACGTCGGTTCACGAGCGGATCTGTATTGGTACTATAATAACAGGAGTTAGTGGTCACGTTACTTAAATTTAATTAGCTTTAGTAGAAATTTATATTTAAACAAGCAATGCATTGGCTCGTTCTATCAGTGCCACAGGATCAACATGCACAACAATTAGAATTATTATTCTCAGGACGCACACGATCAACACATTTGTCGTACTTTCACAAAGATAATACTACCAAGTTTGAACTGTTTGTTATGGTTGTTGTCCTATGCATCATCATGCCGTGTTTCCCAGCTTGCAAGATTCAGAACCAACAAATAAGATCCAAATAATAAATACAACAAAGATGCCTACACATCTCATTGATTCCCGGCTTGCAAGATTTAGAACCAACAAATAAGATCCAAATAATAGGTAGACAAAAGATTCCTACACATCTCATTGATTCCCAGCTTGCAAGATTCAGAACCAACAAATAAGATTCAAATAATAAGTACAACAAAGATGCCTACACATCTCATTGATTCCCAGCTTGCAAGATTCAGAACCAACAAATAAGATCTAAATAATAGGTACACAAAAGATGCCTACACATATCATTGCCAGCTTGCAAGATTCAGAACCAACAAATAAGATTCAAATAATAAGTACAACAAAGATGCCTACACATCTCATTGATTCCCAGCTTGCAAGATTCAGAACCAACCCATTAGAGCCTTTTGATAAAGTGAATATCAGGATTAAATCCATCTTGGCTAGCCATGTCATACAATCGAAGAACTTGGCGAATGCTCTTGACCATCACAACATCTGTAGTTGAGTATTCCTGTTTGCATAGCACAAACAAGAAGATCATGATTTCACTTTAATAGTGGCCTCCTTGAACTCAACTTGCAGCTCCACTTGGATGAGGTCAACCTCCAGCTCCATGATTCAATTCATGCGCCTTTTTCTGCAGTTCACCTAAAATGAAGCAAAGATTGCATCATTCAGCTAGCAAGAAGTACTTGCTCTCCTGAGCTGGCAGGTTCTTCTTTAGTAGTTGCACTAAAATTGAGGAACATTAAGCTTGACTGTCCGGCTCATGTAAGGTGCAACCATAATTTTCTTATCCTTTTGTGCAGTTCCACTAAAATAAAGTGCCATTGTGGTGACAGTGACGGCTCATCTTGCAAAGGCTAATAAAATGTTGCACGATATTACCAGCAGAACTTGACGGAGATTTTGGAAACTCCAATCACCATTTTGTGCAGTTCCACCAAAATTGAGAGATGTTGCCCACGTGACATTTTAGTTGAACTGCACAAGACACTCGTTCCAAAAAGAAGTGTTTTGTGCAGTTCACCAAAAGGTCACAATAGCAACAAGGTGAAATGGATATCCCTATCTGCACAAAAAGATAGAAAGTAAACAGTTGCTGGTCAATAAGAATATACGAAACATATACAAAATGAAAAGAAGCATCTTAATTATGTTCATGGCAATCACGCAAGGACAGTAGAAATTTTAAAACGTCAGCAATGCTTCATGTTACCAGAAGCATTACGATCAACAATGAGATTCCTCAAATATGGGATTACTTTAATGGTGGCATTGCTTGTTTACTGGACACAGTAAATCAACAACAGCTAAAGAGTTGGTTTAAGGGCATGGGACGGTGGGGACACCAAGACACTCAGCAGCGTAAAGGAGCAACTTACTTATCATATTGGGGAAAATAGCAGGAGTGCCATTTGTAACACAGTTTAATTGCATCTTATCACTGGAGGCATTAGATTAACAATAACACTGGTTAGACATGTCCCTGAGGTAACAGTCTGATCGCTTCATTTTACATGCGCCCTTACATTAACAACAACAAAAGGTTGGTATAAGGACATGCGACAGTGGACACATCAGCACAATGTACCTACAAGGAGGCATAAAGTGGTGATGCCGAGTTTGTTCATGCTATGTGAGGGCAGCAAATCTAATCCTGGAGACTTTTTACTATGTGAGGGCAGCAAACCTAATCTTGGAGACCTTGTACTATGTGAGGGCAGCAAATCTAATCCCGGAGACCTTTTACTATGTGAGGGCAACAAATCTAATCCTGGAGACCTTTTACTATGTGAGGGCAGCAAATCTAATCCTGAGACCTTTTACTATGTGAGGGCAGCAATTCTAATCCTGGACCCTTTTACTATGTGAGGGCAACAAATCTAATCCTGGACATACTCTATTGACTTGTCCACCAGCCGCCACTTTCTATCCTTTTTTCAACCAATAATAGATCTGTTCCTTATCCAATTTGTACTGCGTTTTCCTATTATTTCCCTTTTCAACCAAGAGACTGGTTGGGTATCCGGTGAGCTGATGGGAGTAGAAAAAGATGCACATGCAGACATGTGGGGAGTTGGGGTAGTAGAGCAAGGCCGCTTTCGAAGAACTTATACCTGAGGGTCGCCGGGATGTCGGCGGCGGCGGGTCAGATCTACAGACAATACGGCAGGGAGGAAGAAGGGTCGGAGGACCTCCCGAGCCGGCGCTGTGTCGAAGAGAATGGCACGGGCAGAGGATCGGTCCCCTCTTGTACCTTTGGGTTTCCTCCCTCGGCGGCGATGACCGCATGAATGATGCACCTTTTAGTCCTCTACACACACCGACCGAAGGGATCCGGCCGGATCTGTGACCAGTGGTGAGCAGAGAGAAAATGTCGCTACCACTATCTTGTTTATATCTAGAGAGGATGAGAGAATGAAGAGAACAACCCTAGTAAAGCAAGCGCTCAGGCTCCTGCGTACATATATAGTGGAGTGATTATCTTTTTCTCTCCACAACAAGTGTTTCAATTTGTGTACATGGATTAAAGAAAAGAAACTCTCTATTTAAGGTGACTACTGTATGACTCCTACTTACTACTAGTAGTACTAGGATTGTTCACTTGTGCTCCCCGCCCCTCCATTCATTGAACAACCCCATGGGTGAATAAACATACAGTAAGTATTTATATAGAACGAACAAGCTTGAACTATTTTCGCGTAGTTAAAAGTTGAGGGCGGGGTTTTTCCCGGGCAGTACACACGGCAGTTTTCTGGTAGGCGGTTTGACAGAGAGGCGATGAGGGTGAGAGAGTGGCGGATTCTCAAACATACTGCTGGAAAGGTCGGGCTGTGCGATTTGACGGCGCATTACTGCTAGAAAGACTTGTGATATGACCACTCACTATAGTCATGAATTACTGGCGCTTGGACCGGGGTGATCCCCTCTTCCGTTCCGCGCTAATCTGGTGCATGACACGTTGACCCGGATGCTGGCTCTCCCACATGTCGGAGTAGTAAGAAGGATCAAAGAATTATGCGGTATATACTAGTACTACTACTACTCAGGTCGGAGGAGTGTGAACCACGGCAGCCCAGTGAACCAGCTGTGTGAACCATGGTAGCCCAGTGAACTAGCAGTAGAAAAAAATGTGGTGATATGGCCATAAAAAACAATGTGCTACGGTCCACTCTATGGCATGTACAGTAACACTCCTCTTTGTTTGGATCCCTGAGTTAGAGCTAGTTTTGGTTGAAATAACCTCAAATTATCGAAACACAAGGGGTAAGTTTGAGCTAGTTTGCTCTAACCCAGCTAAAAAAACTAGCCCGGTGGAGAGGTTCTAATTGGGTTAGTTATCCTCGGGGCCACTAAAAGAGAACTAAAAAAATCTCCCCTGCCCGCAACAGATCGCTCCCCCCCCCTCTCGCACGACTCCTCTCTGTTCCCCATAGGGCCGCCCGCCCAAGCGCCGCTCGCCCTCTCTCTCCTTCGGCCACCCTCTCCTTCCGGCCTCCGCCGCCCTACTTTGGCCGCCCTCTCCCTCCAACCTTCGAAGGTCGCCCTGCTCTCCCTTCACCGGTCGTTTTTCTCCCTCTATCGTGCGTGGCAGCGGCACATCTACCAGGGAGGTCGCGAGAGGGGTGAGTTTGTCCGTTCCTTCTCTGTCTGATAGCCATATCATTGATCTTCCTCGCACTAGTGCTAATTCTGATTTGGAAAAGTAGATCCTGATCAAACTTGGTATAGATTTGTGGTGCACGCATGGAATTGTTTCATGCTGCTTGAGGAGGTAATAAATCTTTCTAGAGGCTCAAAGATTCAGTTCACCTTTCTAGGTATTTCAGTTTCAGGCTTGCATTATTTCTAGAGGCCCAAAGATTCAGTTCACCTTTCTAGGTATTTTAGTTTCAGGCTTGCATTATTTCTAGAGGCCCAAAGATTCAGTTCACATTTCTAGGTATTTTAGTTTCAGGCTTGCATTATTTCTAGAGGCCCAAAGATTAAGTTCCCAGTCGGTGGCAAGCAGCCCTACTACGCATGCCCGTGTCGACCTCAACTCGCAAGGGCCGGCGTCGGAGGGGTTCCCGGGGCTTGGGCTCTACAGAGCCTTCCTCCAGAGCGACGATGGCGAGCTCCTCCCTCGGTGCGTGAGGGGCTCCGGGCTCCCTCCCTATGGTGAATGACTTCCGTGATGAGTTAGCTCATGCTTTATTTTATGGAGTGTTTTTTTGTGAAGCTTGATTGACGACTTGTATGTTTAAGTGGGATATCTCATTTGTATGGACAAAGTAAAAATTATCATGTTTTGCATGCTTGATTTGTAAAGATGGTTCTTTTATGTCAATTGTGAGCGGGAGGAGGCCATAGAAGAGCTGGCCACACCAAATCCGGTGGGAAATAAGGTCCAAAGTAGTCAAACGATTGAGAAAGAGCATTTATTGTCAATCTAACCCTGCCATCCATACACCTCTTTGGTTTAGAGTTAGTTCAAGGTTAGAATCTAACTCTAACCTCTAACTGAGTTAGAGTTCCCCTTGTCTCGGTTCATTGCCATCATACTTTCCCCATTCCTGTGTTTTCAGTATACTGCGAATCAAAGAGGCTCTTTTTGCGGGAAAAATCAAAGAGGCCCTTAGACTGGTTTAGGCCCGGTCATTTTTTATAACGTGTTATGTCCAAAATTTAATGAACGTGCTCCGGTTTCTACGAAAATAATCCGATTTCATGTAGTAATTCATTCATTTATTTACTCTTCTGCGGGGGGTTTGCATGTAATTCGTGAGGTCTGAAATGTAAAGTACCCCGGCATATGCTCCGAGTTGTGCATGCACTACGACCCAGATGCTCTACGTCCCACATGTTGGCGAATGGGAGCACGTGGAAATAGCCTAGGAGTACATATAGGAGGATAAATGCGTGAAAAAATATGTACTGTGAAGCGTAGCTGCGGTTCTAAAAGGAGACCTAAAGTGATGACAACTATAGGTCGCACGCACCCAACTAGTGGTACTAGACATACGACTAATTTTTTCCTCAAAAAAAGAGGCACGGGTGCTCAGTACCCTATTCTATCAACATGAGTCCCATCTGACAACAGCGTCCGTGCTACAGCTTAGTACTCCTATTCTATCAACATGAGTCCCATCTGACAACAGCGTGCGTGCTACAGCTAGCTCTCCTCACTCGTTTCTCAAAAAAAAGAGACCAACCCAAGGGCTAACCCTTGTTGGCATTTATTTATAGGAGAAATCCGCGAGCACCACGCGTCCGACGCCCTGTGGGCAGGGTGGGTTTGCTCAACTGCGGCCCCACCTCATAGTGAAAACGTTACGACTGGAATAAAAATGCCATATACTCCCTCCATTCCTAAATATAAGCCTTTTAGATACTATTTCAAATGGAATACAACATACAGATGTATGTAGACATAGTTTAGAGTGTAGATTCACTCATTTTCCTCCGTATGTAGTAGTCACTTGCTGGAATCTTTAGAAAGACTTATATTTGGGAATGGAGGGAGTACTATACTAACAAAACATTAAGGCCACGAGGCGATGCAGTGCTGGTTACAGGAGGCAAGAAGAAGAGATGCATCCATCGACGACGTCCACCTCCTCGACTCAGGGCACCGGCCCACCAAACGGCGCCTAAGTAGCAGCGGCTTTCGTGGCTAGGTCGGCGTGCTTCTGAATAATGGCGTCCAAAGATTCCAGTCGCTGGAAGAAGGCCAACGTCTTTCTGTCCTTGCTTGCCTTGTAGTGGCCTATGTAGATGATTTCCTCATAGACATGGATGTGCGGGTCGAGGTTTCTTGCATGGGTAGGCGCTGCGCGGCGAGCGCGGCCTCGAGGTGCACATTCTTCGTCGCGACCCTCGGCACCTACAGGGCCACCAGGGCTTGAAAGAGTTTGTCACCATGGAGGCCGATGAGGATGGCAGGCAATGAGGAGCCTGGGCGCGCGGGCTGGAGCAGTACAGCAAGGTCGTCCGCGTGCTTCTTGACGGCGGTGAACTTGTGGATGGAGTTGACCATCATGTCGTCCATGCGAGAGGCAAAGCCGGCGTTAGCGAGGGCTACGATGCCGGCGATCACCAGCACTGTCTGGAAACGCTGCGCGATGCGGGGCCACAGGTCGGCGCCTTGGATGATTTGGCACAGCTGACTGTCACTCGCGTCCATCGCCTCCATAGGTGCTTGTGGCTTCTGGTCACTTGGTCTTGGATTGGAGAGAGCAGTGTTGCACAGAGACTTTGGAGTAGATGGATTGGAGTGGTGGGGCGCCTTTATAGGAGAGTCCAAACTCTGTTGCATTCACATCGTGCTGGCTCTATTCTGCTTCTCCAATTAATTCCCTCTGCATGTAATTGAGGATGCATCATTGACCATTCAACGTCTCAGGAACCGCTACCCTCTCCCTCCTTGGCATTCAAGCACCTATGGAGGCGACTGCCACTCGCGTCTATCGCGTGTCAGGAGACGTTCCCGTCGACGACGAGGTGCCTATGGCGACTTCATAAATTTCAAGATGATAGTGTCGTGTGTGTGTGCGTTCATAGGGGTGAGTGTATGTGTGTGTATATGAGCGCTTGCGTCTATACTGTGTCAAAAAAACATAAATGCGTGTCAAAAAGAGACTAGTAAGTATACTCAATATTGTGCACCTCGGAGAGGAAAAATGATAGAACTACGTATTTATTTACGGTGCAGATTCACTCATTTTGCTCCATATGTACTCCGTCTCGGTGTAGTCTAGTCACTTGTTGAAATCTCTAGAAGGGAAAATACTCTTTTCTCGTTTACAGGGCTATACTAGCAAGTAGTTGTACGTACTATTACAATAGTGGGCTCACATAGCAATTTTGTCTCATGCAAGAGCCTGGCTATATGCGTGCTCCAATGTTCGCAACTGCCACGTTCGGGTTGTGCTTGGCTCTTCGCCTCTTCGAGAAGATGAACAATGATGTTACTACTACTGCTTCTACAGTGTCGAATCCACTGCTGCATGTCCGTCCACCGCGAGCGGGAGGGATAGCTTGTTGTAGAAGTACTATAAGCAAAAGTCTGTCCTCGTTTGCGAGCAACCGCGCGCATGGGCGAGGGAGAAGGCGTGTAGTAGTAAAATCAAGCTTCTCCTTGTTGTACGAGTTGACGCGACACATCATAGCACTGGCCCCACATGCTTGCCTCTAAACTTGGCCGAAAGACCCGTATTGTACAATATATTTGCTACAACCTCTAACATTTACCCACCACAAATTAAAATATATATTCCTGTCTTGACCAGATGAGTGTGCAAACTACAATCACCAGGGTGACAGGTAGGGCCAGAAGACTATTTTATTTTTAAAAAAAACTTCGAGACGGCCACATAGCATGGAGCCGACCCCAACGATTTTAAGCTTACAGGCACGGTACACGCTGTCCTAGACTACTCTACACATGAAACTGCCACACGAGCGTCCGGGCTGCACTTGGCTCTTTGCCTCTTCGGGAAGTCGAACAATGATGGAGTACTACTGCACTAGAGGAGTACTACAGTACGCTTCTGGCCATCTGATACCGATTGAACTGCTGCATGTCCACCGCGTGCGGGAGGGAGAGCATGTAGCGAAAGCTTCTCCTAGTCTTGCCAGCCACCACGCTCATGGGCGAGGGAGGGATGCTCCTGCCTTTGCGTGTATGACAGGTGGGCCCGACAGGTGGGTGGCCAACCTATCATATAGCCAAAGGAAGGTGCAGTTAAGTCCGCGAGGGAGAGGATAATCAAACTTCTCGTTGATGGACGAGTTGATGCGACAATGGATGCATGCATGCCGTGACTCTCCTTTTGATACTTGCATGTGTTGATTTAATGCACCTTGAAGTGGTATAAAATATGTGACGGCAAAGCTTTGTAATGCCCCGGCCCAAGCGAGAGATGGTTGTGCACGAGGAGGGCGAGATCATGCAGACGGAACAGGACCCGATGATGGAGCTCTCTAAGGTCTCGATGGACCTCACCTTGCTCCACTGCCCCTTGTGCCTCCGCCCCTTGACGCCTCCAATGTATGAGGTTCGAATACACCTCATCCGTTCGGCTGATTGAGCAAGGTGAAGGTTTATTTATTGATGTGTTGTTCGATTGATTTCTGCAGTGCAAGGGAGGGCACCTGGCCCGCGCGGACTGCCGTGCCGAGCGCCCCGGGAACCAGCAGCAGTGCCAAAAGTGCGAGCACGGCGGTGGCTTTGACGTGCGAAACACGATGGTGGATGCCGTCCTTTCGTTGGTGAGGGTGGAGTGCCCGCACGAAGGGTGTGGGCTCTACGTCACTTACCACAAGCTCGCCGATCACGAGAGCGTGTGTCCGCTCGCGCCCTGCAAATGCCCCGTGCCCGTCTGCAGCTACGAAGGCCCGCCGCCGGCGCTCTACCACCACATCAGCACCGCGCATCCCATGCCCGTGCACAGGATCCAGTACGGCAAGGTGCTCTAGCTGCAAGTGCCACTACCGGAGCCATGGTTGTTGCTGTTCACGGAGGAGGACGGCCGCATGTTTTTCTGGGTCGGCGGCGTGCTCGACATCGGCGCGCTTATTGCCGTGTCGGTTGTCTGCATCCGAGCGGGGGCGTCCCCACTGCCGCACTACGTGGCCAAGCTGTGGGCGAACGGCCCACCGGGGGAGCACAAAGGCACGGGCGATGCCATCAAGGTGGAAATGGAGGTGACAAGCAGCAAGGATCCCTGCGACGTCGCCATGCAGGAGCTGACCTTCTTCATAGTTCCGCCCAAGCTGCTAGCCGGGGCTAAGCTAGTGTCCCTCCACATTCAGATGGACAAGCTCACGTCCTAAATGTTTCTACAGTGCCTTCTGTTTATCTTAGTAATATGCTAATATAGGGATTACCTCGGTCTACTTTAGCTTAAGAAATGGTGGGTTTTGGTGGCGATGTAGCAATTACTTCGACATCAGATCAGAAATTTCCAACAGTCGAACGGATATTTTGTGTCTGTTGGATATAAAGTTCCTTTGGGTAAGAAGTACTACTTGTCATCAAAATGGATAAAAGGAGATGTATGTAGACGTATTTTAGTTCTAGATACGTCCCTTTTTATCCATTTTGATGACAAGCACTCCCTCCGTTCCACAATACATGCCTTCCATTTGTCAAAATATAAATGTATCTAGACATGTTTTAGTATATAGGTACATCCATGATAGAGCCAATCGGATGGTTGAGAACACTACAATTCGTAGCTACAGATGCGTGCGTGACTCCCAGATGCAGAGGCCGGGGGTCATCATCCTCTTTTTCGAGAAAAAACAGACGTGTGTGTGAGAGGACGAGTGCGTGTGTGCACCTCTTCTCTTCCTGTATAACGTACTCCCTCCGTCCGGAAATACTTGTCGGAGAAATGAATGTATCTAGATGTATTTTAGTTCTAGATACATCCATTTTCATCGATTTATGCGACAAGTAATTTCGGACAGAGGGAGTACGAAACTCAGAGTACAAGTTTTTGTGGGTGTCACGATGATGCGTGCGAGAAGTCCCGAGAGATAGGTTTAATGCGTCTGAAAAAAGACTAGCCTATAGCTCGCCACGCGGCTATTCCTGTCGAACACCCCATTAACCGTAAGATATGTATACGACGGTGCCAGTTATTGCACGTACACAGCAGTAAAAAAGAACTACCATGGCATATGCTACACCACGTCCGAGAACACGTGCCCACGTAACACCATCCGGGAATAGTGCCGCACTTCGAAACTAGAACCGTCAATAAATTTTGAGCTTGTGTCTCATCACATTCCAAATTACTCCACGCTATACTGAATTGCAAACCAGTTCACACCGATCACAACCTAAACGGTTTCCCACTTAGGAGCGTATTAGTACCACGCTATATTGAATTGCAAACCTGTTCACACCGATCACAACCTAAACGGTTTCCCACTTAGGAGCGTATTAGTACTCGGTTATAAATACTAGTATGCCAAGATACTGCACATTCCTCCTCAACTCCTCATCCACAAAAACAAACAAGTCATTCAGCATCCCTCCCTTGTGTCTGCCATGGCCAGCGTGAGTTCTGGGCCGAGAGATTGCCACCAGGGAGAGCCAGGCATGGAAGCGGAAGCACGAGAGATGTCCCGCCTCGCTGCGAAAGCAGCTGACATGTCCTGCTGCGTGGAAGTAGCAGCACAGAGGTCCTGCCGCGCTGCTAAAGCAACACGGAGGTCCTGCCGCGCCATCGATGCAGCAGACTGGTCTGGCCGCGCCATGGAAGCAGCAGAGATGTCCCGCCGTGTCGCGAATGCAGCAGAGATGTCCCGCCGTGCTGCAGCGTCCTGGGAAAATTTCTCATGGGCAGGCGACGACTATTACAGGCGCATGCATGCGATCGTCCATAGCCAGATGGATCAGATCTCCGGCTGGGCGAGGTTGCAGGACGACATGAAAGCCTCGTTTGAACAGGCTACCGGCGTCATCTGGCAACTAAGGGAGAGCAATGAGAGGCTCCGGGCCGATTGCGACCTGCTAAGGGCGAAGATCGTCCGAAGTGCAGACCAGCAGGAGGAGACCAGTGCCTTGTTGAAGAGGACCGGCGTCATCATCAAGAAACTTATGGACGAGATTGACATGCTCCACATCGAGCGCCAAAGGCTGGTGAAGGAATCCGTGGATGTTCTCAAGCAGCGTCTTGAGGACACGAAAGAGCTCATCGCCGTTCGCCGCGGAGACTAGTTCCCGCGGCCTGCAGCAACGCATCAAGAAAGTAGAGATCAGCGAGCCAGATCCTTGTCTTCCTTCTTCTTTTGCCCTTGTGTATTTCGGGCATAGCCGCATGTGGCTTTTTTAATTATCTTTCTAGTTATGTAAGACAATTAATCGTCCTTATATATTCATCAATCCTGCTATAAGTCGTAGTAGATGCTATATAGGTCCGTCAGATCTTACATCAAGATCTATGCTTTCAGATTTTCTTTTCTCTCTCTTAAATCTCAGTCGAGTGAGACATAGCCATGCCATTAAACAGAGGCTCGGGCACCATTAATGGAGACCTTGGGAGAGAGGTGGACGACAGATGGAGGTCAAAGGGCTCCCCTCCTGATAAGCACGCGCAGGGGTCTGATCGCACGCCTCTCGTACTCAAATAGCTACCCTGCATGACGCCTCCTAGCTAATAAAAAATGGGGACGCATGGCGGCACATAATTAAATGGTACTAGTAAATAGAACGCCCACGGTTTCAATAATACTTGTGTTTCCGATTGTAACGTGACAACACTTGTTCCAAAATGACTTTGTTGATTGTTAATGTGTGCACCTTCACAAATCGGACTGCAAAAGTACCACAGTATATTGGTGCCATGTCATGGCATCAAGCCAAGTTTCATTATTTTCATGCATGTTTTGGATTTACAGGAATTAAAAAACTAAGTTTCTCAATGTTTCCAGCCAGCCACGACGCCTAGAATTTTGAATTTCATTCCCATTTCTTGCATGGAACCTAGAAATTTACCCGAGGACACACATGTGATTTTTCAACCAACTTTGGTGCACTGGAACATGTGCTTGTATTTCAAATTTGAATTATGCACACAAAGGTGACACATTCCCTCTCAGAACCACGAGCCTTCTTGAGAGAAGCTCCGATTTGCAAGAAGCTTATACCAAAATTTGTTCCTATTCGGCCAAATGTTTTTTACCACGGCATGGTACTACCATGACATGACACCATGCCAAGTTTCATGATTCTAAACCAAGTTTCTCAATGTTCTCGACCGAGCCACAATGCCCAGATGTTTGAATTTTATTCTCATTTTTTGCATGGGACCTAGAAATTCACCCGAGGACACAAATGTGATTTTTCAACCAACTTTGGTGCACTGGAGCATGTGCTTGTAGTTCAAATTTGAATTATGCACATTAAATGACCAAAAACTCAATTAATGTATAAAAAAGGCAAAACGAAGCCAGAATAATTCCAAAATTTAACAGGGCACTCATGTAGTTCTATGTTGCCTTTGTAAATAAACTCAAGGGGGACAGCATATATTGTTTCGCACTCAAAGGTGGCACGTTCCCTCTCAGAACCACGAGCCTTCTTGGGAGAAGCTTCAGTTTGCAAGAAGCTTATACCAAAATCTGTTCCTATTCGGCCAATTTTTTTACCACAGCATGGTAGTACCATGACATGACACCCATGCCAAGTTTCATGATTTTCAGACGTGTTTTGGATTTACAAGAATTTTAAAACCAAGTTTCTCAATGTTCTCGGCCGAGCCACGATGCCCAGATGTTTGAATTTTATTCTCATTTCTTGCATGGGACCTAGAAATTCACCCGAGGACACAGATGTGATTTTTCGACCAACTTTGGTGCACGAGAGCATGTGCTTGTAGTTCAAGTTTGACTTATGCACATTAAATGACCAGAAACTCAATTAATGTATAAAAAACGACAAATGAACCCGGAATAATTCCAAAATTTAACAGGGCACTCATGTAGTTCTATGTTGCCTTTGTTAAGAAACTCAAGGGGGGGGGGGGCAGCGTATATCGTTTCACACTCAAAGGTGGCACGTTCCCTCTTAGAACCACGAGCTTCCAAATCGGCCCAATTTTTTACCACAACATGTTAGTGCCATGACATGATACCATGCCAAGTTTCATGATTTCCAGGCGAGTTTTGGATTTACATGAATTTAAAATCTAAGTTTCTCGATGTTCTCGGTCGAGTCACGACGCCCAGATGTTTGAATTTCATTCTCATTTCTTCCATAGGACCTAGAAATTCAACCAAGGACACACATGTGATTTTTCAACCAACTTTGGTGCACGGAGCATGTGCATGCAGTTCATATTTAGATTATGCACATTAAAAGTCCAGAAACTCAATTAATGCATAAAAAGGCCAAACGAATCCGAAATAATTCCAAAATTTAACAGGGCACTCATATAGTTCTATGTTGCCTCTGTAAAGAAAATTAGGGGGGCAGCGTATATCGTGTCGCACACAAAGGTGACACGTTCCCTCTCGGAACCACGAGGCTTGTTGAGAGAATCTCCAGTTTTCCAAGAAGCTTATACCAAAACTTGTCCCAATTCAGCCAAAAATTATACATATGAAAATAGGGTTTAGATTATCCCGAACATCTCGCTACCTAAACCAATAATGTACTATGATTTGAATTGAACATAAAATGGATACAAATATTTGAATTGGAGAGTGTATGGTACATGTAGTTCATAGTGAAATATTATTACTGCTATATGCATGTTTTTTGTTATCAAGATAATATTTAAATTATTGTATAACTTGACAACAATCGTATTAAATAAGGAAAATTGATTCAAATTTAGTCCATATGGTAGACGACAATATATATGTTCACATGGTGGGTTAAAATGTTCATATATGATGGAAGATCAAAATGTATGGCTACATCAATTATAAACGGCAAGGTCACCTAACGATATATTCGAATTCAACATAAGTGGATTCAAAAAATGAAATTTGAGATCCTGGAATTTGTAATCATATAAAAAGGGACATTACTCTTTCTTTTGGTGGGAATTGATTTGTTTTTTGTTGTTGTTGAGGGAAGTGCGAATCGATTTGGTACTGTGCAGGGTAATCTTGTTCTCCTGATTTTTTTTACATTTTTCTTGTAGTTTTTTCAATGGCATCTATAGCAATATTGTAAAAGGGGACATGACTCTCTTGTGTCTTGTATGAATTGTTTTTTTTACACGTTAAGTTTGTTCTGCCGAACAAGGAATCCGCACCTTGTTATCCCGAAATTTTCAAGCTCGAGTATCTTTTGTCTTACCTGCTTTGAAACTCCCGCCTCTTCAACCCGCGCCGCGCCTTGTTATCCCGAAATTTCGACGCGCGCGAAAACTCTCTCCTCATCCGAAATCGGCCCCGCAGCCCAGACACGCAAAATCCCCCTTCTACCCCTCAGCCGGAAATGAAGCTCCATGTCATGGTGTCAAAACCGGTGGGGGTACGCTGGTAACTTACCCTACATTTCGGACAAGCGCATCCCTAAGCTTGGCTCCCCCTCCCCCTTCGCCCCCCCCCCATTCGTACACCGAGGCCGCCAAAACCCGTAAAACCCCACGCTCCTCCGTCGGCCTCCCGACCGCCGCCCAGCCGGAGACTCTTCCCCGACTACGTCGTCCACCGCAATAGCTCGCCGTCCCTCATCCACTGCACCGGATGAGGATCCGTCATCGATCTCGTCTTCCCACCGGATCAGCCGTCCCGTCCTCCACCTCCAAGGAGCTGCCCCGATGTTTGCCTCGTCTATCGCGCCACCTCAATCCCCACAGCGTCGTCTTGACCTGCCCCACTGGAACCGCAGCACCCTCACCAATTCCTCCGATGAAGCCGAGGCCAACTCGGCACCACCAAGGAGGTTCTGCATTCACCGCTGCATTTTATCTTTTATTCGATCTCACGGGGCTGCTAGTGCTCGATACCGAGCAGACATGGCGGGTCTCCATCGATGGCGCCGTCGCCGGCCACATCATCCACGGTGTCTCTCCCCCATGTCGTTGCTTCCTCGACGGCGACTTCCACAACGGCACTAGCTGCAGCTGCTCCGGCTCTCGCTCGTGCTGCGGCTCTATTCTTGCTGTCAGTCGTGCTGCTGCACTGCTCTTGCTTTCGTTCGTGCTGCTGCTCTGCTCTTGCTCTCGCTTGTGCTGCTGCTACTGCTGCACGACCTCCGGCAGCTACAGGAGTTGCTGCTTTAGCACTCGCTCGCGGTGCTACTGCACGACTTGCTCTCTGCTAGTGCGTTCCCTGCTCGAGCGTCTGCTGATTTAGATCACTGCTTCTCTGCTACTAGTGCTCGAACGCCCTAAACATCTATTGCAATGCTCTGCTACTAGTTCAATCAGTTTTGACAGTAAAATTCAGTTTCGACTGTAAAGTTCATTTTCTTCAGTTAAGTCCAGAGTGAACAGTACTTACAGCATCTGTCGGAGCGACCGTGGCGCGACTGATGCGTTTTACATCTAGCACTTTTTGGTGATGTATTTTACATCATCCATTGCAGATGATATTAGGGTCCCACTTCAGATTAACGTTGTCTGTCTTGTCCTGCTTCACCCTCGCCGTCGTACACCTCACCGGAGCTGCTCCAACGACGGAACCGTCCATCACAGCAGAGCAGTAGCCTCGGCGCCGTTTCCAGAGTCCTTGGATCTTCTTCCCCGCCTCCGACAGTCACACCAGCATCACCATCCTCCACGTCCAACCCAATGATGCTGAGGTCCACAAGGCTATGCCAAAGAGGTTGTACACTCGTCGCATCACTTTGTTACTCTGCATTCATGTCGATCCCTCAGGGATCCTTTGCTATGGAACTACTATTCGTGCAAATCTGTTAGAAGGAGTGGAACAAAGCAAAACTGGAGGATTTTTTTCCTTTGGTGTCTCTTTCGAAGAAAAAACGTAGGAATTTTATTCACTTGGACGTCCTTTTCAAATTAATATGCATGAAGAACAGAACTAATTGCATTACTGGCATAATAAGATAAAATAAGAAACTAAAAGATTCAATTGCAAGATCTAAAGATATACCTTCAAGCACTCACCTCCCCATCAATGGTGCCATAAAAGAGCTTGATGTCTACTACACTACTTATTCTTGTAAACTCGTGTTGGGCCTCCAAGCGTAGAGTTTTGTAGGACAGCATCGAATTTTCCTCAAGTGGATGACCTAAGGTTTCTCAATCCTTGGGAGGTGTAGGATGAAGATGGTCTCTCTCAAATAACCCTGTAGTCAAATAGAAGTAATCTCTTGTGTCCTAAACACACCAAATACAATGGTAAATTGTACGGATGCACTAGTTGGGCGAAGAGGTGGTGATACAAGTGTAGTATGGATAGTAGATATAGGTTTTTGTAATCTAAAAATATAAAAATAGCAAGGTAGCAAGTGATAGAACAGAGCACAAACGGTATTGCAGTGCTTAAAAACAAGGCCTAGGGTTCATACTTTCACTAGTGCAATCTCTCAACAATGCTAACATAATTGAATCATATAACAATCCCTCAACATGTGACAAAGAATCACTCCAAAGTTCTTATCAAGCGGAGAACATACAATGAAATTGTTTGTAGGGTACAAAACCACCTCAAATTTATTATTTTTGATCAATCTATTAAGCTATTCCTATAAGTGTCAAAAATAGCCCTAGAGTTCATAATAAAATAACACCATATGATCCAACTATATCGACAAAGCTCATGGTACATCAAGATCATGCCAAATCAAGAACACGATATATATATAGAGAGAGAGGGGGGGAGAGAGAGATCATAGCTACTCATACATACACTGTTGCAAAGACGTCCTATACAAACGGGTTTTTACCCCTTTCCACGGCAGAGTTTTAAATCATCGCCTGGCCAGTGTGGGCGATAGGGGGGGTCCTTCCCACATGACCCAGAAACCATCGGGGATAGGTCCTCCGTTCACACACGCGGGGCGAAATGAGCTCGTGTGCAATCGAGCGAGGCAACAGAGACATTTATGCAGGCCAAATCGTTTCCGTTCATATGTACATCCCACATAGTGAATCCCAGAAAAAAGTTTCCGTTCATATGTATATCACACAAGATTTTTTATGTGGAAATGTTTGTGCAAGGTGGCCTAACGCAAACAGTTCTCTGGCCGAAGTCATGTGTGATTCTTCATTGATCCAACATGCCTACTTTCTAGAAACTATGAGGGTTGTTTGAGTTCATCGTCCATGATGTTGTCTGAGATACCATCTGCAATAGAAAACCCCAATAAACATGCTAATTGGCCTATTATTGGTAATCCATTTAGTAATCAAATTGGCATTTCTTATAAAACACATCATGTATTTCATATCTATATTACGACAACCAAGATTTCATAATTGAATTACATCAGATAGCTTCAGCACTCAGTTACACCATATAGGCATATAGCTAGCTACGCCATTACACAACAGCACCAAGTTCACATGCAACATCGAAAGCATTTGGAAAGTAGCATCATACACGGTAAATAGACAGGTGAATCTCATCTGGGAAACTGCTGAAGCGGAAGGCTAATATTGAGCCTTCGGTGATGTTGAATGTCCTTGCAACTTTGGGCCAGTGGCTATAGATAATTGCTCACCCAACATTCGTCCTCTTGAGGAAGACTTCAATATTGTACTGTGGGTGTTGAATGAATACCTTCCTCGCCTCCTGACCATGTAGGTGGTTTGAGATGTAATCATCGGTGAACTGCTTTGGAAAGTACTGAAAACAAAGATATGCATAAATAGTTGTTCTAAAATTTGAAAATGGCACAAGGTAAAAGAGTTAGTACCATCCTATAGTTGACTGATGTCTTCTTCATTATGCAAACAAAGATCTTGTTGTTATTCATCGCAAGTTTCTTTATCCTAACAATCTTTCTGAGTTTCTTGACTTGATTGATATTCATGGACATCTCATTTCCCCGTATGCAAAATGGGTCGGACAGTGGGTCCAAACCTCTGACAGTAGGACCTACATGTGCAAGACCAAATTGTTAAAAATATTAAATATTAGAATGATTCCTACAACTGCACAATAATGTACTATTAGCCAAAGGACCATGCATGTGCAAACCTCGATGGTAAACCTCATTGCTTCCTGTTGTTTCTCTGTAACACATATAAGGCAGTTCTTGATCAGGTTATCTGAGAGTTGGCATACTATTAGTAGAATATGTTAATGAAAAATAGACAAATTGCAGATCCAACAGATTAACTCAACCTAGACCAACCTCATGCCATTGGCGATGAGGCAAATCACATAGCAACCAAGCCGCTACATACCAATGCCAAAGACCTCTACAACACTATGAAGACCCAAGGATAACACAGACCTTGCTAAACAACTTGGAAATAGAGCAATTGTATATGTTTCTCATGTATTTAGTACATCCAAACTCGATTTATTTCTCACATGCATAACAATACGAAACTGTACCCACGACAAACAAACCAAATAGTTAACTGAGCACCACATTGCACAAAAAACCATACACTATAAGATAAGACAGTTAACCAAACCAATAATGCTTGATAACTACTAGGAAATGAAGCAATTGTTGGACCAAACTATTAACTGAACATTACATTTCGAAAGATCAAATTGCACATTAACATTATAGAGGACAATTCACTAGAAGGCACCAGCGGTGGCATCTAGAAAATACCATGAACTGTATTTAAAAGTAGCCAACCGCATGGCGGCGTCGACGGTGGCCTCGAAGGCGAGGTGCTCATACAAGATCTGGTGGTTGGCATGCATGGCAGCGATCGCGACCTCATCCACGCGTGCGACCGTGATTTGCTTCTCCGTTGCCAGATGCTCATGAGCTCCTCTCTATATTGCGTGCAAAATGGCTGTGGGTGGCACTTATTTGGAGGACGGGGCAGTGATTTGGGCGGAAGGTGTCGCGTCGTCGGTCTGGGCATGTGGGATGAAGGGGGAGGAGGAGGATGGGGATGGGGTGTGGATTACCTGACTATATCGACGAGGTCGTGCAACAAGAAGAAGGGTCGCAAACGAGGAGGTGGCACTGCAAGTTAGCGGTGAAGGTTTGAACTTAGAAAGGAAGGAGGAACAGTGGAAATGTGTCTTTTGGTTGGGGGAAGGGGGCAGGGAGCTAGATATTTCCGTGGTTGCCGAAATTTTTCGCTCGGTGCTGGGAGAAACTGGCGGGCAAGTGTGGTAGAAGCGCGGGCGGTGGATTATAGACGATGAAGCTTCCGGTGTAAGCCATACAAGAGGGTGCGCCAAGGTATTTCATATTGCATCGCACATGATTCTTGCTAGTAAACTGTTTGTGGTGTACTTGATATTTTCATTTTGATATGAAAGACAAAATGGTGTTATAGAGGGAAAGGACGGTGTTTTGAATTGCTAAAACATTTATCTGTAGTGAACATACAACTATATGAGTGGCGTGTTAAAATTTGGAATTATTTAGGGTTAGTTTGGCCCTTTTAATACATTAATTGAGTTTTTAGGCATTTAATGTGCATAATTCAAATTTAAACTGCAAGCACATTCTCCAGTGCACCGAAATAAGTTTAAAATCATAATGTGTCCTTGGGTGAATGTTTAGGTCCCATGCAAGAAATGTGAATGAATTTCAAACACCTCGGCATCATGGCTCAGCTAGAAACATTGAGATGCTTGGTTTGTAAATTCCTGAAATCCAAAAAATTGCCTGAAAAACATGAAACTTGGCATGGTATCATGAAATGGCACCAACATGCAGTGGTAAAAAAATGTCCGATTTGGAACAAGTTTTGGTGTAAGCTTCTTACAAAATGGAGCTTCTCTCAAGAAGCCTCATGGTTCCGAGAGGGGATGTGTCACCTCTGTGTGCGCCTCTTCCCACCTTGATTTTTTTACAGAGGCAACATAGACCAATAGGAGTATCTTGCTAATTTAAGGAATCAATCTGGGTTTGTTTTGCTTTTTTAATACATTAATTGAGTTTCTAGGCATCTAATGTGCATAATTCAAATTTGAACTACAAGCACATGCTTCAGTGCACTGAAATGAGTTGAAAAATCATATATGTGTTCTTGGATGAACGTTTAGGTCCCATGCAAGAAATGAGAATGAATTTCAAACACCTCGGCATCGTGGCTCAGCTGTAAACATTAAGATAATTGGTTTTTAGTTCCTGTAAATCCAAAAAATCGCCTAAAAATCACAAAACTTGGCATGGTATCATGAAATGGCACCACCATGTTGTGGTAAAAAAATTGTCCTATTTGGGACAAGTTTTGATGTAAGCTTCTTACAAAAATGAAGCTTCTCTCAAGAAGCCTCATGGGTCCGAGAGGGGACGTGTCACCTCTATGTGCGAACCAACATAGACCGCCACTTCTCGCCTTGATTTTTTTATAGAGGCAACATAGACCAATAGGAGTACCATGATAATTTTACCAATTAATCTGGGTTCGTCTGGCCTTCTATACATTATCTGAGTTTTATAGGCATTTAATGTGCATAATTTAAATTTGAACTACATGCACATGCTCCAGTGCATCAAAGCTGGTTGAAAAATCATATGTGTGTCCTTGAGTGAATGTTTAGGTCCGATGCAAGAAATGAGAATGAATTTCCAACATCTGGGCGTCGTGGCTAGGCTGGAAACATAGAGAAACTTGGTTTTTAAATCTTGTAAATCCAAAACTCGCCTGAAAATCATGAAACTCATCATGTTGCCTTCACATGGCACCAAGATGCCATGGTAAATTTTTTGTTCGATTTGCGAAGGCGCACACATTAACAACCAAGAAAGTCATTTTGGAACAAGAGTTGTCACGTTACAATCGTAAACCCATGTATTATTGAAACCGTGGGCGTTCTACTAACCATTGACGTGCGCCATGCGTCCTTTTTTATTAGATAGGAGGCACCATGTGGGGAAGCTATTTGAGTACCGGAGGCGTGCGAGCAGACCCCTGCGCGTGATTATCAAGAGGCGAGCCCTTTGACCTCCACCCGCCGCACACCTCTCTCCCAACTTCTCCATTAATGATGCCCGAGCCCTTATTTTATGGTGTTTCTATATATGTCTCACTCGACTGAGATTTAAGAGAGAAAAAAGAAAATCTAGAAAGAAAATTTTGCACGGATCTTGATGTAAGATCCGACGGACATATATAGCATCGACTGTGACTTATAGTAATACTGATATAAATATAATGATGATGACAATGGATAGTAATTGTCTTACAAACTACTATTTAGGAAGATAATTAAAAATGCCACATGCGGCAATGCCCAAAACACACAAGGGTAAAAGAAGAAAGAAGACACAGACAACGATCTGGCTTGCTGATCTCTACTTTCCTGATGCGTTGCTGCAGGGCGTGGAGACTATTTCTCACGGCGAGCGGCGACGATCTCTTTCATGTCCTCAATACGCTGCTTGGCAGCATCTACAGATTCCTTCACCAGCCTTTCGCGCTCGATGCAGAGCATGGCATTCTCGTCCATAAGTTTCTTGACGATGTCGCGTGTCCTCTTCAACAAGGCAGTGGTCTTCTCCTGCTGCTTCGTACTTTTGGCGATCTTCGCCCTTTGCAGGTCACACTCGATGCGGAGCTGCGGCTTGTCCTGCCTTAGTCACTAGATGACGCCGGTAGCATTTTCAAACGAGGCATTCATCTCGTCCTGCAGCTTCATCTAGCCGAAGACCCAATCCATCAGGTTATCGAGCATAGCGAGCATGCGCCTACGAGAGTCCTCGCCTCCCAGCGAGACATTTTTCCAGGCCGCCGTGGCGCGGGAGGACCTCTCTGCTGCATCCGCTGTGCGGCGGGACATCTTTGCTACTTCTGTGGCGCGGCCGGACCAGTCTGCTACTTCGACGATGCGGTGGGACCTCTGTGCTACTACAGCGGTGCAGCTGGACCTCTATGCTTCTACAGCGGTGCTGCGGGACATGTTGGCTA
Organism: Triticum aestivum; assembly: GCF_018294505.1. Classification (NCBI taxonomy): domain Eukaryota; kingdom Viridiplantae; phylum Streptophyta; class Magnoliopsida; order Poales; family Poaceae; genus Triticum; species Triticum aestivum. The sequence goes on from NC_057795.1 coordinate 176,532,396, forward strand.
CTTTCGTGGCGAGGCGGGACATCTCTTGTGCTTTCGCTTCCATGCTTGCCTCTCCCTCATAGTAATTTCTTGACCCGGAACTCATGCGGGCCATGACAGATGCAAGGGAATGATGATGAAAGACTTGTTTGTTTCTGTTGATGAGGGATTGAGGAGGAATGTGTAGTCATCTTGAAGTAGGTAGTATTTTATAACCGAGTAATACACTTCTAAGTGGGAAACCGTTTAGGTTTTGATTGGTGTGAACATGCTCGCAATTAAATATAGTGTGGTAGTAATTTGGAATGTGACAGGAAGCAAGCTCAAGATTTATTGACGGTTCTAGTTTTGAAGTGCGACATGATTCCCGGATGGTGTAACGTGGGCACGCGTTCTCGGATGCGTACGTGATGTTTGCACCATAGGGTGCACTACAATAGGCGATGTCAGCACACGACTTGTTCCGTCAACCGTGCATGCTCATTATTACCATCGGGCACGCTTCTTTTAATTAGAATGTGTGCCTGTCTAGCACATACACCTGATATGTCTGACCATTTTTGTTTCTTGTGGCTAATCGCAAACAGTTCATCCGATCTAGCTGGCCATTTCTGTTGTGTTGCCTAATTGAAAAAAGTTCATCCGAGTGAATTGTATGTCGTATATCGCACACACACCTTGATCTATCCGACCATTTCTATTGTGTTGCCTAATCACAAATAGTTCATCCGAGTGAACTATATGTTGTATATCGCACACACCTTCACCTGTCTGACCGTTTCTGTCGTTAAGCTCATCGCAAATAGTTCCTTCAAGTGAACTGTATGCCACACGTAGCACACGCAACTATAATTCGAATCGTGTTTGATGTCTATGCCATCACAAATGTTTTGCATCTTTTTTGATGGTTTTTTTACTTCACCGTTTGCGATTAATGCATCGCACATAGTTTCGTTGAAGGGTCTCTAATTGTAGTGTCGCATTAGCAGCAGCCTGCAATAGTGATACTCTCAGCCCCGAGGGTGAACTACTCCCTCCTCATCATGGAGACCGCTGGGATGATGAAGATGGCCTCCGGTGATGATTTCCCCCTCTAGCAGGATGCCGGAATAGGGATCCAGATGGGATCTCTTTTGTACAGAGGCTTACGGCGGCGGAGTCAAAGTTCTAGGTTAACTTTTGGGGGTTCCTGAATTTATAAGGATTTTCAGAGTTGGAATCACGCGGAGAGGGGGCACAGGGGGGCGCACAAGCTACTTGGGCACGACCACCCCCCTTAGGCGCGCCCAAGTGGCTTGTGGGGCCCTTGTGGGTCTTCTAGTACTCTCACGAAGCTTCCTGGGTCCCTTTCCTTCCAGAATAAATGATCAAAAAGTTTCGTTGCATTTGGACTTTATTTGATATGGATCTTCTGGAAAACCAAAAACAAGTAGAAAACAACAATTGGCACTGGGCACTAGGTCAATATGTTAGTCCATGAATATCATATAAAAGCCATATAAGAGTGCACCAAAACCATATAAAAGGCATGACTACTTCATAAATTATAGATACGTTGGAGATGTATCAGATGCCATCAATGACAAGTATTTTGGGTTGCGCTCTACATTGAGCTGGACAAGAGTGATAATTGCCATTACTTGATTGATCGTGAGGCTTACGGGCTAGAAGGAAAAATGCGTGTCTTTTGGAGGTAAGGAAATGTTGATTAAGTTTTTTGCACAAGCCATACCAAACTTATGCGATTTCAGTCTTCAAAATTTCTAAGAAAATTTGCAAAGGAATTGCGGATGCGATTATCACATTTTTGGTGGTGTGATGATGCGTCACACAAGAGAATGCATTGGTTTTCTTGGTGGAATATGTGTATTCCAAAGGGCAAAGGAGGCATGGGATTTGGAGATATTCACTATTTTAACTTGGCACTTCTTGCAAAATAAGCTTGGCGGCTCATTGATATTCCTGAATCCCTTTGTGCAACAATTCTCAAAGAAAAATACTATTCCGATGATGACCTCATGAATGTGGGGTTGAAGAAGAAGGCCTCCTATACTTGTCAAAGTATAATGGTAGGAGTGGTACATTGAAGCATGGTCACAGATGGAGGGTGCGGGATGGAGAAAAAAATAATGTATGGGAGGACTATTGTATCCCACAATCACCATCCAGAAAGGTGATATCGCAAAGAGGTAACCACCTCTTGTCCCATGTGTCTGACCTTATTGATCAGGTGCCTGGGGAGTGGGATATACCTCTTCTCAAACAAACTTTCAGCGATGTTGATTTCAAATGATACTAGCAATGCCACTGTCGGTACATGAAATTTCAGATTTTCTAGCTTGGAGTTTTGCCAAAACATGAGGGTTCATGGTGAGATCCGCATCAAAACTAATTTGGGACTCCCTGTGGAGGATGAGTTGTCCAGTAAAAGTAAAGAATTTTATGGAGAGCGGTCCATAGTGCCATCCCTTGTCGGGCGGTACTAACGCGACACATCAAGATCAAGGTCCATTGTCCAGCTAATCTCGGGCCAGATAATATCCGCCATATGTTATTCGAATGCCCAATTGTTGTAGAGGTCTGGAATCTACTTGGGTTGTATCATGAAATAGCAAAAGCTTTGTTGATGAATAGGTCTGGGAGTAATTCTGGAGTTTCTTCTTAGCCTACCTGACAATCATATCCATGTGCTTGGACTCCCAAAGTTTAGAGAAACCATTACGGTTTGTTGTTGGTTCCTGTGGTGGGAGAGAAGAAAGTTAACTCATGGAGGAGAACCACAAACTGCAGCTTAGATTAGCATATCGTTAAGAGCATTAGCTGCAAACTTCATTACTGCATATTCTTCGAAACCAAAGATACGAGTAGGTGGTTGGACCAGGCCGAGGAATGGATATGTTAAGTTGACTGTAGATGCGGGGTTCAATATGAACTCATTTGAAGGATTTATCGGAGTTGTTATCAGGGGTCACAATGGTAACTTTGTTGCTGCAGCAAATGAAAAACTTGACATATACTCCAAAGCGTTTACGGCCGAATCAGTTGATGTACGCTTTGGACTAAACCTCACTCGCATTGTTGGATGCAACAAGAATGAAATCAGACAGTCAGGAGATCATTTCGACACTTCAGGAAGGGAATTCATCCTCTGTTGCTAGCGCCATTTTTATGACTGTTACTTTATGTCTTTGGACTTCACTAATATTATCTATGAGCATTGCTTAAGGGAGAATAATAGAGTAGCCCATGAACTAGCTAGAGTAGTTAAATTCAATCCTTATAGTGTTTGGTTGGATGCAGCCCGAGGTTTGTTATCCATTTGATTGTTTCTGATGCTACAATTGTAGCTAATTAATAAAGGAGGTATTGAATGTAGAAAAAAAGTGGATACGAATTTTTATATTATTATTTTTGATACAAACAAGTATTTTACATTATTAGAAAAATATATAAGAAGGTAGGGTTTCTACCTCATATTCAAAAAGGCCGCAAGAACCGAGAGTAGGCCCAGATCAAGGGCTTGAGAAGAACTAAAAACATCGGAAGAACGATTTTTTCTAGGCAACTCCTATTCGGAGCATCGGTAGCCGAGAAGCGACTGCGCGCGTACCCCCTGCCCCGCCCCCACGCCCTGCTGTGTATAAGTGGTCCGGCCCAGGTAGATCATGTCCAGTTTTGGGAAGGTTCAGAATGTTTTTTTTCGTTTTTCTTTTTTGCTTTTTCATTTTGTTATTTCATTTTAGTTTCTTTTCTTTTTTGATTTTTATTTTTTTCATCATTTCCTTTTTTGCTTCTTTATTTTTTGTCTTTTTATTTTTTCTTGTTTTCGTGAACATTTTGTTGGAATCTCAAACTTTTTTTGTTCACTAAATTCAAAAAATGTTCATCTAATACATAAAATGTTCCTGAAATTCAATTTTTTCATCTTATTCAAAAATTGTTCACCATAATTTCTAAAATATTCATCAAATTTAAATGTTCATCAATTTTTAAAATATTTCATCTAATTTCAAAAAGTATTCTTGAATTGAGAATTTGTTCATCAAGTTCAAAAAAACCAAAAAATGTTAATCTCATTCAGAAAATGGTCCTCATATTAAGAAAATCAGCAATAATTTTTAAAAATGTTCATCAAATTCAAAAAATGTTCAGACATTTCTCTAAAGTTCATCCAATCTTTAAAAAATAATCTTGAATTGTGAATTTGTTCATCAAGTTCAAAAAATCTTCTTAAAATTTAAAATTTGTTCATCTGGTAAAAAATGTTCAACAATATCAAAATTCATAAACACTTTTTGAAATCACAAACATTTCTCAAATTCATAAAAAAAATTAAATTCAAGAACATTTTTTGGATCCAAAACCTTTTTCCAAATTCATATTTTTTTAAAATTTTGGAATTTTTTGGAAATCCCAAATTATTTAAAGGAATCAGAGCACAAATGGAAGAATAAATGAAAATAAAATAGAGGGCGCCCCGCCACCGCTCATGGCCGGCCCTAGTGGGCACGCGCGCTCGGCAGAGAGCTCCTGTACGGCGCCTTCTCCGGAAAATCCTACTTGCCGCTCGTTGCGGCAAGCTGTCGAAGCTTCGCACAGGGAGGTGCGAGCGAGCGAACGAGTGGGCCGGCCCATTTTAGCGTTACAGCAGACTCGGTTTTGGGAGATGTTTCCAGCCGGTTTTTTCCGGTTTGGGGAACATTCTAGAAGGTTCCTGAACCAGCCTTTTCTTTTTCAGTTTCTTTTTCGTTTTTCCTTTTTCTATTTATCTTCTTTTTCTTTTTTCTGTTTCTTTTTTCTGTTTTCTTTTCTTTTATCTTTTTTTTCCTTTTCGAGTTTATTTTCAAAAAAAATCCGAATTCCAAAAAATGTTCCTGTTTTTCATATTTTGTTCACAAATTCAAAAAATGTTCCCATTTTACGAAATTTGTTCATAGATTTCAAAAATGTTTCTGGTTTCAAAATTTTTGTTCCGAATTTTCAGAAAATGTTCCTGTTTTTTAAAAAATGTTCAAATTAATTTTTTTTTCATTTTTTGAGAAATTAGAAAATAATGACATGGATTTCATAAAAAGCATGTATTCAAAAATTGTTCTCAAATTTCAAAAAAGTGTTCTTATTTTTCAAATTTTTGTTCACTTATTAAAAAATTGTTCACATTTTAAATTTGTTTTGGATTTTCAAAATTGTTCTCCATTTTACAATTTGTTCTAAAAATTCGAAATTTGTTTGTTATTTTTCAAAAAAATCCCATTTCAAAATTTTGTTCGAAAATTTAAAAAGTGTTCATGTTTACAACAAAAATCTTATTTACAATTTTTTTTTGTTCACAATTCAAAATTTGTTCTCCTTTCACTAATATTCATGTTTTTGCAAAAATCACTATTAAATACTTGTTCAGATTTTCGTAAAACTTTTTTGTGTTTATTGATTTTTTTTAAAACTCGTGTTGGTTCAGTAAATTCTGATTATATTTTTTTAGTTTTTCTTCTCAAATTTGAAAAGTGTTCGCATTAAAAAAATACTTTTCTCAAAATAATGTTCGAATCTGCATTACCTTTAGCTGCGCGCGCCGTAGTAAAACATGAAAGCTTATGTAGCCCGTTGGCTAGGGTCGTGCGTAAGTCACAGCAGGCGCCAGGTTCGATTCCTACCTCCTCCAGCAGTTTTAGTCTTTTTTGTATTTTTTACTGTGTTTCGCTAATGGGCCGGCCCAGCTGGAGTCGCCCCTGTGCGTTTGCTCGGCAATTCGCCGCAGCGAGCGGCGCATAGGAGATCCCGCCTTCTGCTCCCTGGAATGAACTGGCGCTCACGCCCGCCCGAGTGGGCTGCGGCCTAGTAACGCGTTTTTCTTCCTCCGTTGGGTTCCAGTTGCACGCCCGCTCGCTCGCTCGCTCGGCCACAGGTCTTTTTTCGTATTTTTTTGCAGTTGGCCTGGTAAAAAATTTTGGATGGTTTTTTTAATACTTATGGAAAAAAAATTTGAAATCAGAAAAGTTCATCCATCTCAAGAACAAAAATGTAATGATCGAATTTGAAAGGAAGTTCATCAAAAGTGGGAAAAGAATTCATCAATTTTGAAAGTAAACTTTTCTCAGTTTTTCAGTTTTTCTCAGTTTTTGAAAGTGAACTTTTCTCAGTTCATCATTACATTTTTGTTCTCGAGATGGATGAACTTTTCTGATTTCACATTTTTTTCCATAAGTATTAAAAAAACCATCCAAATTTTTTTACCAGGCCAACTGCAAAAAAATACGAAAAAAGACCTGTGGCCGAGCGAGCGAGCGAGCGGGCGTGCAACTGGAACCCAACGGAGGAAGAAAAACGCGTTGCTAGGCCGCAGCCCACTCGGGCGCGCGTGAGCGCCAGTTCATTCCAGGGAGCAGAAGGCGGGATCTCCTATGCGCCGCTCGCTGCGGCGAATTGCCGAGCAAACGCACAGGGGCGACTCCAGCTGGGCCGGCTCATTAGCGAAACACAGTAAAAAATACAAATCACAAAATTTAAAAAAGTTCATCGTTTTTTGAAAAGTAGTTCATTATTTTGGAAAAAGTCCACAAATTTTGAAAAAATTTATCAATTTTAAAAAAAAATCACCAAAAATCAAAGAGAGTTCATTGATTTTGAAAAAGCGTTCACAGATTTAGAAAAAGTTCACGAATTTGAAATAATGTTCATAAATTCTGAAAAATGTTCAAGAAATTCACAAATCCGAAAAAAGTTCATCAAAATTGAAAAAAATCATGGAGTTTGAAAAAAAACACGAATTGAATAAAGGAAAAGGAAAGAAAAATGAAAAAAAAAACGAAAGAAAAAGGAAAAGAAAGGAAAGTAGAAATAGAAGAAGAGGGATTAGTCATCCCGAAAGGGCGTTGTGGTCTGGTGGTTTGTGGAGTTTGTCGAGAGAAAGAGGTCCCTGGTTTGAATCATCGCGTTTTTGGAGATTTCGCAGTTTTAACCCAAAAAAGAGATAGAACGGGCTGGCTCAGCTCGGAGTAGGGGTGTGCGCCGGTTTGCGATTAACACAGTAACGGGCGCAGCGGGCGCCGAATAGGAAACGCCCATGCATTTCCTATTTAGCGCCACAGGCACCGGTTTTAGTTGTTTCCGCAAAACGGCGCCTACAGCACTCCCGTGATGGGCCGGCTCATGTAGGGTTTCTTTTCTGTGTTTTAATTCCGCAAAAAGAAAGAGACGCTCTTGTGGTGATTCGAACCCACGCACCTTTTTTTTTGAACACACCCACGCACCTTTGACCAAGTTTTGTTGGAGTAACCACTGGGCCAGCTGGATCTGTTCAATGAGAACTTTCTCCTTTATTTGTTATATATTCTTCCGTTTACCCAGTTTCCTTCCTTTTTCTTTTTTATTATTTTTCATTTTCGTTTTCCTTTTTTTCCTTTTCTGTTTTCTGTTTTATGTTTAATCTTGGTTCATTGAATTGTTTGCAAATACATGAAATTTTTCTTTTGAAATTCAATGAACTTTTTTCAAATTTGTGAATTTTTTTCAAAATCGGTGAACTTTTTTGAAAACGGATGAACTTCTTGTAAATCCGATGAACTTTTTATCAATTTCGATGAACTTTTTTTCAAAATCATTGACTCTTTTCGAATTAGATGAACTACTTTTCTTTTTCCGTTTTCTGTTTTCTTTTTCATCCTGGTTCATTGAATTGTTTGCAAATACGTGAACTTTTTCTTTTAAAATTCGATGAAATTTTTTCAAATTTCTAAACTTTTTTTCAAATTCGGTGAACTTTTTTGGAAACCGATGAAATTTTTATCAAGTTTGATGAACTTTTTTTCAAAATGTTGACTTTTTCGAATTAGATGAACAAGTTTTGAAATTTAATGAACTTTTTTCAAAATTGATGAACTTTTTCTCAAAGAACCAAAAGTTTACGTTTAAATTCAATGAACTTTTTTTGTGAACTATTTGAACTTTTTTCAGAATCATTGAACTTTTATTGGATAGGGCAAAGTATTTTTGCATGTTCAGAAACTTTTTCCGAAATCTGTGAAGTTTCAGTTTTTTAAAGGAAATCATGTAACAGCGGCTTTAATAGCTTTTAAAGGTTTCGTGCTGTACTTAATCACTTCTAACCGCACGTCCAAGTGGTTAGCTGAACACAGTACGTTGTGTGGGTCGGGACTCGTGAGTTCGATTCCCCGAAGTGCCGCTATTTTCTGCATAGTGTTCGCGCGTTTTTTGTGTTGTGCCCCTTCGTGGGCCGGCCCACCCCGCGGTGTAGCGAGCGCCGCATCTCCTAATCGGAGGCGCCGACTAGGAGCTCCCCGCTCGGCATCCCGGCGCATACTACGCGAAATAGGAGCGCCTTTTTTTTCTATTTGTGGCCCTTTTCATTAAGCTTGAGAGCGGACACATACAGCGAGGCACGACAGGCTAGCCCAATAATGTTGCGTTACGGAGGGCTCTTAGATTTTTCTCCTTTCGACATGATGTGATTATTTGAATTTTTTCATACCATAAATATTGTAATAGGCTTTTTTATAAATTGAGCCTAAACTGTAATTTCTCTTCATGCCTAGACTTCTGGAGGCTTGGTCCTGTTATGCCCCCACGCATAGAAAGAGAGATGCACGCGTGCGTGCAATCTCCTATATCCCACCCATTGCCGAAAATAGCAAGTAAACTGTAGAACACATGCACTCTAGCGTGGTTTTAGGAATTTTCACCCAGTTTTGGGAAGGTTCTAGAAGGTTTTTTTTTCCTTTATTGTGTTCTTCTATCTTGATATTCCTGTATTTTCTTTTTGTTTAAATTTTTATTTCCATCTTTTTTGTCCTTTTACATATTTCCTTCTTTCTTTTTATTTCTCTATTTTTAATTCATGAACATTTTCAAAAACTGTGAACAATTTGTTTCAATTCAAGAACATTGTTGAAATGCGCAAAAACTTTAAAAAAGCTATGAATATTCTATTTCATTAATTATAATTTACGAATATTTTGTAATTTTTTAAATTCAAGAAGATTTTGAACCTAGAGAATATATTTCAAATTAGTGCACTTTTTTCTTTTTTGTGAATAAGTTCTAAAATTCATAAATGTTTTTGGAATTCATGAAATATTATTCGAATTCATGATTTTCTAAATTCTTAAACTTTTTAATCTTTTTAAAAGTGTAGGTGGTTTTTGCCTTCGAGACTTTACTTTTTTTTGGTAATCGACAAGTTTTCTATGCTATACATGCCAATTCGTATTTGGCGCTAAGGGTCCACTTATGGGTTTGTCTATACATGGCGCACAACTTTCTCAGCATGTACTTGGGAAATGGGTTGATTTGTGAAGCTTTAAGAAGATTTCGGCCGGTTTTGTGAAACTTCTAGAAGCATGACTGGTTTTCCCACTGGTTTTTTGTTTTAGCATGTTTTTTCAAAGTCGTGAACAATTTTAGAATTTTGTGAATTTTTCAAATCCACTAACCTTTAAAAAATGTCACAGACAAAATTTTAAAACTATGAGCTTTTTAAAATTTATGAACCCCGTTTCCAATATGCTAACATTTTTCTAGTTTTGTGAGCTTTTTCTTAGAGAAGTCAACCCTCATGGTAAACTCAACGAGCGCACGGGGGTATCCCGAGCGAGCTAGAAGCTTGCGTTTGTGGGGTGACCAACACGAGCATTGCGTGTTAGTGCCAGTTTTCCAGCTAACGCATAATGTAGCCTTGAGCGCCAGTATCTGAGTTGGCGCTCGCGTGAGACACAAATAGGGCCACGACCCAACAACCCGAGTTGTTCACTCGCTCGGCAAGATGGTTGACAGTTGACCATTGACTATTTAATTTAAAAAACATGGATTCAAAAAATTTATAGAATTGTAAACAACATTAATTTGATTTTTTTCAAATGTGATATAAGTCCATGGATTTGAAATTTGTGGGGGTATTCAAACTTTTTTGTAGGTTTAGAAAAAAAGTTCATGCATTTGAAATTGTTTATGCAAATTCAAAAAACTCCACAATTCTGGGAAAAATCTTGAATTTGAAAAACTTCATAATTTTTTTCAAAATAATACATTTGATACAGATTTGTGAATATGCAGAAAATTTTACATGCAAAAATTTTGTGAATATTATAAAATAAATCGTGAACCGAAGAATAAAGGAAAAATGTAAATAATAAGACGAAAAGTAAAAAAACGTTCCATAGCTGCTGGAAGTTTGTATACCCATGCAAAAAAGAAGCTAGATGGGCCTGCCCATCTAACAAGGCGATCCTCCCTCTGTTCGGTAGTAATTTATGGGGGGCCCTATGTCTCGCTGTAAGATAGATAGAGGGAAGCCTCGCATTGGGGACGCTACACACTCCTTTTTCTATTCTTTTTCTTTACGTTTTCTGTTTTTTTTGCTTTATTTTTTACTTTTCTTCATACTTTAAATATTCTAAATTTGTATTCCATAAAAATGGATAAAAATATTTGAAAAGTGTTGACCAAACACTAGAATTTTTTATATCTACAGAGAAAAAAGTTTATCATTTATACAAAAAGTGTATCAAATAATTGATAATGTATTTCAAAAGTAGATAAATCATTTGAAAAGCATATTATCAAGATTTTTTTATTTTTTAATGTGTATAGAAAAAATTCTGAGTATGTATTAAAAATGATGAATTGTTTGACCATGTGTATAAAAAATGTTAATCAAGCATTTTAAAAGATATTGAACAAGTATTTTAAAAATGTTAATCAAGCATTTGTAAATTTTAAACATTTGTAAATTTTAAATTTATATATATGAAGTTTTTTTGACCATGTGATGAAAAATGATGAATTTTAAGATCATCTATATAAACATGTTAATCAAGAATTTGAAAAAAATGTTGAACAAGTATTTAAAAAATCTTAATCAAGCATTTGGGAAATGTTAAATGTGTATAGAAAAAATGCTAACCATGTATTAAACAATGATGAATTTTTGTAAGTATATAAAATATTAATCAAGCATTGAGAAAAATGTTGATCCAGTATTTAGAAAATGTTAATCAAGCATTTGAAAAATTATAAATGTGCATAGAAAAATATTGACCATGTATTAAAAAATAAACTCGTATATGAAAAATGTAATAAAGAATTTTGAAGAAAATCTATAATGTCTATAGAAAAAGTGTCGACAGTGTATTGAAAAAAAATGTTAATATTGTATTTGAAGAAAACCGTTGAAAAATAAGAAAGAAAGAAACTAAACCGTAGAGGAACAAGAAAAATTGTAATGATAATAAAAACGCATGAAAACCGAGAAATATATGAAGAAAACCTTAGGAAGACAACAAAAAACCAATAAAAACAAAGAAAAACGAACAAAAATTAAAAACACAGAAAGCCCAGTGAAAAACCAGCTCTTTTCGCCTCAAGTAGGACGCACCCATCTTAGCATGAACCCGATGTGAGTTGTCAGTCTGTGTGCGTGTAATGGGCCGGCCCGATAGTGTAGTCCTCGACGCGAGAGCTTCTTCGTTTCGCTTTGTGCGATACATAGCTCTCACGCTAAGTTATAGTTTATTTCGTAAATAGGCGGACACCCCCTCTCTGTTTTAGGCTCGGCCCATTTGTTTATTTATTCTTTATGTAACCTTCAGAAAATATTTCCGAGAAGTAGGATTCGAACACTGGAGCACCTGGTTTACTTCGACCCACTGTAACCAACTCTGAAAGCTCATTTGATGTGCGTGGGCACTTCTTTTTCCCTTCTAGTTGCGTCTTCCTTGTCTTTTTCTTCTTGCCCGTTTTATCATCGGTTTTAGTCATAATAGTTTTATTTTCAAATCTGTGAATTTTTTTTCAACTGCATGAATTTTATTGAACTTCGCAAAACAATCAAATTCAGGAACATTTTTCAATTTCGTCAACTTCTTCCATATTCGGGAACTTTTTGTCAAATCTGTGAGTTTTTTTATCTAAATTATGCACTTTTTTTTCGAATTCATGAATCATTTTCAATGGGGTATTTTTTTCCAATGTATGATTTCTTTCAATTTTGTGAACTTTTTCCTCAAATTGATTGACATTGTGAATTCTGTGAACATTTTGCCAATTCATGAAAATTTTCCAATAATATTAAAAGAAAATTCATATCGATGAACTTTTGTCTATTTCATTAACTATTTTAAATCAATGAACTTTCTGTTAAATTGATGAACTTTTTCAATTCCGTGATGATTTTTTAAAACTCATGCACTTTTCTTTAGTCCATGAACATTCTTTTGAATTTTTGAAATAGGCAACCGATATTTTTAGTTAAGAAAACAATTGCGGTTGCAACGAGCAAACAAAAACTGACGATCACAAGCGGTCAACGCGATGCGAAGGTGCGACGTACTTGGTCGTGGCCCACTTGAGGGCGTGAGCGCCTTCCAAGCGCATAAGATGCCAAGGAGAAGGTCTCCGCGGCTCTACATCTCTTAAGGTGAGGTGAAACAGCGCTTGTCGTATTCATGGGCTAGTTGGGGCGTAACGAATGTATAAAATGTATGTTGCTCCATATCTTTAACATCCACACACACATACACGACTCACAGTGGCTGCAGCTCAATATATTTATCATGTATAAAAAATGCTGATAATGTATTTAAATAAAATAAGAATGTACTAAAAATCTTTCCTGTTATATAACAAAATGTACAAATGTCAATGAAAAATAGTAGTCATCAAACCCTTTTTTGGGGAAATGTTAATCATCTACTTCAAAATGTTGAATGTGTATAAAAACTGCTTCTAATGTGTATGAATAATATAGAACCTATATATAAAAATTAGAACATCAATAATTAAATTTTAAAAATGTTGATCGTGTATTAAAAAATGTTAATGATACATTTCTAAACTATTAAACATGTATTAAAAAAATTCCTGATATATACCAAAAAAGTACAATGTGTATGAAAAAAGTAGCCATAAAACACAAATATTAGAAAAACATTGTTAATAATCTACTCAAAATATTAAATGTGTCTAAAAAAATGTTCTTAATGTATACTAAAAATGTAGAACATGTATTTAAAATTGAACATGAAAGCAAAAAAATAAAACATGTTGATTGTGTATGAAAAAAGCTTAATCTTATAGTGTTAAACATGTAGTAGAAAATGTTCCTGATTTATACAGAAAATGTACAGAGTATATGAAAATGTAGTCATCAACCATAAATTTTAGAAAAATGTTAATCCTATATTTGAAAAACTCGAACATGTATAAAATATATATCAACCAACGACGACTACAAGCGCTGGAGTGAGTCGAAAACGCGCCGCCGTCATCGCCCTTCCCTCACTGAAGCCGGGCAAACCTTGTTGTAGCAGACAGTTGAAAAGTCGCCGTGCTAAAGGCCCATAGTATAAGCGCACCAGAGTAGCAACCATCGGTGATGAAGAAAGTCGTAAATCAGAAGGATCAAACATGTAAACACCCAAATAAAACAAACAAAGAGCGGATCCAAACAGATCCACCGAAGACCAACAACAACCTAATCCCATGAGATCCGACAGAGACAAACCTCCACACTCCCTCCGACAATGCTAGACGCACCATCGGAACAGGGATAGAACGTGGGAGACATTATTCCTATTAAGGGACATCGTCGATGCCACACAGCCCCAACCAGGACGCTGAATCTAACAAGAACGAGAACGAGGTCCCTCCCACCGGTGGGGGCTGAGATCCTCTGCACCTCTAGGCCATAGGAGATGGGGCGGACCGACGATGACACCGACGAGAGGGGAAGAACTTTTCTTGTGGAGGAGGAAAGAGATATGGCAATAGATTTCCGTATAAAAATGTCTTTGATATATACAAAAATGTATGTAAGAAAAATGTAGGCATATGTTGAAGAAAAAACAAAGAAACGGAAGAACAAAATAAAAGAAACACCTAAGAAATGAAGACAAAAGGAAAGCACAAAAAAACCCGTGAGAATTGGTGGGGAAAAAAGGAAAACAAAAAGACTAACATGAAACAAAGAAAACCAAAGAATACCGGTGAAGAAACGAAGGAAAACAAAAAAAAAACAAAGAAAACCACAAAAAACGGACGAAGAAACAAAGGAAAAAAAATAGGTAGGCATGATATAAAAACCAAAGAAAACAAAGACAAAGAGATTTTTTTTTGAGAAAGGTACAATGAAACCGAGGAAATCATAGGAAAACAAAGAAAGGACAAAAACAAAGAAATAAACAAAGATTACTGATGAATAGCAAAGAAAACGATAAAAAAACCATGGAAGAAACAAAGAAAACCAAAAGAAAAACAAGAAAAATATATAAAATTGAAAAAGACCAGAAAAAAGCCGGATAAACAGGGATCATCACAAGCCACAACTGAACTAAAGCGAAAGCACGAAGTAGAACCAGCGAATGAAAAAAAACAAACCACTGAATGGGTTGGCCCAGAAATGATAGAGGAAAAAACCATCATGCGAGACGAAAGATACACGCCTACACTTGCTATAAGCAAGATATAGCTCTCACGCTAGCTAGCTGGCAAGTTTATGTCTCGCTTCCTGCGAGACACAAGATCGTGTGGCCTACATTGAGTAGGTAGTGGAAGGGCCTAGTAGCAATGTGTTTTATCACGCTGATCTCATGCTGGCATCATGTACGGTTTTTTCCTTTTTCCTTTTGTTAATATTTTGAGAGAAACTACATAGAAATATTAGGAAAAAATAATTTAGTTAACATGTCATGTTTCAGAAATGTTTATGAGTTTTTAAAAAAGGTATGTGACAATTTTAAAATGTTCTAAAAATGATGTTTATCATTAAATTGCATTACCTTATCATCCTCAGTCTAGTGGTCAAGTTGAATTGAGCAATAGAGAAATAAAATTGATTTTGCAAACTTGGTGATGCATTATGGGCCTATAGAACTGCTTACAAAAATCCAATGGGTATGTCTTCATATAAAATAGTCTATGGAAAGTCATGTCATTTGCTTCTTGAATCAGAACATAAAGCTTATTGTGCAATTAAAGAACTTAACTATGATTTCAAACTTGCCGGTGAAACGAGGTTATTTGATATTAGCTCTCTAGATGAATGGAGAACCCAAGCCTATGAAAATGCAAATTGTTTAAAGAAAAAGTTAAAGATGGCATGATAAGAGAATAGAAAATGGGAATTGAAATTCGGTGATCAAGTTCTATTGTACAATTATCGTTTCGGATTCTTTGCAGGAAAACTTCTCTCTAAATGCAAAAGGTCGTATATCATCGAAGAAGTTTATCGCTTTGGAGCTATCAAGATCAATAATGCTGAGGGCACTAATCCGAGAGTGGTTAACGTGCAAAGATTTAAACATTATGTCTCAGGTACGCCCATTAATATTGAGACTAATATTATTCAAACAATGACACCGGAGGAACACATAAAAAAGACCTTCCGGAATGCTCCAGAACCCTTAAAAGGAGTACATATGTGATATGGTAAGTAAATCGACTCCAAAAATTCAGTAAAAATTATTTCTGTCCTTTTTGGAATATTCGAAAAATACAAAAATAAGAACCAGCCGAGGGGACCCACGAGGAGGTCACAAGGCATTAAGGCGCGCCCTAACCCCCTAGGCACGCTGGGTTGCCTTGTTGGTCCCCTCATGTGCCTTCCCCACTCCGTTTTCTTCCCGTATACTTGTTTTGCAAGATAAAAATTCATTATATATAGCCCCATATGTTTTGACCACCATATCGCAAGTTTCTCCTCTGTTCTTGTTTTAGGTTGTTTTTCTGGCAGATCGGGCGTCATGTCATCGCAAGATTTGGACGGGGAGAGCTATGTCTCTCATTGTGTTGCCAATCTAAGGGTCTACAGCGATATTGATCCTTATGGGTGGTCTACGGATGAGGAGCTGGATGCTGATTTGAAGAGAATGGACGACTCTAACTCGGAAGAAGAAAAAGTCCCTCTACCTCAACCGGGGGATATGCATGTGGAGTTCAAGAATTCAAGCCTCCCTAACTTGGTTAAACCTCCCAATACTCGATTTGTTTCTTATCATAACTTGCAAAAGAGTGTTGCTTCACCCCGTTCAGCCAGGGTGCATCCTTGGGTAGATGGCGCATTGACTATCACCGGCAAGCTCCGCAAGGAAATCATGGACCTTAAATGTCAAGTAAACAAGCTCGAAGAGGAAAATTGCATCCTCAAGGGAATTATCGCCAAGAATATTGCACCTCCATCACCAAAGAAAGAAACTTGAGTACACGGGTATGGGCACTACCCTTGGCTTGTTCCAAGCTTGGGGTAGGTGTCCCGGTATCGCATCACCATCACTTTTATCATCGTTATCTATCTGAGTTTGATCCTTAGTTATTTCGTGATTTAGAAGAATAAAAGTTTAGTATGATCTAGTTTCGAGTGCTTGCTTCGTGTTCTACCTATCTATGTAATCGAGTGTGAGAGTTACATAATCAAGAGTGGTTTGAGTTTTGCTTCTTTATTTCTTGTTTCAATCTTAGCAATAAAAAGGAATAAAAGATCATATACTAATCCCATGGGGAGTGATAACTTCACATAGAAGGAGTATGGTTGATAAAATTTATTGGAAATTAACAAACATAGTATTGGTCATGGATGCAATTCATGCAAGATTATTAAAGGGAGAGAGAATTCACATATAAATATACTATCTTGGGATTGTGAGCTCCCATCAAATATTTTCTGCTTGGTAAAGTAGTTGATGTTGGACAAGGAAGACAACATAATGAGTTATGTTTGCTTACATTCACATAGAAGTTATATTGTCATGGATCCTCTAACATGTGGTTCTTGCTTAGAATATTTTGCTAGCCAAAACTTTATACTAAGTAGAGATACTACCTGTACATCCATAACCCCTTAAACCCAGAATTCTTGTCATGAGAGTCCACTATATCTGCCTATGGATTGAATAAGATCCTTTAAGTAAGTTGTCATCTGTGCAAAAGTAATAAAATTGCTCCTAAATGTGTGTGACCTTTTATTGTAAGGGAAAATAAGCTTTGTACAATCTTGTGATGGAAAAGAAATAGAAGCGACGGACTGCATAATAAAGTTTGCTATCATAAGAGGCAATATAAAGTGACGTTCCTTTTATTAAGAGCTTGCACATCCAAAAATAAAAAGTGCATGACAACCTGTGCTTCCCTTTGCGAAGGGCCTATCTTTTACTTTTCTGTATTTATTTTTATGCAAGAGTCAATAGTGATCATCCATATTCCCTTCTTATTTATCCTTTAAGTGGCAAGCATCATGTGGTGGGGAAAGATATATATCCAGTTGGATGTAGGTCATCATCAGTTATTATTGTTGACACTATCTCGAGGTAAATGAGTTGAGAGGTGAAAACAATAAACCCCCATCTTATGTGTCTGACGGAAATGTTTGTTCCCAAAAATATGCGTTGAGTGTTAGCAATCATAGAAGACTATATGATAGTTGAGTATGTGGACTTGCTAGAACAAAAGCACTTACATAGACTCTTTGTTGTAGGGTGGATCCCTAAGTGGAGATCTTTCATGAATTGGAGGGGGAATCCCCAAGAACAAGAAGAACACAAGGGGTAAAAGAGGAGGAACACTCAAGAACAAGTCCAAATCACACATCCACTAGACTCAAATCCACAAGGTACATGAACAACCAAAGGGAAAAAAGATACATGGTAGAGTTTATCGCAAATCCTATGAAGGAGATGAGGGCTTGATGATCTAGATAGATCCTTCCCACGAGGAGGTCTTGAATCCCCAGGGATCTTTTCCAATGGAGTCTTCTCTCTCTTAAGAGGAATCCCACAAGGGGAGGTACATGAGCTAAGCTCTAATGTCTAGATCTATTCTTAGCTAAGTCTAAATGGAGGAGGAAGAGGAGTATATATAGGTCCAACGGATGAAGGGGTAAGCAGTGGCGAAAATGGGGATTACATGGGCAAAGCTCGCAACAACACTCAGGGGGCCCTATGTGCACGGGGTAAGTGGAGCCCGTGCGCATGGGGTATCCAAAGACCTGACGCATGAGCCTGTGTGCACAGGGTCCATGAGGCCCGTGGAGATGGGGGTCCCGTGGGCACGGTAATGCCCATGCGCATGGGGTCTTCAGGACCGCCAACCTGGGAGGCTCGTGGGCATGGGGTCGGAGGAACCCGTGCGCACGGGGTTGCCTGGGAGCTGCTGCCTTCTTCTTGGCGTTTCCTTCTCCGCTTCCAGGCTTCCCTCTTGGATGGTGTAGATGTTCTCTTCTTCTTGGACTCCTCCTCGATGAATGTGTAGCTCCGCTCACCTATGTATGCACACGAGAGAGGTGTCAAGTAGTATACCATCCTCGAAAGGTACAAGTGGACACATGTAAAGGAGATGTTTCACCTTTGTATGTATGAAGTAGATGTCGCACGTGTCACTTGCCAAATGGACTCTTGACATGGTGATGTCCATAGGATGCCGCATCACTCTTCTTGGAAATATGATGAATTGTGACTATTTCGATGATTGATAACAAGTTTGAATCCCTAGGGATCTTCTCCAATGGAGGCCTTGATCTCCAATGGATCCTTCTCTCTCTCAAGAGGAATCCCCACAAGCGGAGGTACATGAGCTAAGCTCTAATGTCTAGATCTATTCTTAGCTAAGTCTAAATGGAGGAGGAAGAGGAGTATATATAGGTCCAAGGGATGAAGGGGTAAGCAGGGGCAAAATGGGGATAACATGGGCAAAGCCCATAGCAACACTCAGGGGGCCCCGTGTGCACGGGGTAAGTGGAGCCTGTGCACACGTGGTATCCAAAGACCTGACGCATGAGCCCGTGCACACAGGGTCCGTGAGGCCCGTGGACACAGGGGTCCCATGGGCACGGTACACGCCCGTGCGCACGAGGTCTTCAGGACTGCCAGCCTGGGAGGCCTGTGGGCACGGGGTCGGAGGAGCCCGTGCGCACGACGTCGCCTGGGAGCTGCTACCTTCTTCTTGGCGCTTCCTTCTCCACTTCCATGCTTCCCTCTTGGATGGTGTAGATGTTCTCTTCTTCTTGGCCTCCTCCTCGATGAATGTGTAGCTCCGCTCACACCTATGTATGCACACGAGAGAGGGGTCAAGTAGTATACCATCCTCGAAAGGTACAAGTGGACACGTGTAAAGGAGATGATTCACCTTTATTTGTATGAAGTAGATGTCGCACGTGTCACTTGTGGACTCTTGACATGGTGATGTCCATAGGATGCTCTGCATCATCCCCTCCCCCTTGGGAAAGACCCGACCTTGGATCGAAATCCAAATCACCATGGGAAAGAGATGACGTCGCCATGTAGAAGTGGACGATCGCCAATCATTCATCATTAGAGCAAAACCAAGCATTCGAGAGGCGATTCACCCAAAAAGTGTTGTCATCAAGCATCGCATACGGTTTGACAAAGAAGTGTGGCATGACATTTAAGCATATAAATTGAGCACAATCAAGGACATCATGGGAACAAGCATGCAAATTGGAGGTAGAGATGCAAATATGTTTGACAAGTGAACAAGCATCTACCTCAAGGTCATAGCAAGAATGCACAAGGTGCTCAACAAAAGGTCTATGGTAGGCATAAGAGTCATCCACAACACCAAATATTATGATATGTCTAAACACGTGGTGTAAGTGCAAGACAACCCAAGCATAATGTGCATAGGGTGTAGTGAAGATATCGTCGCACTCAACACAATGGAAAGAGCAATTGTTCAACATGTGTGAGGCAATCAAGTCAATCATGTGACAATCAAAGGTGCATGGCATACGTGGAGAAATGACATTGTGGCAACCAAACATATGATGGAAGCAAGTATTCCAAGAATTGGATGCAACACACAAGGCATATATGTCATGAGGCATGGCAATGTGGCAATGATAATTCGAAGCAAAATCTCTAGCGTGTGTGCAAAATGTCATGGTGCAAGCAACACATGAAGTATGATCCACAATATGCATGCTCATGATTTGGGTGTTTGCGAGATAGAAGGATATCACCTCGAAAGCATGTCCTTGTGCGTCCTTCACAATGCCGAAGTGGTAGGAAATGTGGCGTAGAAGCGAGTCGTGGTTGAATGTATGAGGCTCACTCTAAAGAGCTCGAATCGTCAACTCACGCGACGTGGAAGTCGACACGAAGTCCAAGTATCCTACACATGCACAAAAGAAAGCAAACAACGTATGTGCATGGTAGAGAAACACATCATCCATCATGATGGTTCTTTTCTCTTGCACATAACCATTAGAAGCAAAATTGCATGAGAAATATGATGCAACAATGGCAATTTTCATGTCACTAGGCATATGGTGCAAAGAAGGAAGACAAGCATGCTTCGCAAGAATTATGTCAAAATCTCCAAGTATATGCGAGAATGCTATGTGGGAAATCTCATTAGCAAGATTAACACTACTAGGGAAAACCCTAGTAGTAGAGCCTGGAATATGCATAGCAGTAGCGCTGGGCCCAGCACTACTGCTATCACGCTACAGCTAAACCCTAGTAGTAGCGCTGGTATGGGCAGCACTACTGGTAAGTATTGTTAGCAGTAGCGCTTCTCTGCCCAGCGCTACTGATAACTATCTATAGCGCTTGTTCATATGACGCACTGCTGCTAAGCCAACGCTACATGTAAGTATTTTCCAGCGCTACTGCTAATATTTCTGCTTTCACAAATTTGCACCCTCTACGTATTTGTGATGTATTTATACAGGCTCTATACAATAGTTTCATCACATCATACTAAACATACACTATTCTCACGGTACTTCTTTGCGATGCTTTCTTTGTGTCGTGCCACATAATCATCTACCACATCTAGGTGTTGTAGCACTACTAAATTAGCCCTCGTTCCATCGATCCGAGTAGTCCATGTGCAATTCCCTCCGGCCGTTGTTGTGACCATCTCCTTCAAGCTTCCCATGGTGCTTCTTGACGGGCAAACCAACAACAGGGTCTCCAACGCTTATATAATTCTCGCAAAAGGAGATGCACTCATGCGTCAGATACCCCTGGACGATGCTCCCTTCGGGACAGGACTTGTTACGAACGAATCCTTTGATGACCCCATTCATCCTCTTGAACGACAACATGCTGTGAAGGAATGTCAACCCGAGGTCACTGATGTCGTCCATGATGTGGACACACAGATGCACCATGACGTCAAAGAACGCGGGCGGGAAGTACATCTCAAGCTCACATAGTATGACAACGATCTCTTCCTGTAGCATTCGGAGCTGCTTCACACTTATGGACTTTCGAGAGATAACGTTGAAGAAGTTGTAGAGACCAGTAAGCGTGTCACGGACGTGCTTGTCCATTATCCCTCTAATGGCAACCGGGAGTATCTGCGTCATCATCACGTGACAGGCGTGAGACTTCATCCAGCTGAACCTTTTCCTCTTGGGGTCTAGAAATCTGCTTATCTTCCCACAGTAACCGGAACTGACTTTGATTCCCATAAGGCACTTGATGAATTGATCGATCTCCTTTGCACTTAAGGTGAAGCAAGAAGGGGGACAATAATTCTCCTCCTTCTTGTTGACTTTTTTGCCCCTTTCCCCCTCCTCTGTCTCCGTCTCTGTCTCCTCCATCAGCTTTTTACGGTGGAGGTCTTTCCTGATCTTCAAATCTTCCAAGTCTTTCCTTGCCTTTGGCCCATCCTTGGTCTTCTCCGGCATGCTCATCAGTGTGCCAGGCAAGCTCTCGAGGACATTCTTCATGATATGCATTTGATCAAGGCAATGAGGCATGTCATGATTGGGCCAGTACTCCAAGTCATAGAAAACAAACCTCGTTTTCCATACCTTCAGCAGCGGCTCTGGCGCCTTTTTGATCTTTCCCGGCGCGGGGCATTGTTCCCAGTTTCTCAACAGCTCATTGATTTCGGCGCCGCTCCTCTTACGTGGAGGTCCTCGAAGCTCAGCCAACACATTGAATAGATCTCCTTGCTTTCTCCACGGGTCATCCTTCTCGAGCCATCTATGATGCCCCATGTACACAATTTTCCCGGACCGCCATCTTTCGTTGACGTAAGCTGCGGAGACATTGTATCATCCATGCACCTCGTGCATCCGCAGTATCAGTGGCACACCTGGCATGAGGTGTACCCGTAACCGAGATAGTCATGCACCGTCGTCATCAATGCAACTCTCATATGGAAATACTCTCCTTTGCTGGCGTCCCATGTCCATGCCGGTGATTTCCATAACGTGTCTAGATCCTCTTGTAGAAGCCCCATATACAGGTTAATACTATTTCCCAGTTGTTTCAGCCCTTGAATCAGCATGCACATGTGTATGTACTTTGTCTTCGTGCACTTCCATGGGGAGAGGTTGTACATCCATGCAAACACGGGCCATGTGCTGTGGTTGGTGTTCTGACTTCCAAACGGATTCATGCCATCGGTACTCGCACCAAGCACGATGTTCCTTGGATCTTCTGCAGCAAATCCATATATGGTGTTGAATGCTCTCCATTGTCTACCATCTACGAGGTGTCTCAGCCTCGGATCATCTCCATCGTCGGGCTTCTTCCTCTCCATGTGCCAGCACATGAGCTTTGCTTCCTTAGGATCTACGAAATACCGCTGCAGACGGGGAGTGATCGGAAAGTACCATACAAATTTTTGAGGAGCTTTCTTTCCCGCCTTCTTGTATCGAGAAGCATTGCACACTGGACAGCTGGTTTTTTCCGCGTGCTCCCCCCAATAAATGATGCAATCGTTGATGCATGCGTGGTTCCTAATGTGCGGCAAATCAAAAGGGCAAACGATTTTCTTGGCCTCCTCGACACTAGTAGGACACAGGTTCCCCGCGGGAAGAACTTTATTATATAGATACTTCAAATGCTCATCGAGGCTTTTGTCTGTCCATTTGATTTTGTCCTTCGTCTTTAGAAGTTCGAGCGTGAAACTCAAGCGGGTCACCTCGGGATCGCAACCGTCATACAATGGAGTCCTCGAGTCTACTTCAAGTTGAGCCAGCTTGGCCTCCTCTCTAGAAGCAGCTCTCTCGCTAGTCGTATTCTTGTGAAGGAGGTCTTGAACACGAGGGTCTTGCATGACTACACTTAGTAGCGTCGAAGACTACGACGTCACTGCCGCCTCTTCTCCGCCATGTCCGGACTCTTCTTCATCGTGTCCGGAATCTTCTCCGCCTCCTTCATTTCTGGACTCTTTCCTGCCGCCATGTCTGGCACCATCATCTTCGTGTCGATCGGTCATGTCTTCGTCTAGCCCCATGTGGTTATTCCCTGCCATTTGGAATCATCATCATCATCTTCTTCACTTATCCACTGAGTATAGCCATCCATGAAACCATTCATCAGCAGGTGCGCCTTCAAAGTGCCACGATCAAAAGGGTCCAAAAGGACTCCTTCCGCACACAGACACCTAATCCTAGTCCGATTATTTGCATACATGTCCATCACCGCGGATTGCATGTACCGCTCCACCTTCCATCCACTCACCTTCATGACCGACTGCATGGTATAACAAGCAAAAGGGTTATAAAATAAATAATGCATGCATGCTTCGAAGTCATATAAAATTTTGGCATGACCTTGCCTAAAAATAGGACATACCGAGTTTGCCCAAAATTTACCGAAACGGAAATAAATCGACATTTCGGCAAAACATAAGCAACTCAAGGGCATGTCACACTCGCACAAATCTCTCTCTCTCTCTCTCTCTATATATATATATGTGTGTGTGTGTGTGTTTGGGATATATATAATATATATATATATCCCAAACACACATATTCTCATTCACACACATATTCCCATTCTTGAAATGAACAACTTTTTCTACTCACCTATATATCTCCTAAGAGAGACCGATCGAGAGAGATGATGAGAGAGACCAATCGAAAGAGCACTCGTGGATGGCTAAATAGCTAGCTAGATCTAGTTGTTGGGGAGGAGAGGTGAATCTAGCTATCTAACTGATGGAGAGGGAGTTATGGTGGAGGGGGGCATTAATGGGGAGAGGAAGAGAGGTAGGACAAAGAGAGATGTGAGAGAGGCCATTTATGAAGGAGAGTTATGGTGGAGGGGGACATTAATGAGGAGAGAAGAGAGGTAGGAGGAAGAGAGAATAAGAGCAACAATGATGGAGAGTGGAGAGGGGAAAGGAGGGGGAGAGAGGGCAAAGTGGGGGAGAGGAGGGGGGGGTGAAAAGGTGGCACCAGCCGCAACTAGCAGTAGCACTGCATACCAGAAAGCACTGTTGCTATGCTATTAGTAGTAGCGCTTGTCTCCCGCGAGCGCTACTACTAAGTGGGCCCCACTAGCTACAGCGGTGCTGCAAAACAAAGCGTTACCGCTAAACACTTAGCAGTAGTGCTGGATTTTGGGCAATGATGCTACTACAGCTACCGTCGGTGGCATTGTCTGGTCCCACATAGTAGTAGCATTTTTGATAACCAGCACTACTGCTAAGGTGTTAGTAGTAGCGCTTACCAGGATCAGCGCTACTGCTAATTAGCAGCAACGTTTTCTTTTTTCCAGCGCAACTACTAAGGTCCTACCTATAAGCATTTCCCTAGTAGTGTAAGGGCATTGTTGCACTCAAGACATGGCAATTCATCTAGCATGAGAGAGGCAACATATGGAGACATATGACAACATGTAATAGCAATCATGTGCAAGCATGGAAATGGATGCCATCAACCACACGAAACGAGCAAATATGAATCATTGGTGATGCAACATAAGCAATCATAGTAATCATGTCGTGCAAACTAGTGGAGCGAAGATGCAACACACTAGAGGAAATGATGACAATCATGTCATGTGAGAAAATAGTAGATATAGGAAATGCACATGACATAGCACAAGCATGAAATAAAATTGTCAGGACCCCGACTCGATGCCACATCGATCTAGCATGTAACACCTCATATCGCTTTGCGGCCTCACGCACGGTATCCCCACGGGTGTCGCCTTACCTTTGCCCGGGACCGTTTGCGCATTTTGGCACACGTATATGATGGTGTCGCTAGCATCCATATGATAAAGAGCCCGGGCTGACATGGCTAGTCGTAAACTCAAAGTGGCACTAACTTACAGGGACAGGCATTCATGACCCAGCATCGAACATGTCGGTCATCAGCGAGTGAATCCAGGCTGTAGCACTGGGCTAACAGGACTCCGGTGAACCGGGCTGTAGCGGGCTAGCAGGACTCCGGTATTCATCGCGTGACATTTCCCCGAAGGGACAGACACAGGATCGAAGAAGGACACATGCCGGCCTGCCTAAGTGTTCCGGAGCAGTAGCAAGCTACCAGGGCTCAGTGGAAGCACTAGGAGACATTTCCCGGTAAGAGAGGCTACTAAGAATAAACAACTAGATAGTCAGATCCCACACATAGCAATACACATTACACGTACGCATAACATGCAAGTATGTGCTGTACAACATGGCATCACAGCATAACTCAACAACTCATATAGATAAAGGCTCAGAAGAGCCATCATAGCAATTATTGCAAACAGGGGTCACAAGACCCATCATACAGAGCATACAAGCAACAAGCGGAAGCATTACATGTCTGGGTATAGACATCTACAAATGAAAAAGGCTGAAGAGCCTGACTATCTACAACATCCGATCAAGATCGTAGCTGAGGTACTAGCTACTAGTCGAAGTCCATGAGAACCCTAGTAAGACCGAAGTCTCCGCTGCAAAAACATAAATAAAGCAACATGAGTACAAAGGTACTCAGCAAGACTTACATCAGATCCTATCGTACATGCCTTTGTATCAAGAGGGTAATGTGGGGTTTAGTTGCAGCAAGCCAGCTTTGACTCTGTGGCTATCCTATTCTACGACTACCAGAAACTCTGGAGGTGATACAACGTACACGAGTCCACTAATCACCACACAATACACTACTATGGATTCATCCCCGTCTCCCTACGAGAAGGCCATCCATAGCACTCACACTTGTCTTGAGCATTTTATAGTATCCACTTCAAGTTGTCTATGTACCATGTAAGCATCCAAGAAGTCCATAACCGCGGACCCGGCTATTCGAATAGATCATGTTAACCCTGCAGGGGTGTACTTCTTCACACACGCTCTCGCCACTTACCGCCATGCACACGTCATGTATCTCGGCAACCTTCAAGCGGAAGCCTGGCGAGGGTGTCGGCCACGACCTGACTAACCACACAAGACTCTAGCCCAGGTTTATCGCCTATTCGGGTTCCATCCGCAAGGAGATCCGGCCGGGGTGTCGCTCACGGCCCCAAACGATGTGAGCAGGGTTCCCGAGCCCACCAACCGGGTGCCACTCGGTACACCGTGCCACGTGTGCCTAGTCTGTCCCAAGCCCACCCTGCCGGGTGCCACTTGGTAGAAAAATAGCACTACCTACAAACACCAGAAACTAGTTGCGACTCCTGGACAGAGATCAAGTTGGCTAATAAGTCGAGAGGGGCACTTAAGCATTCCAATGTGTGGTAGTATCGAGTCATTGGACAACATACACAGAACTCAGTGCTTAAGGACGGTTCCAGTGAGACAACCCACCATGTACTCCTACATGGCCGCCCACCGCTACCTTTACCAAATCGTGTTCACACACTTCACTCTCAGCATCAGAACATATCGTAACACTCCAATTCATTCCCAATGAATCAGACCTGACACGACTCTAAGCAATAGCAGGCATAGCATGGTAGGAACACATCAGTGGCTTCAATCAACTCCTACACATGCTAGTGGGTTTCAACTATTTACTGTGGCAATGACAGGTCATGCAGAGGAATGGGTTCAACTACCGCAGCACAATGTAGCAGATGAACCGTTGTTGTCCTAATGCAGTAACTGAGAGCAGGAGCGAGAGAGTAGGGTTTTATCGAAATGAACAAGGGGGTTTGCTTGCCTGGTAAAACAACAAGGGAGGCACTGCTTCACAGACAGGTACTCTGGAACGTCTCCGGAGCAGGACCTATCGAGAAGGAACGGTGCCGGCAATCAATACACAATCATATGCAACAATATGATGCATGAACATGACATGTAGATGTGATGCTGTTTGAGCTAATGCATCTAGTAAACATTTGGTTTGAAGTCCATTTGAACCAAAGGTTCAAATGCATTTCTAAATTAAGTCTCTTATATATGCCCTAATGTGTTTTCCCATATTCAGCATGTATAAGTTGGTTTTTCATGCATGAAACTAGTACAGATGGAAAGGTTGCATTTTTCTGATAATTTTTCATATATAAATTATTTTAATCTGAGCTACGGTTGAATTGTTATGAATTTTGAAGTTTAAATCATTTTCTGGATTTTCTGAATTATTTTAATTCCAGAAAATATATAATTGCGTCAGCATGACGTCATCACTACATCAGCGGTCAACGCGGCTGTCCAGGTCAAACCTGACATGCGGGGGCCACACGTCAGTGACACTGGAGTTAACAGGGGTTAATTTAATTTAATTAAAAGGTTAGGGGGGGTCGGGCCCACTGGTCAGCGTCAGGGGGGGGGTTAGTTAACGGTGATTAGCACTAAGCTAATCACCTGACGACGGGGCCCACTGTCATTGAGCCAGGGGAGGTCAAACCCCCTGGTCAACCAGGGCAAAAACGCCGGCGTTTAGCCGCCGGCGGCAACAAACGCGGCGGAGGGGCTCGGGATCGCCGTTCTGGCGACCATTCGGGCGGCGGAGACCACGAGAGCGAAGCCCGCGCTCACGCGCATCCAGTGGAGCACGCGGGAGGCTGCGGGGGCGGCGGAGCTCGCCGGAGCGAAGCTCGGGGCGGCCGCCGGAGTTCGGGCGCGAGCGGGATCAGGCTGCAGGGCATGGCAGGGGCTGCGGGCGGAGGCGTTGGCCTTCTGGGAGGCTACTGAGCGCGGTGGCCGGTGCAGGCACGGGCTGCGGTGGCTCTGGCCACGACGGCGAGGAGCTGCGGCGGCGATGGCTTCAGCCATGGTGGTAGCGACGGCTACGACACGGGAACGGGGGGGGGGGGGGAGAAGAGGGGTTCGAAGCAGAGGCTCACGGGGAGGTCGATGAGCAGCTCGGTGGTCTCGGGGAGGCGTCGAAGGCGGCGAATCGACCGCGGCGATCTTTGGTGGCCGGCGACGGAATCGGTGATGGTGGCGGCGTTGCAGCGCGTCCGGGACCTCGTGGCTCGGTGAGGAGGTGGAGGGGGTTGTGGCGGAGCTCGGAAGCGTGTCGGGGAGGCGAGGGGAGGCCGGTGGCCACGGCAACGGCGAGCGATGGCGGCGGCAGCGCTCGGGTGCGCTCGGGGAAGAGAGAACCAGGGAGGAGGGAGAGCGAGAGGGAGGGGCAAAAGGGACCGGGGCGGCTGCGTGGCGTCGTTCCAGGCATCGAGACGAGGAGGGGAGAGGCAGGCAGGCAGGGAGGGAGGTGGCGTGGCCGAGCGCGTGGCCGCGGCCGGCTGTGGCGCGGGCACGCACCTGCTTGGGCGAGGGGGAGAAGACGACAGAGGAGCTGGCGGGCTGGGCCGCCCCCTGGCTGGGCCGGCCTGCTGCTGCTGGGCTGCGCAGGGGAGAGCCCCAGGTAAGCCCCTCCTTCCTTTTATTTCTGTTTTCTAATTTTTTTCTGACATTTGTTTGGTTTAATAAAAATACTAAACCATTTTATTTTATTATACCAATTTTTGCAGGAGCTGGATATATTATTCCAGAGCTCTTTTATAAATGGCATAATTTTTGGACCATATTTCATATATATAGAAATATATTTCCAATGCAAATATTTATCGAATTAATCCAAATGGCCAAAATAAATGTCCATGAGCTCCTAAAAATATTGTTTTGGTTTTTATCTCTGTCCAATATTTTTAGAGGGCATCATGAGCATTTTCTTGGACCCTTTTGGAGAAATTTTTATTTAGGTCATTTTCAAAATGATTCTGAGGGTTCCACCAATCCTCATTTCAAATTTAAATGAAATTTAAATATGATGCACAAATGACTAGCTAGTCTAGGTTATACCAGACTAGGGATGTGACAACTCGCCCCCACTTGAAAGAATCTCGTCTCGAGATTCAGGGGTAGACGGAAAGAAAGTGGGGTACTCCAGTCGAAGACGATCTTCTCGCTCCCAAGTAGCTTCTCTCTCGGAATGATGAGACCACTGAACTTTGAGAAACTTGATGTTCTGACGTCGAGTGACACGCTCTACTTGATCAAGAATGCGAACCGGGTACTCTCGGTATGTGAGGTTATCTTGGAGATCAAGCGTTTCGTGGTCCACTCCACGGATAGGATCCGAGAAGCAACGCCTGAGTTGAGAGACGTGGAAGACATCATGAACTCGAGAAAGATGTGGGGGTAGTTCCAACTGGTAGGCAACCTCTCCTCGTTTAGCGAGAATACGAAAAGGACCAATGTAACGAGGAGCCAACTTGCCCTTGATACCGAAACGATGGGTACCCTTCAAAGGAGTAACCCGAAGGTAAGCTTGGTCGCCAATTTCATAAGTCATATCCTTATGATGACGATCGTACTGGCTCTTCTGACGAGACTGGGCTTTTTTCAAATTCTCATGAATGATGCGAACTTGCTCTTCTGCCTCCTGGATCATATCCGGTCCAAAGAATTGTCTTTCACCGGTTTCTGACCAGTTCAAAGGTGTTCGACATCTTCGTCCATAGAGAACCTCAAAAGGAGCTTGCTTGAGGCTGGATTGGTAGCTATTGTTATAAGCAAACTCGGCGAACGGAAGACATTTCTCCCAATCCATACCGAATGAGATAACGCAAGCTCTGAGCATGTCTTCGAGAATTTGATTGACCCGTTCCACCTGACCACTCGACTGAGGGTGGAAAGCGGTACTGAAGGAAAGATGGGTTCCCATGGCAGTTTGGAAACTCTCCCAGAAATGAGAAGTGAAAAGGCTGCCACGGTCTGAATTGATCTCTAGTGGAACACCACGGAGTGATACTATTCGAGAAATATATAAGTCAGCAAGCTGACTAGCAGTGATACTCTCTCGAACAGGAAGGAAGTGAGCCACTTTGGAGAGACGATCAATGACTACGAAGATAGCATTATTCCCTCTCTTGGTCCTGGGAAAGCCGGTGATGAAGTCCATACCAACTTTATCCCATTTCCATTCAGGAATAGCTAAAGGCTGAAGGGTGCCAGCAGGTCTTTGATGCTTTGCTTTAACGCGACGACAAACGTCACATTTAGCAATGAACTTAGCAATTTCTCTCTTCATCCTAGTCCACCAGAACCTCTGGCGTAGGTCCTAATACATCTTAGTACTACCGGGATGAATCGTGAGAGGGGATTCATGCGCCTCCTTAAGAATCAATTGTCGCAGATGTTGATTCTTGGGAACCACCAAGCGATTCTCAAAGAAAACAACACCATGATCATCCATAGAGAAACATCCACCAACTCCCTTCTTAATGTTTCTCTTAATGCGGATAACCCCCCTATCAAACTTCTGGTCAGAGATGATCTGATCCTCAAGGGTAGGTTTCGCCACCAAGGTAGAAAGGAATCCGCGAGGAGCAATGTGAAGGTTAAGCTTAC
The DNA here is from genome assembly GCF_018294505.1 of Triticum aestivum. Lineage (NCBI taxonomy): Eukaryota > Viridiplantae > Streptophyta > Magnoliopsida > Poales > Poaceae > Triticum > Triticum aestivum. The sequence goes on from NC_057795.1 coordinate 176,562,882, forward strand.
AGAATTCCTCATGGAGAAGTGGTTGGCCTTGCTGCAACATGAGATTGTTGCAATAGGATTTACGACTTAGAGCATCAGCCATGACATTGGCCTTGCCTGGGGTGTAGGTAATCCCTAGATCATAATCTGTGATCAACTCCAACCAACGTCTTTGCCTAAGGTTCAGATCCGGTTGGGTGAAGATATACTTGAGACTCTGGTGATCGGTGTAGATCTCGCAACGTTTACCAAGGAGGTAATGTCGCCAGGTCTTGAGTGCATAGACTACGGCTGCAAGCTCTAGATCATGTGTAGGATAATTCTCCTCATGTGGATGCAACTGTCGGGATGCATAGGCAATCACATGACGATCCTGCATAAGAATGCAACCTAGTCCCTGTCGTGAGGCGTCGCAGTAGATAATAAAGTCTTTAGTGAAATCCGGTGGCACAAGTATGGGAGCAGAAGTCAGGCGTCTTTTCAGTTCCTGAAAACTGTACTCACACTGTGGGGACCACTCGAACTTTTTATCTTTCTTGAGAAGTTCCGTGAGGGGTTTGGCTACTTTGGAGAAGTTTTCAACAAAGCGGCGACAATAGCTGGCTAGACCAAGGAAACTCCTAACTTGTTTAACAGTCTCAGGTGGAGTCCAATCGAGAACGGCTTGAACTCTCTCGGGATTGACAGCAATGCCCTTACCAGAGATTACGTGGCCTAGGTAGGTCACTTCTGGCAACCAAAATTCACACTTGGAGAACTTGGCATAAAGGCGGTGCTCTCTGAGTTTTTCTAACACAAGTCTAAGATGTTCGGCATGCTCTTCCTCGTTCTTCGAGTAAATAAGAATATCATCGAGGTAAACCACGACGAACTTATCTAAGTACTCCATGAAGATCGAGTTCATCAAGCGGGAGAATGTGGCTGGGGCGTTGGTTAGGCCGAAGGACATGACGGTGTACTCGTACTGACCATAACGAGTGACAAAAGCTGTCTTGGGAATGTCCCCGTTTCTGATCTTGATTTGGTGGTATCCTAACCTTAAATCCATCTTGGAGAAGACTGAGGATCCAGCGAGCTGATCATACAGGTCGTTGATCCTGGGGAGCGGATACTTGTTCTTTATCGTGACCAAATTAACGGGACGATAATCAACGACCATCCGGTCCGTACCGTCTTTCTTCTTGACAAAGAGGACGGGGCAAGCCCAAGGAGAAGAACTAGGACGGATGAAACCCTTTTGCAAGGACTCATCGAGTTGTTTCTTAAGCTCGGCTAGTTCTAGGGGTGCCATCTTGTAAGGTCTCCGGGAGATTGGAGCTGTTCCTGGGATAAGATCTATGACGAACTCTACATCTCTGTCAGGTGGAACACCTGGCAGTTCCTCTGGAAAGACATCCGGAAAGTCACGGACTACCGGGATATCTTCAAGGTCTGGAAGAGGGCTGGCATTAAGAGAATAGAGCTGACGCTTTGCAACTCTAGTGGAGACGGTGACTATCTTGCCAGATGGGTGTGTAAGTTGAACAGATCTTGTGTAACAATCAATCTTGGCATGATGAGCTGTCATCCAGTCCATACCCAAGATGATGTTAATATCTGAAGACTTGAGGGCTACAAGTGATGCAAGGAATACAAGTCTGTCAACAAGGATTTCGTTACCATGGCTTACACTAGAGGTTTGCCATTTGGATCCAGGAGTTTGGATGACTAGCGGAGTTGGCATTTCACAAAATGACAGGTTGTGCAAGTTAGCATAGCTTTCAGAAATGAAGGAGTGAGATGCTCCAGTATCGAATAGAACTGATGCTGGGTGACAATTGACGAGGAGTGTGCTAAGAACGACATCTGGATCATCATGAGCGTCTTTAGCTGAGACGTGATGCACACGTCCACGTTCAGTGGGGGCTGACTTGACACTGATCATCTTGCGTGATGGCTTAATACAGCCAACAGTCTTCTCGGGCTGGGGTGGAGCATAACTAGTCTGAGAGCAATCACGTGCATAGTGTCCTGGCTTCCCGCATGTGAAGCAAGTCCCTGAGGTTGGACGGGGACCCGCACTGACAAGCGGTCTACCAGTAGGCCTGGGTGGAACATACGACTGAGCTGGAGGAGGCACCACATGAGATGACCTCGGTGTATAACCGGAAGGAAGAGCGGAGTTTGGAACCCAAATCCGGCGTTTCTGGGAACTAGAGCCAGAGGAGGATCCCAAATCACGGGTGTGCTTACGAGACTCCTCGTAAGTGAGCTGAGCTGTCTCTGCATTGATGGCCTTGTTCACAAGGGCTTGGAATGTATCACAATGATGCAGGTGGAGATCACGACGCAACTTGGGGTTGAGACCCTTCCGGAACCTAGCTTGCTTCTTGGCGTCCGTGGACACTTCTTCTGTGGCATAGCGGGCAAGGTTCTCGAACTCTCTGCTATAAGCATCAACAGCCATCTTACTCTGGGTGAAACTACAGAACTCTTCTCTCTTGCGATCAAGGAGGGCCTGGGGAATGTGATGCTCGCGAAAAGCCTCAGTGAAATCCTTCCAGGTAGGAATCTGGCCGGCTGGAAGCAAAGTCTCATAGTTCTGCCACCAAAGACTAGCAGGACCTTCCAGGTGGTATGTGGCATAAGTGACCTTGTCATCTTCAGCTACGCTCGCGGAACGCAGCTTATGGGTGATGCTACGGAGCCAGTCATCTGCATCGAGTGGCTCGATGGAATGATGAAAGGTAGGTGGGTGCAAACGAATGAAGTCATGAATGGTAGCAGACCCTTTGAACTGATGTGCGGTGTTCTCCTCGATACGTGCCAACAAGCGGTTGGACTCACGCTTGTTCCTCTCCATCTCTAACATGAACTCTGTCAACGAAGGCTGGTCAGGAGGATCCTCATTCCTACCATCTCCATGGTTCTGGCTACGAGCGACGAAACTTCGCTTAGCTGATGACATCCTGAGAAACGAAACCAAGGACGAAATCAACATCAACTATCGACTGTAGAATGTAGGACAAGGAATTAGTATCACTCGAACTCCTAGGGAAATTCCGGCAGCATAACGGCAGTAAAATGCTCAGAATGAGACATCCTACTAAAAATGGGGTGGTAGCATACTCAACATCACCACTCAAGGTTCTGGGATCATACTAAGCAGACTACACCGGAAATACTCAAAGCTGGGATATGACTCTGATCAACCAATCCTATGGAACTACGGAGTAGTAACACGTGATCCTGATAGACGGAAAGGAAGCCTATTTCCTTAACCCCGGAGGAAGATAGGAGGACTCAGATCAGAAGGCCATGAGGTAAAGGAGTAAGAGAGCCTTACGTTCCTTCCCACAATCAATTCCCTTACATAACTAAAGAATTTCTAGACTCAACTTCGACCAGTATGGCTTAGTAATCCTACAGGCAGTCAGGCTCTGATACCAAAGCTGTCAGGACCCCGACTCGATGCCACATCGATCTAGCATGTAACACCTCATATCGCTTTGCGGCCTCACGCACGGTATCCCCACGGGTGTCGCCTTACCTTTGCCCGGGACCGTTTGCGCATTTTGGCACACATATATGATGGTGTCGCTAGCATCCATATGATAAAGAGCCCGGGCTGACATGGCTAGTCGTAAACTCAAAGTGGCACTAACTTACAGGGACAGGCATTCATGACCCAGCATCGAACGTGTCGGTCATCAGCGAGTGAATCCAGGCTGTAGCACTGGGCTAACAGGACTCCGGTGAACCGGGCTGTAGCGGGCTAGCAGGACTCCGGTATTCATCGCGTGACATTTCCCCGAAGGGACAGACACAGGATCGAAGAAGGACACATGCCGGCCTGCCTAAGTGTTCCGGAGCAGTAGCAAGCTACCAGGGCTCAGTGGAAGCACTAGGAGACATTTCCCGGTAAGAGAGGCTACTAAGAATAAACAACTAGATAGTCAGATCCCACACATAGCAATACACATTACACGTACGCATAACATGCAAGTATGTGCTGTACAACATGGCATCACAGCATAACTCAACAACTCATATAGATAAAGGCTCAGAAGAGCCATCATAGCAATTATTGCAAACAGGGGTCACAAGACCCATCATACAGAGCATACAAGCAACAAGCGGAAGCATTACATGTCTGGGTACAGACATCTACAAATGAAAAAGGCTGAAGAGCCTGACTATCTACAACATCCGATCAAGATCGTAGCTGAGGTACTAGCTACTAGTCGAAGTCCACGAGAACACTAGTAAGACCGAAGTCTCCGCTGCAAAAACATAAATAAAGCAACATGAGTACAAAGGTACTCAGCAAGACTTACATCAGATCCTATCATACATGCATTTGTATCAAGAGGGTAATGTGGGGTTTAGTTGCAGCAAGCCAGCTTTGACTCTGTGGCTATCCTATTCTACGACTACCAGAAACTCTGGAGGTGAAACAACGTACACGAGTCCACTAATCACCACACAATACACTACCATGGATTCATCCCCGTCTCCCTACGAGAAGGCCATCCATAGCACTCACACTTGTCTTGAGCATTTTATAGTATCCACTTCAAGTTGTCTATGTACCATGTAAGCATCCAAGAAGTCCATAACCGCGGACTCGGCTATTCGAATAGATCATGTTAACCCTGCAGGGGTGTACTTCTTCACACACGCTCTCGCCACTTACCGCCATGTACACGTCATGTATCTCGGCAACCTTCAAGCGGAAGCCTGGCGAGGGTGTCGGCCACGACCTGACTAACCACACAAGACTCTAGTCCAGGTTTATCGCCTATTCGGGTTCCATCCGCAAGGAGATCCGGCCGGGGTGTCGCTCACGGCCCCAAACGATGTGAGCAGGGTTCCCGAGCCCACCAACCGGGTGCCACTCGGTACACCGTGCCACGTGTGCCTAGTCTGTCCCAAGCCCACCCTGCCGGGTGCCACTTGGTAGAAAAATAGCACTACCTACAAACACCAGAAACTAGTTGCGACTCCTGGACAGAGATCAAGTTGGTTAATAAGTCGAGAGGGGCACTTAAGCGATCCCAATGTGTGGTAGTATCGAGTCATTGGACAACATACACAGAACTCAGTGCTTAAGGACGGTTCCAGTGAGACAACCCACCATGTACTCCTACATGGCCTCTCACCGCTACCTTTACCAAATCGTGTTCACACACTTCACTCTCAGCATCAGAACATATCGTAACACTCCAATTCATTCCCAATGAATCAGACCTGACACAACTCTAAGCAATAGCAGGCATAGCATGGTAGGAACACATCAGTGGCTTCAATCAACTCCTACACATGCTAGTGGGTTTCAACTATTTACTGTGGCAATGACAGGTCATGCAGAGGAATGGGTTCAACTACCGCAGCACAAAGTAGCAGATGAACCGTTGTTGTCCTAATGCAATAACTGAGAGCAGGAGCGAGAGAGTAGGGTTTTATCGAAATGAACAAGGGGGTTTGCTTGCCTGGTAAATCAACAAGGGAGGCACTGCTTCACAGACAGGTACTCTGGAACGTCTCCGGAGCAGGACCTATCGAGAAGGAACGGTGCCGGCAATCAATACACAATCATATGCAACAATATGATGCATGAACATGGCATGTAGATGTGATGCTGTTTGAGCTAATGCATCTAGTAAACATTTGGTTTGAAGTCCATTTGAACCAAAGGTTCAAATGCATTTCTAAATTAAGTCTCTTATATATGCCCTAATGTGTTTTCCCATATTCAGCATGTATAAGTTGGTTTTTCATGCATGAAACTAGTACATATGGAAAGGTTGCATTTTTCTGATAATTTTTCATATATAAATTATTTTAATCTGAGCTACGGTTGAATTGTTATGAATTTTTGAAGTTTAAATCATTTTCTGGATTTTCTGAATTATTTTAATTCCAGAAAATATATAATTGCGTCAGCATGACGTCATCACTACATCAACGGTCAACGCGGCTGTCCAGGTCAAACCTGACGTGCGGGGGCCACACGTCAGTGACACTGGGGTTAACAGGGGTTAATTTAATTTAATTAAAAGGTTAGGGGGGGTCGGGCCCACTGGTCAGCGTCAGGGGGGGGGTTAGTTAACGGTGATTAGCACTAAGCTAATCACCTGACGACGGGGCCCACTGTCATTGAGCCAGGGGAGGTCAAACCCCCTGGTCAACCGGGGCAAAAACGTCGGCGTTTAGCCGCCGGCGGCAACAAACGCGGCGGAGGGGCTTGGGATCGCCGTTCCGGCGACCATTCGGGCGGCGGAGACCACGAGAGCGAAGCCCGCGCTCACGCGCATCCAGTGGAGCACGCGGGAGGCTGCGGGGGCGGCGGAGCTCGCCGGAGCGAAGCTCGGGGCGGCCGCCGGAGTTTGGGCGCGAGCGGGATCGGGCTGCAGGGCATGGCAGGGGCTGCGGGCGGAGGCGTTGGCCTTCTGGGAGGCTACTGAGCGCGATGGCCGGTGCAGGCACGGGCTGCGGTGGCTCTGGCCACGACGGCGAGGAGCTGCGGCGGCGATGGCTTCGACCATGGTGGTAGCGACAGCTACGACACGGGAACGGGGGGGGGGGAGAAGAGGGGTTCGAAGCAGAGGCTCACGGGGAGGTCGATGAGCAGCTCGGTGGTCTCGGGGAGGCGTCGAAGGCGGCGAATCGACCGCGGCGATCTTTGGTGGCCGGCGACGGAATCGGTGATGGTGGCGGCGTTGCAGCGCGTCCGGGACCTCGTGGCTCGGTGAGGAGGTGGAGGGGGTTGTGGCGGAGCTCGGAAGCGTGTCGGGGAGGCGAGGGGAGGCCGGTGGCCACGGCAACGGCGAGCGATGGCGGCGGCAGCGCTCGGGTGCGCTCGGGGAAGAGAGAACCAGGGAGGAGGGAGAGCGAGAGGGAGGGGAAAAGGGACCGGGGCGGCTGCATGGCGTCGTTCCAGGCATCCAGACGAGGAGGGGAGAGGCAGGCAGGCAGGGAGGGAGGTGGCGTGGCCGAGCGCGTGGCCGCGGCCGGCTGTGGCGCGGGCACGCACCTGCTTGGGCGAGGGGGAGAAGACGACAGAGGAGCTGGCGGGCTGGGCCGCCCCCTGGCTGGGCCGGCCTGCTGCTGCTGGGCTGCGCAGGGGAGAGCCCCAGGTAAGCCCCTCCTTCCTTTTATTTCTGTTTTCTAATTTTTTCTGACATTTGTTTGGTTTAATAAAAATACTAAACCATTTTATTTTATTATACCAATTTTTGCAGGAGCTGGATATATTATTCCAGAGCTCTTTTATAAATGGCATAATTTTTGGACCATATTTCATATATATAGAAATATATTTCCAATGCAAATATTTATCGAATTAATCCAAATGGCCAAAATAAATGTCCATGAGCTCCTAAAAATATTGTTTTGATTTTTATCTCTGTCCAATATTTTTAGAGGGCATCATGAGCATTTTCTTGGACCCTTTTGGAGAAATTTTTATTTAGGTCATTTTCAAAATGATTCTGAGGGTTCCACCAATCCTCATTTCAAATTTAAATGAAATTTAAATATGATGCACAAATGACTAGCTAGTCTAGGTTATACCAGACTAGGGATGTGACAAAAATCGTGGCCAAAGTAACATCATAAGCATTGGGCACAAAGCAAACATGGCAATAATAAGCAATATCTCCACCAAGCTTGCAAATACACATACAAGCATGAGAATCAAGGAACGTGTGCAATGCAAAGCATGGGTCACAAATGCATGGCAAAGGCATAGAAATGAACATATCATGCAAAGTGAACATGTCAATATGGGCATAAAGTGAGAGGTGGCAAATAACCCATAACCATGTGAGTGCCATGTAGAATAAATGCGCGAAGTCTTTGCACGAAGGGAGCGATGGGAATGAAAATCCACGGAATCACAAGTCATCATTGCTCTCTAAAGCTCGTTTTGTCAACTCATGGGATTGTGAAGTTGACGGGTATTCATGGGTACCTACACAAAAGAGACACAAACCAAAGAAAGTGTGTGTGGTAAATTTACACATCATCCATCATGATGTGTATGTGAACGTGAGAGTTAGCACAAGATAAGCAATGCTCAAAGAAATTTGAAGCACGGTAGAGAAATATGTCATCCATCATGAAATAATAGTTATTGTGTTCAACATGGTTGGGACACAAATTATAGCAAGTGTGTGGCACAACCATAGCATTTTTATTCATGGTATGCATATGGTGCCCACAATCATGGGAATCATGCAATGGATGGGATGGATCAAAATCTCCTAACATGTATGAGAAAACTATGGGGGTCTCCTCATGAGCCATATCAGAAATATCATATGGAGAACATTGAAAACATGGTAAAAAATGCATGTCCAAAGCTAGGTGGTCATGGCATGGCATATGATAAATGATGCAAAGGAAGCATATCAATATCATCACAATAAAAACAAATGTCAATAACCATGGGCTTGTCATCTATGCCATATGCGCAAATTGGGTTTATTTTAATGGCATATGCATAGTCACTACGATGAGATTGCAAATGGGACATATGTTTGATCTCATGCATAGCATATGACAAGTCAAGTGGATTATCAAACATGAATTGACCAAGAGAATTATCACAAGAAATCCTATGTAACATGGCATCAAAACTAATAGACTCCACATGACAATCATCAAACTCATCATAAATGGGCAAATCATCCCATGGGGAAATCATACTAGCATGAAGCATGGTAATAGGTGGATGAACATCATGCAAGCAATCAATGTCAAGAATGTCCACTAGTGGGACTAGAGGATCACCTTCACATATGTTACCGTTCTCATTCCACTCATGTGGTGTAGGTGAGGTAGTAAGAACCAACTCGTGGTCATATTCATCGTGATGGAATCATGTGTGTGTGTGTGTGTGGGGGGGGGGGGGTGCATCATAGTCCACCATGGCCATTGTCATGTCCAAAGGAAAGATGGAGTAGTCGAGGATTGGCGCATCATCATACATGGGACATAGCACCAAATGAGAAGACACAATAGAGGTAGAGGTTAATTTGTTAGAAAGTGAAATGGCCTCACATGCCCTATCAACTACCTCACTCTCTCTATGTGGCGGTGGCTCACTCACTCCCCCAAGGTAAGTGCACTCAATGTCACATATGGTGGATTCACTCAAATCACTTAAGTGGTGGTGGTGGTGGCTCTCCTCACATGGGAATTGGGGTAGCTCATCATATATGGGGATAGTGGTGAAGTCACTCTCATTCTCAATATGGTGGCACAAGTCACTCAAGTCATCATACGTCGCCGTGGTCGAAGGGAAATGCCATGCTCAACCATGTCGTAGTCGTCGCCGTGGATGAAGGCCGAAGATGGCACATCATCACTCTTGCCGTGGATGAAGGCCGAAGATGGCACGTCATCACTCTCGCCTACAAAGATGGAAGCATCATCCTTGCTCGTCACCGTGTCGCTCGCCTCCAAATCTTGGTCCTTTAGTTGCTCCATAGTCGTACTCGTCGCCGCACCGTCTTGAAAAAGAGTCGTAGTAGACTCGGCATCATCAATGCCACAAAGAGGGATGGCGGTGAAGTCGAACTTGGGAACTTCATCTTGGAGCCCGTAGGGCTTGGACATCTCGGTGGTACTAGCCCCATGCTTGCCGTCTTGGAGCGTGCTTGTTGCGAAGTGTGCTTGAGGTCAAGTAGACTTGGCCTTCTTGAGTTCTTGCTTCGCCTTGAGAGCACCAATGTAGTTGTCGTTGATGGACTTGTAGTTCTCGAGGAAGATAGTCTTGGAGATGTCGTTGTTCAATTCCATCATGAAGTAGAACTTCATCCAAATGGGGTCATCCACACCGGATCGTCGCAAGGCTCCCTTCATGCTCTTGAATTACTCGTCAAGGGACTTGGATCCTTGTATGGTGTTCGCCAATTGGCGTTGAAGATGTTCCGTGTAAGTGGAAGGCACAAATTCTTGCCTCATCGCTTTCTTCATCGTGGGCCACGTCATGGTGAAGCTTGTCGAAGGTCTATTAAGCCACCATGTCGATGCATAGTCGTGGAAGGTACTTGTGGCGCACTTCACTTGATCTTCGGAGGGAACTTGTTGTAGCTTGAGGTAGTCGTTCATCTTGCGCTCCCACCCGAGGTACTCTTCGGGGTCATGAGTCCCAAAGAATGAAATCTCATTGTCGTCGGTGAAGTCAAAGTAGCTCGTGGAAGTAGTGGACTTGAGCTCGTGGAGTAGGCAAAGATGCCACACGTCCAAAGGCGAAGATGCCTTGAAGTCACCTGACGAAGATGCCAAAGGTGTTGAAGAAGCCGCAGCGTTGAGGTTGATGTCGTGGCTCTGTATAGCCCATGCGCACGGGGTTGCAGGAGGCCATGTGCATGGAGTCCTGTGTGCACAGGGGTTGAAGGCCCATGTGCACGGGGTTGGCAGAGAAGCCAACACACTCTCGGAAGGGTGCTCTTTTGTTCTTGTTGTACGCCCTTGATGCCCTTGAGCTTCGTGGTCTTGTTGATGTCGATGCCGTTGTGTACTTGCCGGAGATGGTAGATCGGGAGTCGTTGCACTTGAGCATCTTCTTGAAGATGAGGAAGACCTCTTGCGGTTCTTGACGAGGGCCTTGAGCTCCTCCATGTGCTTGTCCATCTTGGCGTCGAAGTTGTTTTTCGTGGCATCGAACTCGTCGTTGTTGTAGACTGAAGGAGGTGTGCTTTGCCTATCCATCACAAGATTCGAGCAAAAGTGAGTAGGAAATGAGATAAACAATACAAAGCTACCTTTTCCCAAAGTTGAGGATGTATGTTGTATCACTCAATGTGAAATGAAAAAAATAGTGGAATTGGTACCGGACTTGTTCACTCACACCTACAAAGTAAAGCTTATCGAGTGGCTTGGTTAGGACAAGTGGCACAAATTTCATGCAAATTGAAGTCCAAGAGATTGTAAATGTTGAAATAAATCCAAAGGACTCAAAATGCAAAGCAAGTGATCGCAAATATAGAGGAGGGAAATAAACAAACACACACGATGGGATAATGGGGCTTGTGCAACTATAGGGATGAGCAATACAAAATTACCTAACAAAGACTAAGCTCATGTTGCACAAACACTAGGAGAGCACTAGCTTGATTGCACACACACTAGGAGAGCACTAGCTTGATTGCACACTTGGGCGTGATTCACCACTTGGGACCAACCTATATGTATGCAACAAGAATGTGTCCTATTCCATGTATCCCCATGCACAATTATCTCTTTTCATGCTCAACTCTCTTTTGCTTATAAGCTTATGATCTTTCCTTTCTTGCTTAAAAGCTTTTTTCCCTCTTCTCTTCCTTTCCACTTTTCTTATTGAGCCTCAACCACAAACATGAGATAAGTATCACAAGATATGCACGGGAGCAAGAAATTGCACTATATGATATATCCAATGACGCAACAATATATATCGTATCACTATGGTGCACAAGTTTTCGTGAAGCCCGACAATACTCGGATAGTTAGTCTCAATGGGTATGAAGGTATTCACAAAGATGGTGGGGCTATCAAGATGTAATGGCAAGGAAGGAAAATTTTATGATGGAATGGATACCTTCGTCACACTTAACCTTTCACGAAGTTGGGGTAACCGACCTTGCTTCCGGTTGAAGATGGTCTCAAAGGATGGATGGTCGTCGTTGATGTGGAAGCTCGTGGTGGATATAGTCGATGGACCGATACAAGTCACCGGTGGTTGATGAAGAAGTAACCGTCCCTAAGTAGGCAAGTGTCACGCCCAAGATGCGACCCTATCCTAAAGGAACTCGAAGCTCCCACCAAGGATAGAAGCGCATCTTGAAGACGCTTTTGCAAGGTGGATATCATTACATCAACATTACATAATAGATGGGGATACATACAAAAGGCATACAATGCCACACGAATACAACATCATCTTACATAAGAGCATCATCCGACTACGGATGAAACACAAACAAAAACTCAAACGACATCCACCCTGCTAGCCCAGGCTGCCGACCTGGAACCTATCCCCTGATCGAAGAAGAAGCAGAAGAAGCACTCCAAACAAGTAAACATCACTCTCGCGTCATGATCGTCGCAAAACCTGTACCTGCAGCTGTTGTGTAGTAATCTGTGAGCCACGAGGACTCAACAATCCCATTACCATGGGTATCAAGACTAGCAAAGCTTAAAGGGAAAAGAAGAGGGGGTAAAGTGGTGAGGTTGCAGCAGCGACTAAGCATATATGGTGGCTAACATACGCAAATAAGAGCGAGAAGAGAGCAAATGGAACGGTCGTGAAGCTAGCAATGATCAAGAGGTGATCTTGAACTCCTACTTACGTCAAACATAACCCAAAGACCGTGTTCACTTCCCGGACTCCGCCGAGAAGAGACCATCACGGCTGCACACACGGTTGATGCATTTTATTTCATATCTGGTGTCAAGTTATCTACAACCGGACATTAACAAATTCCCATCCGCCACATAACCACGGGCACGGCTTTCGAAAGATGAAACCCTGCATGGGTGTCCCAACTTAGCCCATGATAAGCTCTCGCAATCAACGAAGGATATACCTTCTCCCAGGAAGACCCGATCAGTCTCGGAATCCTGGTTTACAAGGCATTTCGACAATGGTAAAACAAGACCAGCAAAGCCGCCCGATGCACCGACAATGCCGATAGGAGCTGCACATATCTCGTTCTCAGGGCAACACCGGATAAGTCAAGCTACGAGTAAAACTAGACCTCGAGTTTCCCCGAGGGGGCCCCGCAGGCTGCTCGGTTCGGACCAACACTTAGACAAGCACCGGCCCGGGGGGGCTAAAATAAAGATGACCCTCGGGCTCCGGAAACCCATGGGAAAAAGGACTAAGTGAGGCAAATGGTAAAACCAAGGTTGGGCCTTGCTGGAGGAGTTTTATTCAAAGCGAAGTGTCAAGGGGGTCCCATAAATCACCCAACCGCGTAAGGAACGCAAAATCCGGGAACATAACACCGGTATGACGGAAACTAGGGCGGCAAGAGTGGAACAAAACACCAGGCATAAGGCCGAGTCTTCCACCCTTTACCAAGTATATAGATGCATTAATTAAATAAGAGATATTGTGATATCCCAACATAATCCTGTCCATCATGGAGCAATCTTCAACTTCACCTGCAACTAGCAACGCTATAAGAGGGGCTGAGCAAAGCGGTAACATAGCCAAGCAACGGTTTGCTAGGAAGGGTGACAAAGGTTAGAGGCTGACATGGCAAATTGGGAGGCTTGAAGAGCAAGTGATAGGTAGTGCAGCAAAGCGATAGAACGAAGCAACTAGCATAGCAATGATAGTAGTGAGATCCAGGGTAGTGGTCATCTTGCCTGAAATCCCGCTAGGAAGAAGAACGAGTCCATGAAGAAGACGAACGGGAGTAGTCGAACGAATCCTCACAATCGCAACATTACCGGAACTAAGAAGCAACACCGGAAAGAAACAAACAACATGGTAAATGCACAAGCATAAACATGGCATGATGCACAAACAAGTATGATGCATGTCCGGTTTAATGAGGCATGGAATGGCAAAGTGCAACAAACAATACTAAAAGTTAAGTGGAGCTCAATATGCAACGAGTTGCATATTGACGAAACACCACAAGCAACTATTTAGTTGATCTCGTTTAAGCTACCAAACAATATTAAATGTTGTTAAACATGGCAAGGGGTGAAGCATATGAAAAACTACCTATCTAGACAAGTTTTAAATGAGGCCGGAACAACAAACAACAATTCCGGAAAATCCCCATATGTCATTTAGCAATATAATGCAAACACAATTTTTAACCATTTAAATGTTGTTAACATGATGCGGATGACATAATCAAGGTTTATGCAATTTTTATGAAAATGTTGACATGAGCATGTTATGAAGCATTTGGTCACCATGGCGGAACGAAAGGGGTGCCACGGCAACAACAACGGAAATGGTGCCACGACAACATTTCGATGATCCGACAACTCGTCGAGATATCGGTGCAAAAGAAAGTGGGCGTGAGCGTGTCATGCAAGGATGGTGGGGTGCTCCCGAATTCCGGGTTCCCATGAGATGGTGGCATGGCAAAAGAGGGGCATCGCAAGGACAATTCGATCAAGGTGCAAAACTCAAGCATCTCATACAACCAAGCATGCATTCGTTCACGGGCGGTCGCCATCTCGGGATTATACCTTTGAAGCGTGCATTTCAGAGCGGTTCGGGTTCGACGAAGGAAGTAGTCGTTCTCGTGACGGTAGTGGAAGTAGACGTTCACGGGTCATCGTGGGAAGTAGTCATACACGGTGACGGTAGAGGTACTCGTGATCTTGGCGCCGATAGTGGTACATCTCGTAGTGGAACTTGGTGATATCCGAGACGATCTTGCGTATCCGTGCGTGGAGGTACTTGGCGATGTTTCGATGAAGCTCAAATGAAGCACCCGCAACTAGAGGCAACCAGTGCCCCGGTGCTCTGGACGACGGTCGATGCACTTGGTTTTGACGGACCCATAGCAACGGTAGACGTACACGCATACTTGGTGCATCACTGGTCTTGGCAATCTTGAAGAACTGAAAGGGCATCGAGGGACTTGCAAGGCTCTGCCTCGAGAGGTCACCCGGGACCGCTCGAGCTGCTGGATGCTGGCGCATGGCCGAGCAGCGGCTGGAAGAAGTGGATGGCGTTGGCCTTGGCCGCAAAGGTGGTTGCATCCACGGGAGGCTGTCGAGGCGGAAGCAGGGGTGCGAGGAGGCGAAGCAGAGGACGGGGAGGCTGGAGGTGGTGGTCGTGGAGGTTGGGTAGCAGATGACGGCGGCGAACGACAGAGGGCAGGCGAGGCAAAGCAGGAGAGGTCTCCGGCGGGGCAGGAGATTAGTGGAACACGGGCTCCTGGTGGAGCTCGTCGGCGACGGCGGGAGGAGGCGCTCGGGAGCCCGACGACGGCGGCCGGGCCGGGCGGCAGAGGCAAGGGACGAGCGGCCGGCGCGAGGAGGTGGAGAGGCGCTGCGAGGAGAGAAGGGGAGTCGCGGGATCAAGGGGAGGAAGAGAGATGGGGATCGAGTGAGCGGGGCTCTCGCTCCTCTCTGTGTGTGTGCGTGGCGGCGGAAGGAGGATGGAGGGGATCGATGGGAGTTGGGGATCGGGCGCTGGGTGCGGCTAGGGTTAGGAGCGGGGTGCAGCTGGGCCTGTGGGTGGCCTAACTGGGCTGGTGGAACGGGCCGGTCTGGTTGGTCAGGCCCAAGAGGCCGGCTGGCCTGGCTCCTCTCTCCTCTCTTCCCTTAAAACAGAGAAAAAGAAAGGAAAGGGAAGAAAAGAAAAGGTTAGAGAAAGAGTTTGGGCATGGGGATTATTTTCCCGGACTCACAAAATATGCTTGTTCCAAGAAAATAGAAAAAGCCATGATTGAAAGATGTAAATTCAAACTCATTTGAATTTAATTCAAATGTGTTTGAACTAGGACTTGATAAAATGAAGGTCCAAAAATGTTGAGGATTTCGGTGTGGCTCCGGAAAATGACAAAAGAATATATGGCAAGGTTGGAGACCAAGAATTAAGATAACAAAGGCATGGGGAATTATTTTGCAAGTGTGTCAAAGGTAATTCCACATCAATGGAATATTTTATAATAGCTCCCTAATATTGGGAGGATATGTTATAAAGAGAAGTCACCCTTCCCTCGATTTAAATGGATCGAAGATCCATACAATTTATTTAGTTGAGTTTTAAAAATTAAATGACATGATGGCATGATGACATGATGCAATGCAACAAGCAAATAAAACACACTTCAAAGCTCGGAATAGCTGGAAGTCTTCTGGGGCGCCAGGCTCGGGGCGTTACAACACTCCACCACTACAAGAGGATCTCGTCCCGAGATCTAGGATGGCACCGGAGGGAAAAGGGAAGAGGAAGATAAGAGGTAACTAAGTTGCTCCTTCGACAACCGAGTGAAACCATGAACCTTGAGATGTTGAGCAAAATGAAAGAAAGAAAACAACGAAGATGAGCAAAGTTGAAAACACTCCATTAGAAAAGAGGAACAAGGGATACGACGAGAACCAAGAGGTTTAGAGATAAGATAGATATTGAAAACACTCCGGTTAAAACTAGATAACGAAGGAATAAGATTGATATAATTTGGGCAGCATTCCGACTGAAAAAAGAAGGAAAACTTGATAATATGAAAAGCACTTGAAGGGATGACACAACACTCTAGTTAAATGGATAAGCAAGAAAAGGAACACGATCCTCACAATTCAAGATGATGAGTGAAGAGAGCAACATCACCATGCCTCCGAAAGAAAGAATAGAAGATAGATCATTGGGATAAAAGAATGGAGAAGAAAAATGCCAACTTATGACACAAATGAGCTTGGATAGCACCCTTCCAAGAAGTTTATAATGGAGTTGTTGGAAAACCAACAACGAAAAGCACAAGCTTGTTGTGGGCTTATGGAACACATCTCAAAGTTATGAGGTGACAACCGGCCACTAATGGAAACCATTGATTTTATTGAGAGCACCAAAAGATGAAAACTTCTTCCACCAAGAGGATAAAGAGCAAGCTTGGGTCATGCATAATCACCACAAATAGCAACAACCCTTAAGGAAGAGCTTTAGGTGAAATCTGACACAAGATAACTCCAACGAAGAAGTTGATTGGTCGAAAAGATCTCTTGAACGAAGAGAAAATGATGGATTTAAAATACCTCATTCTTGACAACATATGAATCATGAAACATGAAGAGAAATTGTCAAGAGTGACATAACACCATCTCAAAAGATAAGGTAGGAGCATTGCACTTAGGAATGCAAGAAGAAGAATACTTGAACTCCTCAGAAAAAACATGTGTTGAGCACCATGTTTATTTTAGAGTATAGCTTGGCGGGTCATAACTTCGGGAGAAATCTTGAAGAACAACTGTAGAATGAAGAGAATCCTTGATGAACCACCATGTAGAGCCTCAATGAAGAACTCCGGTAATAAAAGGATGATAAAAAGAAAGAGAACTTGAACACACAAGGTGAAGCCTTGCAATGATTTAGGTGGAGCTTCACGACAATATAACCGAGAAAACTTGGAACTCCGGAAAGAAAGATGAAGCATCTCGAACCGAGAATGTGATATGATGACCAACTCCGGAAAGAAAGATGAATCACTTGTAATCAAGAATTTATTCATCATGAATAATCTCCGGAAAAAGAATTGAGTCACCTCGAGAAATAAGAATAAGATTTATTGTATGTTTATCCTTCATCAAATTTAATTGATGACAAACAACGGATTTTGCATATTACTTATTCTCGTAGAAAGGATTAAGAGGGATATAGCATAAACTTGAGAAGGTATTGATGGAACCATCGGTGGGATTTGGAAACAATGAATATTTGATATGATAACGAAGGAAGTGAA
Organism: Triticum aestivum; assembly: GCF_018294505.1. Taxonomy (NCBI): domain Eukaryota; kingdom Viridiplantae; phylum Streptophyta; class Magnoliopsida; order Poales; family Poaceae; genus Triticum; species Triticum aestivum. Next base: position 176,580,269 of record NC_057795.1, read on the forward strand.
ATCTTGAACGAACCACCATAAGAATTGAAAATGAAAGTAGCAAAGGCACAATTCACCGGGAAGAATTGGAAAACGAATGAAGATACTTGAGGGGATTTAGCTACATGAGAATGAAGAGATCATGAACTGATTAGAGGGTATTTGAATGATTCACCGGTAAGATTTGGAGAATGATAGCTACACGCTGAGAATGAATAATTATGACATGATGGCCTTCAGAGGAAAGAAATGGAAAAAACTCATGAAATGCTTCGGATGGGTGAAAAGAATTCCCACAATCGAAAACAATTATGAGAGGATGACATCAAACTTGAACTATGCATCTTTGGAAGAACGGGTAAGGATTTAAGAGGAACTCTTTTTCTGTCTTCAAAATCCGAGAATGATGACGAGAAACACCACCATGAATTGTTGAGATACTCCGGGAGAATTAAAAGAGGAAAGGTTGAGCCAAAGATGAAAAGAATTTGAAAACGACCTTGGAGAAGGCGCGTGACTGATGAAAATTCATTATTACGTCAAACTTGGAAACAAATTTGAGAATCGCTCCTGATAATTCGAAGAGTCAGGTAAGATCTTGGGAAAAGACCTATGGGTTAGGGCCCACTCAAAAGAAAACACCGTTGAAAATGATTTTAAAGAGAGATTGCGCCGGTTGAATTAAATGGCTTGAATGAGATAACAATCTCCAAACAGCTTGAACGGATCAAGAATGGAAACACAAATCTTCTGAGATATCTTCAACACTCTGGAACAAATGAATAGCAAGAGGTGAGTGATTGAGAGGTGCACCGGCATGAGAAAGCATTTGACACGAGGAAAGGAATATGATAAATATCGAAAGCTTGAATTGGATCCACCGGAGAAGAAACAACAATGAAGGATGATGAACTTGAAACTATTGAGCATCTTCATGGGAAATCACCGGATAAGAACATTGAAAGAAAAGAATGAAGAGACTTCACATGAATAAATGGATACTTGATTAAAATATACGAGTCCTTGTAGAAAAGGGTGGGAGGGCGGAAAAAACAAAGGCAACTTGGGACGGATGGAAGAAACACCGTTTAGAAAACTTAGAAATGATCTTGCGGATGTTGAAATGATCGGATCCACTTGAAGAGAAGCATGCCGGTTGGAAAAGAATTAACATGACGACCTCGATGATCAAGAAGGATTAGTATTCGCATAGCAATATGAGAACACCGTTTATGACATGTATGGATTCAACATTTGACTTTGAAGCAACTCAAATACCACAAATAAAACAAAACAAAGGATTTGGCTTGCAGAATAAGCCAGAACAAACATATGATAGAGATTTACCCAATCCCATATCATGCATCTGTCGGAAAGATATTCTAGGAGCTACTTGAATTCCCACCTATAAACTCCCGAAACTTTCTGGTTATGCAATCTGGTGTTGGGGATACAGGGGAAGCAATATATATCTCACCCAAACTAACAATCCCTACATCTAGCTGTATCCATCCGTCAACACATAACCAAGAAAACTCCGGAAATCGTGTACCTCAACCTTCGAAAAGCATCCGTTATACGAGCTATGGCAATACTCCTGAACTCCCCAGTACTGGGTGGCGTCGAGGTTATCTCACCACCAACTGCATAAAAGAGATTTTCGATGTCGGCAAAACTCAGGTATTCCAGAACTGCAACGATAAAATTGTGACGACAACACCTCGGAGCTCAACTCCCCGGGTCACTGCCACATAAAAGACAGGAGGCACCAAGAACAATGTTCTCGTCACAAAACCATCGGAACGATTCCAAGATACCCGCGTGATCCTAATTTTTTTAGTGAAATTTGAGGAGAGGAAAGACAAAACATCTATGTCGAGAGTCCTCACCAGAGCGACGAAGGGGGCTGAGGAGTAAAAAGAATCCTACTCTCCGATATATATAATCCTAAGGCTCAAAATAGTTTTTTTCTAGACTCAACAATGGGCAAAAAACAAGGGGGCTCCTATGGTCGGTCGAGGCTCTGATACCAACTTGTCACGCCCAAGATGCGACCCTATCCTAAAGGAACTCAAAGGTCCCACCAAGGATAGAAGCGCATCTTGAAGACGTTTTTGCAAGGTGGATATCATTACATGAACATTACATAATAGATGGGGATACATACAAAAGGCATACAATGCCACACGAATACAACATCATCTTACATAAGAGCATCGTCCGACTACGGATGAAACACAAACAACATCCACCCTGCTAGCCCAGGCTGCCGACCTGGAACCTATCCCCTGATCGAAGAAGGAGCAGAAGAAGCACTCCAAACAAGTAAAGATCGCTCTCGCGTCATGATCGTCACAAAACCTGTACCTGCAACTGTTGTTGTAGTAATCTGTGAGCCACGAGGACTCAGCAAATGGAACGGTCGTGAAGCTAGCAATGATCAAGAGGTGATCTTGAACTCCTACTTACGTCAAACATAACCCAAAGACCGTGTTCACTTCCCGGACTCCGCCGAGAAGAGACCATCACGGCTGCACACACGGTTGATGCATTTTATTTCATATCTGGTGTCAAGTTATCTACAACCGGACATTAACAAATTCCCATCCGCCACATAACCACGGACACGGCTTTCGAAAGATGAAACCCTGCATGGGTGTCCCAACTTAGCCCATGATAAGCTCTCGCAATCAACGGAGGATATACCTTCTCCCAGGAAGACCCGATCAGTCTCGGAATCCTGGTTTACAAGACATTTCGACAATGGTAAAACAAGACCAGCAAAGCCGCCCGATGCACCGACAATCCCGATAGGAGCTGCACATATCTCGTTCTCAGGGCAACACCGGATAAGTCAAGCTACAAGTAAAACTAGACCTCGAGTTTCCCTGAGGGGGCCCCGCAGGCTGCTCAGTTCGAACCAACACTTAGACAAGCACTGGCCCAGGGGGGCTAAAATAAAGATGACCCTCGGGCTCCGGAAACCCAAGGGAAAAAGGGCTAGGTGAGGTAAATGGTAAAACGAAGGTTGGGCCTTGCTGGAGGAGTTTTATTCAAAGCGAACTGTCAAGGGGGTCCCATAAATCACCCAACCGCGTAAGGAACGCAAAATCCGGGAACATAACACCGGTATGACGGAAACTAGGGCGGCAAGAGTGGAACAAAACACCAGGCATAAGGCTGAGTCTTCCACCCTTTACCAAGTATATAGATGCATTAATTAAATAAGAGATATTGTGATATCCCAACATAATCCTGTCCATCATGGAGCAATCTTCAACTTCACCTGCAACTAGCAATGCTATAAGAGGGGCTGAGCAAAGCGGTAACATAGCCAAACAACGGTTTGCTAGGAAGGGTGACAAAGGTTAGAGGCTGACATGGCAAATTGGGAGGCTTGAAGAGCAAGCGATAGGTAGTGCAGAAAAGCGATAGAACGAAGCAACTAGCATAGCAATGATAGTAGTGAGATCCAGGGTAGCGGTCATCTTGCCTGAAATCCCGCTAGGAAGAAGAACGAGTCCATGAAGAAGATGAACGGGAGTAGTCGAGCGAATCCTCACAATCGCAACATTACCGGAACTAAGAAGCAACACCGGAAAGAAACAAACAACATGGTAAATGCACAAGCATAAACATGGCATGATGCACAAACAAGTATGATGCATGTCCGGTTTAATGAGGCATGGTATGGCAAAGTGCAACAAACAATACTACAAGTTAAGTGGAGCTCAATATGCAACGAGTTGCATATTGACGAAACACCACAAGAAACTATTTAGTTGATCTTGTTTAAGCTACCAAACAATATTAAATGTTGTTAAACATGGCAAGGGGTGAAGCATATGAAAAACTACCTATCTAGACAAGTTTTAAATGAGGTCGGAACAACAAACAACAATTCCGGAAAATCCCCATATGTCATTTAGCAATATAATGCAAACACAATTTTTAACCATTTAAATGTTGTTAACATGATGCGGATGATATAATCAAGGTTTATGCAAATTTTATGAAAATGTTGACATGAGCATGTTATGAAGCATTTGGTCACCATGGCGGAACGAAAGGGGTGCCACGACAACGATAACGGAAATGGTGCCACAACAACATTTCGATGATCCGACAACTCGTTGAGATGTCGGTGCAAAATAAAGTGGGCGTGAGTGTGTCATGCAAGGATGGTGGGGTGCTCCCGAATTTCGGGTTCCCACGGGAGGGTGGCATGGCAAAAGAGGGGCATCGCAAGGACAATTCGATCAAGGTGCAAAACTCGAGCATCTCATCCATCCAAGCATGCATTCGTTCACGGGCGGTCGTCATCTCGGGATTATACCTTTGAAGCATGCATTTGGGAGCGGTTCGGGTTCGACGAAGGAAGTAGTCGTTCTTGCGATGGTAGTGGAAGTAGACGTTCACGGGTCGTCGTGGGAAGTAGTCATACACGGTGACGGTAGAGGTACTCGCGATCTTGGCGATGGTAGTGGTACATCTCGTAGTGGAACTTGGCGATATGCGAGACGGTCTTGCGTATCCGTGCCTAGAGGTACTTGGGACGTTTCGATGAAGCTCAAATGAAGCACCCGCAACTAGAGGCAACCAGTGCCCCAGTGCTCTAGACGACGGTCGATGCACTTGGTTTTGACGGACCCATAGCAATGGTAGACGTACACACATACTTGCTGCATCACTGGTCTTGGCAATGTTGAAGAACTGAAAGGGCATCGAGGGACTTGCAAGGCTTTGCCTTGGGAGGTCACCCGGGACCGCTCGAGCTGCTGGATGCTGGCGCATGGCCGAGCAGCGGCTGGAAGAAGTGGCCGGCGTTGGCCTTGGCCGCAAAGGTGGTTGCATCCACGGGAGGCTGTCGAGGTGGAAGCAGGGATGCGAGGAGGAGAAGCAGAGGACGGGGAGGCTGGAGGTGGTGGTCGTGGAGGTCGGGTAGCAGATGACGGCGGCGAACGACAGAGGGCAGGCGAGGCGAAGCAGGAGTGGTCTTCGGCGGGGTAGGAGATCAGCGGAACACGGGATCCTGGTGGAGCTCGTCGGCGTCGGCGGGAGGAGGCGCTCGGGAGCCCGACGACGGCGGCCAGGCCGGGCGGCAGAGGCAAGGGACGAGCAGCCGGCGCGAGGAGGTGGAGAGGCACTACGAGGATAGAAGGGGAGTCGCGGGATCGAGGGGAGGAAGAGATATGGGGATCAAGCAAGCGGGGCTCTCGCTCCTCTCTGTGTGTGTGCGTGGCGGCGGAAGGAGGATGGAGGGGATCGATGGGAGTTGGGGATTGGGCGCTGGGTGCGGCTAGGGTTAGGAGCGGGGCGCGGCTGGGCCTGTGGGTGGCCTAACTGGGCTGGTGGAACGGGCCGGTCTGGTTGGTCAGGCCCAAGAGGCCGGCTGGCCTGGCTCCTCTCTCCTCTCTTCTCTCAAAACAGAGAAAAAGAAAGGAAAGGGAAGAAAGGAAAAGGTTAGAGAAAGAGTTTGGGCATGGGGATTATTTTCCCGGACTCACAAAAATATGCTTGTTCCGAGAAAATAGAAAAAGCCATGATTGAAAGATGTAAATTCAAACTCATTTGAATTTAATTCAAATGGGTTTGAACTAGGACTTGATAAAAGGAAGGTCCGAAAATGTTGAGGATTTCGGTGGGGCTCCGGAAAATGATGAAAGAATATATGGCAAGGTTGGAGACCAAGAAGTAAGATAACAAAGGCATGGGGAATTATTTTGCAAGTGTGTCAAAGGTAATTCCACATCAATGGAATATTTTATAATAGCTCCCTAATATTGGGAGGATATGTTATAAAGAGAAGTCACCCTTCCCTCGATTTAAATGGATCGAAGATCCATACAATTTATTTAGTTGAGTTTTAAAAATTAAATGACATGATGGCATGATGACATGATGCAATGCAACAAGCAAATAAAACACACGACAAAGCTCGGAATAGCTGGAAGTCTTCTGGGGCACCGGGCTCGGGGCATTACAGCAAGACACCTTAGGAGACTCAAATCACAACTCAAATAACCACAAATACCAAAGGAACCAAAATGGATTAGTTTCCGGAAGTTTTATGTGGTGGTGCGGAAGTTATGGAGGAGGGCCTATGCAAAAGATGCAAAAATATCAAAATTTGATGGAGTCAAATGGTGTTTAAACCTATCTAGATGGATGGGGGTGTCAATAGCTACTCAACGAGCTAAAGAACGTCAAAAACGGACTCCGGATGCGAAAGTTACGGCCAAAACGGTGAAGCGGTGGCGGCTGCTGTAGGGGGGCCGTGTGCATGGGGTCCAAGGCCCATGGACACGGGGTCCTGTGCACACGGTACACGTACTGAGGACACGGGGTCACCAAAGACTTCGCGGGGGTCCGTGTGCACGGGGTTGGGGGCCAGTGGGCGCGGGGGTGGCGGAAAATTTGCGATTTCGAGGTCAAAATTGAAGGGGGAAAAGAAAAATTGGGGTATGGGGACGCAATTGGAGGTGGATCTACTTGCTATACATCAGATCCATGGATTGAAATAAAAACAACTCACTACTAACTTCAAATTACAAAATTTGGTATGGCTCTTTTTGTGGGGATTTTCGAAATTGGGCAAGAACAAGTAAAATTAGGCTAGAGAACAAAGAGGGGGGCTCCAATTTCATGAGAAACCATGGCTCATGATACCAAGATGTTTTAGGGTGGATCCCTAAGTGGAGATCTTTCATGAATTGGAGAGTGAATCCCCAAGAACAAGAAGAACACAAGGGGGAAAAGAGGAGGAACACTCAAGAACAAGTCCAAATCACACATCCACTAGACTCAAATCCACACAAGATCCACAAGGTACATGAACAATCAAAGGGGAACAATATACATGGTAGAGTTTATCCCAAATCCTATGAAGGAGATGAGGGCTTGATGATCTAGATAGATCCTTCCCACAAGGAGGTCTTGAAGCCCTAGGGATCTTCTCCAATGGAGTCTTCTCTCTCTTAAGAGGAATCCCACAAGGGGAGGTACATGAGCTAAGCTCTAATGTCTAGATCTATTCTCAACTAAGTCTAAATGGAGGAGGAAGAGGACTATATATAGGTCCAAGGGATGAAGGGGTAAGCAGGGGCGAAATGGGGATTACATGGGCAAAGCCCGCAACAACACTCAGGGGGCCCCTGTGCACGGGGTAAGTGGAGCCCGGGCGCACGGGGTATCTAGAGACCTGCATGAGCTCGTGCGCACAGGGTCCGTGAGGCCCGTGGACATGGGGGTGCCATGGGCACGGTACATGCATGTGCACACGGGGTCTTCAGGACCGCCAAACTGGGAGGCCCATGGGCACGGGGTCGGAGGATCCCGTGCGCACGGGGTCGCCTGGGAGCTGCTGCCTTCTTCTTGGCACTTCATTCTCTGCTTCCAGGCTTCCCTCTTGGATGGTGTAGATGTTCTCTTCTTCTTGGACTCCTCCTCGATGAATGTGTAGCTCTGCTCACACCTATGTATGCACACGAGAGAGGGGTCAAGTAGTATACCATCCTCGAAAGGTACAAGTGGACACGTTTAAAGGAGATGATTCACCTTTGTATGCATGAAGTAGATGTCGCACGTGTCACTTGCCAAATGGACTCTTGACATGGTGATGTCCATAGTATGCCACATCACTCTTCTTGGAAATATGATGAATTGTGACTATTTCGATGACTGATAACAAGTTTGTTTATTTTCAAGAAAGTTTATACTTCATACTTCAAAGTTGTGAATGAATTGTTACTTGTTTATGAGAAGCTATATGATAAATATTTGCTGCTATGTTAATGATCATGATGCTACCATGTCTGTCTTTTATTTTATCGATAGCTCTCTCTCTATCTAAAACATGTGGTCATGATTATCGAGTTCAATTTTCGCTTGAGGACAAGCGAGGTCTAAGCTTGGGGGAGTTGATATGTACATTTTGCATCATGCTTATATACTGTTATTTATAATGTTTTTGGTCATTATTTCACTTTAAGATGCAATTCTAATGCCTTTTCTATCTTAATTCGCAAAATTTACATGGAGAGGGAAATTACCGGCAGTTGGAATTCTGGACCCAAAAGAGCTACAACAGACATAGCTATTCTATGGAACTCCAAATGACCTGAAACTTTACAAGGATTTTTTATTGAATATATTAAAACTACTGGAGCAAATAAATACCATAGGGGGCCACCTGCCGCTCACAAGGCAACAACCCCCCCCCCTTGGGTGCACCCTGATGCCTTGTGGGGCCCATAGCTGGCTTCCAGTGACCATGTTCTTCTATATGAAGGGTTTTTACCTAGAAAATAAATAAGATGAAGACTTTTTCGAGATGAAGCATAGCCATCTCGAGGTGGAACCTGGGCCGGAGCATTGTTGCTCTCTGCTACTTGTGAGCTGCGCTGGGATTTCCTCGAAGAGGAGAGAATGATGCAGTGCAGTAGAGATAAGTATTTCCCTTGGTTAAGAACCAAGGTTATCAATCCAGTAGGAGAAGCACACAAGACCTCATGAATAGCACCTACACACAAAAAACAAATACATGCACCCAACGCAAACAAGTGGTTGTCAATCCCTTGGCGGTAAATTGTAAGGATCAAATATCATCCGACTAGGCATGATGCAGACGCCGGGGAACACCGAGACGGGCGGGGCTTCGTGTTGGAAATATGCCCTAGAGGCAATAATAAAATGGTAATTATCATATTTCCTTGTTCATTATAAGTGTCTATTGTTCATGCTATAATTGTGTTAACCAAAAACCGTAATACATGTGTGAATACATAGACCACAACATGTCCCTAGTGAGCCTCTAGTTGACTAGCTCGTTGATCAATAGATGGTCATGGTTTCCTGACCATGGGCATTGGATGTCATTAATAAAGGGATCACATCATTAGGAGATGATGTGATGGACAAGACCCAATCCTAAGCGTAGCACAAGATCATGTAGTTCGTTTGATAAAGCTTTTCTAATGTCAAGTATCATTTCCTTAGACCATGAGATTGTGTAACTCCCGGATACCGTAGGAATTCTTTGGGTGTACCAAACGTCACAACGTAACTGGGCGGCTATAAAGGTACACTACAGGCATCTCCGAAAGTGTCTGGTGGGTTGGCACAAATCGAGACTGGGATTTGTCACTCCGTATGACGGAGAGGTATCTCTGGACCCACTCGGTAATGCATCATCATAATGAGCTCAATGTGACTAAGTAGTTATTCAAGGGGTCATGCATTACGGAACGAGTAAAGTGACTTGCCGGTAATGAGATTGAACGAGGTATTGGGATACCGACGATCAAATCTCGGGCAAGTAACGTACCGATTGACAAAGGGAATTGTATACGGGATTGATTGAATCCCCGACATCGTGGTTCATCCGATGAGATCATCGTGGAACATGTGGGAACCAACATCGGTATCCAGATCCCGCTGTTGGTTATTGGCTGGAGAGCTGTCACGGTCATGTCTGCATGATTCCCGAACCCGTAGGGTCTACACACTTAAGGTTCAGTGATGCTAGAGTTGTTATGGGAATTAGTATGCAGTTACCGAATGTTGTTCGGAGTCCCGGATGAGATCCCAAACGTCACTAGGAGTTTTGGAATGGTCCGGAGACAAAGATTTATATATGGGAAGTCCTTATTTGGTCACCAGAAGTGTTCGGTGGTATATCGGTATTGTACCGGGACCACCGAAAGGGTTCCGGGGGTCCACCGGGAGGGTCCACCTGCCCCAGAGGGCCCCATGGGCTGAATACGGAGGATAATCAGCCCCTAAGTGGGCTGGGCACCAACCCCCTAGAGCCCATGCGCCTAGGGTTGGGGGGGGGAACCCTAAAGGGGGCGCCCCGCTTGGCTTGGGGGGCAAGCCTTCCCCCCTTGGCCGCCGTCCCTCCTCTAGATCCATCTGGAGGGGGCCGGCCCCCTCTCCCTTGCCTCTATAAATAGAGGGGAGGTGGGAGGGCTGCTGCACCATTCCCTTGGCGCAACCCTCCCCCTCTCCAACTCCAGCTCCTCCTCCGTAGTGCTTGGCGAAGCCCTGCCGGAGAACTGCAAGCTCCTCCACCACGCCGTCGTGCTGCCGGAGCTCTCCCTCAACTTCTCCTCTCCCCTTGCTGGATCAAGAAGGAGGAGACGTCCCCGGGCTGTACGTGTGTTGAACGCGGAGGCGCCGTTCTTTCGGCGTTAGATCGAATCTTCCATGATTTGAATCGCCGCGAGTACGACTCCCTCATCCGCGTTCTAGTGACGCTTCCGCTTAGCAATCTTCAAAGGTATGAAGATGCTTATCCTCTCCCTCTCTTGTTGCTAGAATCTCCTTAGATTGATCTTGGTGATGCGTAGAAAATTTTGAATTATTGCTACGTTACCCAACAGTGGCATCATGAGCTAGGTCTATTGCATAGATTCTATGCACGAGTAGAACACAAGTAGTTGTGGGCGTTGGTGTGTTCAATTTGCTTACCATTACTAGTCCTATCTTGTTTCGGTGGTATTGTGGGATGAAGTGGCCCGGACCGACCTTACACGTAAGCTTACGTGAGACAGGTTCCACCGACTGACATGCAGTTGTTGCATAAAGGTGGCTAGCGGGTGCTAGTCTCTCCCACTTTAGTCGGAACAGATTCGATGAAAAGGGTCCTTATGAAGTGTAAATAGCAATTGGCATATCACCATTGTGGCTTTTGCATAGGTAAGAAACGTTCTTGCTAGAAACCCATAGCAGCCACGTAAAATATGCAACAATAATTAGAGGACGCCTAACTTGTTTTTGCAGGGTATGCTATGTGATGTGATATGGCCAAAAGAATGTGATGAATGATATGTGATGTATGAGATTGATCATGTTCTTGTAATAGGAATCACGACTTGCATGTCGATGATTATGACAACCGGCAGGAGCCATGGGAGTTGTCTTAATTTATTGTATGACCTGCGTGTCAATGATAACGCCATGTAATTACTTTACTTTATTGCTAGCCATTAGCCATAGTAGTAGAAGTAATAGTTGGCGAGCCAACTTCATGAAGACACGATGATGGAGATCATGGTGTCATGCCGGTGACGAAGGTGATCATGCCGTGCCTCAAGATGGAGATCAAAGGCGCAAGATGAGATTGTCCATATCATGTCACTTTATGATTTGCATGTGATGTTTATCATGTTTACATCTTATTTGCTTAGAATGACGGTAGCATAAATGAGATGATCCCTCATAAAATTTCAAGAAAGCGTTCCCCCTAACTGTGTACCGTTGCGGAAGTTCGTTGTTTCAAAGCACCACGTGATGATCGGGTGTGATAGATTCTAACATTCGCATACAACGGGTGTAAGCCAGATTTACACATGCAAAACACTTAGGTTGACTTGACGAGCGTAGCATGTACAGACATGGCCTCTGAACACAAGAGATCGAAAGGTCGAACATGAGTCATAAGATACGATCAACATGAAGATGTTCACCGATGATGACTAGTCCGTCTCACATGATGATCAGACACGGCCTAGTTGACTCGGATCATGTATCACTTAGATGACTAGAGGGATGACTATCTGAGTGGGAGTTCATTAAATAATTTGATTAGATGAACTTAATTATCATGAACATAGTCTAAAATATTTTTGCAATATGTCTTGTAGATAAAATGGCCCACGCTAATGTTGCCCTCAACTTCAACGCGTTCCTAGAGAAAACCAAGCTGAAAGACGATGGTAGCAACTATTTGGACTGGGTCCGGAGGATCATCCTCATAGCTGCCAAGAAAGCATATGTCCTAGAAGCACCGGTAGGTGAAGCTCCCATTTTCCCAGCAACTCAAGACGTTATGAACGCCTGGCAGTCGCGTAGTGATGATTACTCCCTGGTTCAGTGCGGCATGCTTTACAGCTTAGAACCGGGGCTCCAAAAGCGTTTTGAGCAACACGGAGCATATGAGATGTTCCAAGAGCTGAAAATGGTTTTCCAAGCTCATGCTCGGGTCGAGAGATATGAAGTCTCCGATAAGTTCTACAGTTGTAAGATGGAGGAAAACAGTTCTGTTAGTGAGCACATACTCACTATGTCCGGGTTACACAACCGTTTGTCTCAGTTGGGACTTAACCTCCCAGATGACTTGGTCATTGACAGGATCCTCCAGTCGCTCCCACCTAGCTACAAGAGCTTTGTGATGAACTACAATGTGCAGGGGATGGAGAAGTCCATTCCTGAGTTATATTCAATGCTGAAATTAGAGGAGGTGGAAATAAAAAAGGAACATCAAGTGTTGATGGTGAATAAAACCACTAGTTTCAAGAAAGGCAAGGGTAAAAAGAACTTCAAGAAGGACAACAAGGGAGTTGCCGCGCCCGGTAAATCAGTTGCCGAGAAGAAGCCAAACAATGGACCCAAGCCCGAGACTCAATGCTTTTATTGCAAGGGAAATGGTCACTGGAAGCGGAACTGCCCCAAGTACTTAGCGGGCAAGAAGGCCGGCAACACCAAAGGTATATGTGATATATACATGTTATTGATGTGTACCTTACCAGTACTCGTAGTAGCTCCTGGGTATTTGATACCGGTGCGGTTGCTCATATTTGTAACTCAAAACAGGAGCTGCGGAATAAGCGGAGACTGGCGAAGGACGAGGTGATGATGCGCGTCGGGAATGGTTCCAAGGTCGATTTGGTTGTTGTCGGCATGCTACCTCTACATTTACCTACGGGATTAGTTTTAAACCTCAATAATTGTTATTTAGTGCCAGCTTTGAGCATGAACATTGTATCTGGATCTCGTTTAATGCGAGATGGCTACTCATTTAAATCCGAGAATAATGGTTATTCTATTTATATGAGAGATATGTTTTATGGTCATGCCCCGCTAGTCAATGGTTTATTCTTATTGAATCTCAAACGTGATGTTACACATATTCATCGTGTGAATACCAAAAGATGTAAGGTTAATAATGATACTCCCACATATTTGTGGCACTGCCACCTTGGTCACATTGGTGTCAAACGCATGAAGAAACTCCATGCAGATGGACTTTTGGAGTCTCCTGATTATGAATCATTTGACACATGCGAACCATGCCTCATGGGCAATATGACCAAGACTCCGTTCTCCGGAACAATGGAGCGAGCAACCAACTTGTTGGAAAGCATACATACTAATGTGTGCGGTCCAATGAGCGTTGAGGCTCGCGGTGGCTATCATTATGTTCTCACTCTCACTAATGACTTAAGTAGATATGGGTATATCTACTTAATGAAACACAAGTCTGAGACCTTTGAAAAGTTCAAGGAATTTCAGAGTGAGGTGGAGAATCAACATGACAGAAAAATATAGTTCTTACGATCAGATCGTGGGGGGGAATATTTGAGTCATGAGTTTGGTACACACTTAAGGAAATGTGGAATTGTTTCACAACTCACGCCGCTTGGAATACCTCAGCGTAATGGTGTGTCCGAACGTCGTAATCGCACTCTATTGGATATGGTGCGATCTATGATGTCTCTTACCGATTTGCCGCTATCATTTTGGGGTTATGCTTTAGATAGCCACATTCACTTTAAATAGGGCACCATCTAAATCCGTTGAGATGACACCGTATGAATTATGGTTTGGGAAGAAACCTAAGCTGTCGTTTCTAAAAGTTTGGGGATGCGATGCTTATGTCAAGAAACTTCAACCTGAAAAGCTCGAACCCAAGTCAAAAAAATGCATCTTCATAGGATACCCTAAGGAAACCATTGGGTATACCTTCTACCTCAGATCCGAAGGCAAGATCTTTGTTGCCAAGAACGGATCCTTTCTGGAGAAAGAGTTTCTCTCGAAAGAAGTAAGTGGGAGGAAAGTAGAACTTGATGAAGTACTGCCTCTTGAACCAGAAAGTAGCGCAGCTCAAGAAAATGTTTCTGTGGTGCCTGCGCCGACTAGAGAGGAAGTTAATGATGATGATCAAGGAACTTATCAAGTTGCTACTGAACTTCATAGGTCCACAAGGACATGTTCGACACCAGAATGGTATGGCAACCCTGTCCTGGAAATCATGTTGTTAGACAACGGTGAACCTTCGAACTATGAAGAAGCGATGGCGGGCCCAGATTCCAACAAATGGCTTAAAGCCATGAAATCCGAGATAGGATCCATGTATGAAAACAAAGTATGGACTTTGATAGACTTGCCCTATGATCAGTGAGCCATAGGAAACAAATGGATCTTTAAGAAGAAGACTGACGCAGATGGTAATGTGACCATCTATAAAGCTCGGCTTGTCGCTAAGGGTTATCGACAAGTTCAAGGGGTTGACTACGATGATACCTTCTCACCCGTAGTGAAGCTAAAGTCTGTCCAAATCATGTTAGCAATTGCCGCATTCTATGATTATGAAATATGGCAAATGGACGTCAGAACGGCATTCCTTAACGGTTTCCTTAAGGAAGAATTGTATATGATGCAGCCGGAAGGTTTTGTCAATCCTAAGAATGTTAACAAGGTGTGCAAGCTCGAGCGCTCCATCTATGGGCTGGTGCAAGCATCTCGGAGTTGGAACATTCGCTTTGATGAAATGATCAAATCGTTTGGGTTTATGCATACTTATGGAGAAGCCTGCGTTTACAAGAAAGTGAGTGGGAGCTCTGTAGCATTTCTCATATTATATGTGGATGGCATACTATTGATGGGAAATGATATAGAACTTTTGAAAAGCATAAAGGCCTACTTGAATAAGTGTTTTTCAATCAAGGACCTTGGAGAAGCTGCTTACATATTAGGCATCACGATCTATAGAGATAACTCGAGATGCCTCATAGGTCTTTCACAAAGCACATACCTTGATAAGATATTGGAGAAGTTCAATATGGATCAGTACAAGAAGGGGTTCTTGCCTTTATTGCAAGGTGTGAAATTGAGCTCGGCCCAAAGCCCGATGTCGGTGTCAAAACCGGCGGATCTGGGGTAGGGGGTCCCGAACTGTGCGTCTAGGCGGATGGTAACAGGAGACAAGGGACACGATGTTTTTACCCAGGTTCGGGCCCTCTCGGTGGAGGTAAAACCCTACTCCTGCTTGATTAATATTGATGATATGAGTAGTACAAGAGTTGATCTACCACGAGATCAAAGAGGCTAAACCCTAGAATCTAGCCTATGGTATGATTGTTGTTCGTCCTACGGACTAAAACTCTCTGGTTTATATAGACACCGGAGAGGGCTAGGGTTACACAGAGTCGGTTACAATGGGAGGAGATCTTCATATTGTATCGCCAAGCTTGCCTTCCACGCCAAGGAAAGTCCCTATCCAGACACGGGACGAAGTCTTCAATCTTGTATCTTCATAGTCCGGGAGTCCGGCCAAAGGTCATAGTCCGGCCATCCAGACATCCCCTAATCCAGGACTCCCTCAGTAGCCCCTGAACCTGGCTTCAATGACAACGAGTCCGGCGTGCAAATTGTCTTCGGCATTGCAAGGCGGGTTCCTCCTCCGAATAATTCATAGAAGATGTTGAACACAAGGATAGTGTCCGGCTCTGCAAAAATAAGTTCCACATACCACCGTAGAGAGAATAATTTCCGCACCAATCTAATCTGCTGACGTATTCCGCAGCGTGACATCACGCCACAGCCAAGTCTTTACTTGAATCATTTTACTGTTCCACCTCAATGCGTTTAGCGAGGCAGTTTCCTTGGCACATCTTGTCAAAGCAGAGATCGTGTCCCCTTATTCCGGGATTCTCATCAATACGGGCGTGGGTAACCCAACCGCGTCATTAACCACGACGCTTGGGAGATAAGCGAGTTTTATTAGGCCAGTGGGGGCTTGTAGTTTCGGCCGCCCATATAAGGGGATAAGATTCTACCCTTTCCATTTACGCCTTGTTCCTCCTTTGCCTATCCGTCCCTGCGCACTTGAGCTCCAACGCCCAAGCCCGCACTTCCCACCTCAACCTTCTCCAATCATGTCCGGAGCGGGAGGTAGATGGATGGCCTCCTCCGTCACGGAGGGGCAAATCAAAAAGTTGAGGAAGGCCGGATACTTGTCTGACGACATCGCGCACCGGCTTCTAGATGAGGGGCAACTCATCCCCACCCCTAGGCCCCATGAGAGGGTTGTATTTCTTCCCCATTTCCTCCGTGGACTGGGCTTTCCTCTTCACCCGTTCGTCCGGGGGCTCATGTTCTATTACGGCCTGGACTTCCATGATCTGGCCCCGAACTTTGTCCTCAACATCTCGGTGTTTATCGTCGTGTGTGAGGCCTTCCTCCGTATCCAGCCTCATTTTGGCCTATGGCTGAAGATCTTCAGCGTCAAGCCAAAGGTTGTGGGCAGCCGCCAAGCGGAGTGCGGAGGCTCCATGGTGGGCAGGATAGCCAATGTTACCTGGCTCGAGGGCGCCTTCGTAGAGACCATCAAAGGGTGGCAATCGGGGTGGTTCTATATCACCGAGCCGCGTGACCCTGAATGGGTAGCAGCCCTCGAATTCCGATCTGGCATCCCCACGTGGCTCACATCTTGGAAAGAGACGGGCCTATCATGGGGTAATTCGGCAGAAGTGACCGGACTTCAAACCTGCATCAAGGACCTGATCGGCAGGAAGGTTAAACTTGTCACCATGGTCCAGGTCATGCTCTTCCGTCGGATTCTCCCGTGTCAACGACGAGCTTTCAATTTGTGGGAGTTCGACCCGACCCAGCACCAGACTTTGTCCCAGCTCTTCGACACAAAGCACGAGGATGCCTGGAAGGTGCTATTCAAGAGCTCCGAGGTCTCCCCTCCCGTCACCGAGGATCGCGGATTTTGCTCCAAGCGCCAAGCCAGTGCGGTGAGCTTAATTTTCCCATTTCACGGTATTTTGTTTCACATAGTTTGACTCTATGCGGGATCTAAACTCCCTTACCTTTGACAGGACTGGCTAAAGAAGTCCGGGCAGGTCAACTGTCCGGCTCCTTTGCCCAAAGACCCAACGGATGCTCGTCTAACCAAGCTGCTGGTTCTGGCACCTCACGTGGTGCCGGAGAAGAAGGCCAAGAAGAAGGCCACGAGGACTCGACAGAGCTCCCGGTGCTTGGTGGTGTCGGATTCATTGCCCGGCAACCACGAGGCGCCCTCCGCCTCT
This sequence comes from Triticum aestivum, assembly GCF_018294505.1. NCBI lineage: Eukaryota > Viridiplantae > Streptophyta > Magnoliopsida > Poales > Poaceae > Triticum > Triticum aestivum. The sequence continues at coordinate 176,597,344 of NC_057795.1, forward strand.
GAAGACGAGGAGGAGGAAGAAGGCGCCTCTCCCCCTCCAACAGGGGGAGAAAGAAAAGGAAGGCCGCCCCAACTGGGGAGGCCGGAGGGTCCAAGAAGGGGAAGACCCTTCTGCCGGACTACGCCGCTGATGTCAAAGACGGCGGGGAGGAATGGCCATCCAGGGTCAAGCCCCTGGCAAAATCGTAAGTGTCCGGCTACCCGAATGACTTACGGCGCTCCTCTAGTATTCGGTAATTTCTAATGCCGAATTTATTTATGCAGTCCGCCCAGAGCTCAGCTCGGTGATTCGTCGAGCGGCTCCCTGAATTCGTCGGATGTGAACAGCGCTTCACTTCCGACGGCCTCCCCCCTCTCCCTGTGGACGACGCCGAGGTGGGGTCCCGAAGGGGACCGAACCAGGAGGAGGTGGTCCTGGAGGCGCCTCAAGGCGACCTCCCGGACTCCAGGCCCAAAGGGGGTAAAGCCCCAGAGGGATCTAAGTCCGGCCCCGGGCCGGACACTGCTCCGGAACCATCAACGGTTCCAGAGTCCGACAGGCGGCGCCTTCATAAGAAGGGCAAGCCTACGACGCTGGCGACCTCTGTCCACCCGGAGGCACCGGACAATTTGCAGGAGGTGCTTAACGGCGCCTCCATCAACGAGGAACACCACACTGTTATGAGTGCGGTGATTCAAAAGGTTCAGTCTGCAAAGAGCGGGCTGACAGAAGCCTGTACAAGTCTGTTAACAAGCTTTGAGGTATGTGTTCGAAACATATAAAAATGTTTACCGCATAGACAGTAGCCCCTGATGCTCGGTTCGGCGTTCAGAAAGAAAAGCCGAGCTGAGGATCTAAAAAGATATACGCAGGAGTCTAACATAAATGTGTCAATATGGGAATGCAGGCTGCGTTGCTGACCTCTGCCGCACTGACTGCGGAGGTCAATGCATTGAAGGAGAGCCTCGATCGGTCCGAGAACGAGCTCGGCCGTGCCAAGAAGCAGCTCGAGGACAAGGAGGGTATGTAGTACCGCATGTAAATGTATATAGAAATACTTGGTTGCAAATAATGACAGGACCAACCTAAATGTTGCAGGGGCGATGACCGAGGTGGCGACCCTGAAGGAAGCGGTCTCCAAGGCCGAAAATAGTGCGGCCATGGAGCGCACCGAGCGAGAGAAGCAGGAGGCGCGGGTGGCGGAGGTGCAACAAGAGCTCCAGGCTCTCGTGGAAAAACACGAGAGTTTGGAGCGTGACTCGAAGACTCAAGAGTCCGAGCTCGCCTTGGCTCTTGAGAGTGCCAAAACCGCTAAGGCCGAAGCCCAGAAGGCCCTCCAGGAGATCGAGGCAATGAAGAAGATAGCTGTGGGTAAGGCATTCTTTATGCAAAGCAAGAATATAAAAGTAAATTATCTGTTACTTACCCGGATCCGGAGCTCTCCAGGAGCGTTCGCCGATCTGCCCCGTAGTGTGTCTGATGCTGCCGCGTTCTACTGAGCCGAGGAGGGGAGCTCGACAGAAAAGGTGTTCTGGTCTCAGTATGCTAAGGCCGAACATCCGGTGCCCCTGAGCGACCAGCTGAAGCAGTTGGTCGAGCTCCACAAGGTGGCCGAACAGGCCATGAAGGGCCTCATAGTTCGGCTATGGCCTGGAGAGGCCATGCCTGGGAGCTACTTCGGTCTAGTGTGGCGGCTGGTGGACGCGTGTCCGTGGATTGAAGTCATCAAGCGCTCCGTCTGTATTGAAGGTGCCCGTCGGGCCCTTGCCCGTGCTAAAGTGCACTGGGGCAAGCTGTACGCGGAGAAGCTTGTGACGGACCCGCCACCGCCGGGCAAGGAGTATTGCACGCCCGAGATGTATTATAAGGGCGTCCTGAAGGGTGCCCGCATTATAGCGGGTGAGTGCTCCAAAGATGTAATTTTTGAGTAGACTCGCATGTTGTTATCCTGTGCGCTGAAAACTTTGTTCATATGCGCTAAGCAACGCTTGTTAATTTAAAATATTACCTTCTGTGCGGCCGTTTATTAAATCTGAGAGATGCAAGTCGTCGGCTTCTACCCTCGTGCCACGGGTGCTGGGGTGTTCGGGATAAACCTGAGCGCTCTTGTTCCCATTCTTGGGTCCATCTAGGGAGGCGCTCAACACAATGAACAAGGCCATCAGACTTATAATGCTTTATCACTCTCACTTAGCCATAGAATTCTATAATTTTAAATTTTGGCGAAGCCCCTAGTATTCGGAAGACTGAGTTCGGGGTGCTATCCACGCCTAGGCCAGATGAATCCGGCTCCTCGCTCGAAGCGGCATAAGTCTTTAGGGACTCGAAAAACCTCGCGAACAGCGACCGGTCTCTCACACTATCATGACAGTCAGTTTTAGCTTTCTCTACTGAGGTGTTAACCCAGCTCAACTGGGACACAATCGCAGTAGTTCTCCCAGCTCTACCTTAGCCAACAATGCGGAACGTAAGGTACCAAAACATGGGAGCCGGGCAAACCCAACTATTGACCCAAGACATGATTCGAAGCCGATGCATATAGTGCTATAAGTTCGGGGTGCCGCACTCATGAGAGTCTTTGGTCTTCTCACACCATATTATGGGGTGCTTAAGCCCCTGGTGTATTGGTCGTACCAAAGTGTATGGTTGCATAATGTCATGACTGAACATATTTGTATAAAAATAGATGAATACAATAATAGATAAGAGCTATGTATTGTTTATTAAAAAGAGCTGCTATGAAAGCACAACGATACAAATAGTGCGATAAGCAAGGGATGGGATTATTTGACATGTCCCCCTCCAGGGGCAAGCTGCGTGAATTTAAGTAAAACGGGTATTTAGCTCGTTATAGAGACCACCTGGACATTCGACGCAGCTTGTTCTCTCCCTTGCTGTTGCATCGTGTGTTCGGCGAGTGTATTGCTGGACAGGCCTTCCGAATAGTTGGGTCCTGAAATTATATAAAAAGAAAAGGAAACGGCAGAGTAGGGAGCCCCTAAATGCGGTTGAGCCGCATTCTGGGCGTGCCGTAGTTGTGCCCCTCCCCTTATGCCCATGGTGTTTTCAAAGCGTAATTATGTATGCGTGGTACCGATATCACCATCTGGCGAGGGCTGGGGTTGGGGCCACACTGCTATGCTTGCTCGAAACGTGCCAGCCGGCTTTGTTGGAGGTTGCTTCGGGCGCGCTTGACGTTGTCCGGACGTTTAACACCCGGGTTGGGGAGTTGCCTTGTGAGGCTGCTCTGTACTTCCGCCGCCAGGGCTGCTGTGTGCTCCTCCGTTCGGAGAGAGCGTTCGGTGTTTCCATTTACTGTAATGACTCCGCGAGGACCTGGCATCTTGAGCTTGAGATATGCGTAGTGCGGCACTGCATTGAATTTTGCAAATGCGGTTCATCCAAGCAGGGCGTGATAGCCACTGCGGAATGGGACTATGTCGAAGATTAACTCTTTGCTTCGGAAATTATCCAGGGATCCGAAGACCACTTCGAGTGTAACCGAGCCTGTACAGTTGGCTTCTACACCTGGTATGACGCCTTTAAAGGTTGTCTTTGTGGGTTTAATCCTTGACGGCTCTATACCCATTTTTCGCACTGTATCCTAATAAAGCAGGTTCAGGTTGCTGCCGCCGTCCATGAGGACTCTAGTGAGGTGAAATCCGTCAATGATTTGGTCTAGGACCAATGCAGCAAATCCGCTGTGATGGATGCTAGTGGGGTGGTCCCTTCGATCAAAAGTGATCGGGCAGGAGGACCATGGGTTGAACTTTGGGGCGACTGGCTCCAACGCATAGACGTCCTTGAGGGCACGCTTCCGCTCCCTTTTGGGGATGTGGGTTGCGTATATCATGTTCACCATCCGCACTTGCGGGGGGAAGCCCTTCTGTCCTCTGTTGTTCGGCGGCCGGGGCTCCTCCTCGTCATCGCTACGCAGCCCCTTGTCTCTGGTTTCGGCACTTAACTTGCCTGCCTGCTTGAACACCCAACAATCCCTGTTGGTGTGGTTGGTTGGTTGTTCGGGGGTGCCGTGTATCTGGCACGAGCGATCGAGTATCCGGTCTAAACTGGATGGGCCCGGAGGGTTTATTTTGAATGGCTTCTTCCGCTGACCGCGTTTAGAGCCTCTGAATCCGGCATTGACTGCCGTATCCTCGGTACTGTCGCCATTAATGCGGCGCTTGTGCTTGTTGCGATGTGACCTGCCATTGTTGTCCTTGGTATCCGAATTGCCAGGGCTCTTGGTTATGTTATTGCTACGAGCTAGCCAGCTGTCTTCGCCTGCGCAAAAGCGGGTCATGAGTGTCGTGAGGGCTGCCATAGATTTCGGCTTTTCCTGTCCTAGGTGCCGGGCAAGCCATTCGTCTCGGATGTTGTGCCTGAAGGCTACAAGGGCCTCGGCGTCTGGACAGTCGACTATTTGATTTTTCTTGGTTAGGAACCGTGTCCAGAATTGTCTGGCCGATTCCTCTGGCTGCTAGATTATGTGGCTTAGGTCATCGGCGTCTGGTGGTCGCACATAAGTGCCCTGGAAGTTATCGAGGAATGCGGATTCCAGGTCCTCCCAGCAACTAATTGACTCTACTGGCAGGCTGTTAAGCTAATGTCGAGCTGGTCCTTTAAGCTTAAGCGGGAGGTATTTGATGGCGTGTAGATCATCACCACGGGCCATGTGGATATGAAGGAGATAATCCTTGATCCATACCGCGGGATCAGTTGTGCCATCGTATGATTCAATGTTTACGGGTTTAAAACCCTTGGGGATTTGATGATCCATTACTTCGTCTGTGAAGCACAGTGGGTGTGCGGCGCCCCTGTACTAGGCTATATCGCGACGTAGCTCGGATGAGCTTTGTCTGTTGTATTTGGCCTGGCCGTATTTATCATATCCGGCGTGACGGTTATCGTCCCATGATGTGGGGCGCCCACGCGATCCGTAGATCGATCTTGTTTGCCTTGCCTTATCCTCCAATATGTCTCGCAGGTCTGTTGCGTTTCCCCGTGCTTTGGTATTTTTAGAGCGGCGCTGGGGTGCGGCTTGGATTGAGGGCCAAAAGGCCTCTCTGTCGCGGCCACGGGGTGGCCGATTGGGCGCATCGTACGCTAGTGATGTAGGTTTAGTTGCTTCCTCCTCTAGTTGGGGTAGCAGCCTGCGCTTTGGGTAACTCTTGGAGGGGCGTTTGAGTTTATACTCTTCGGCCGCCAGGACTTCGGCCCATCTGTCAGCTAGCAGGTCTTGGTCAGCTCTAAGCTGCTACTGTTTTTTCCCGAGGCTGCTTGCCGTGGACATAAGCCTGCGTTTGAAACGCTCTTGCTCGACGGGATCCTCTGGCACGACGAATTCGTCGTTGTCGAGGCTTGCCTCGTCTTTGGAGGGAGGCATATAATTGTCGTCCTCGACCTCTTTGTCTACCGCTCTCTCATGAGGGTTGGCTCCTTCGTCCTCCCGCGCTGAATCCTGCTGGAGGGGGTTGTCTTTGGCACTGTCCGGGGTGTTGACGTCTCCGGTGTCGGATTCGCCATTCTTGCTTTGGCGGGACTTAGAGCGGCGCCGCTGATGTCGGCGCTTGAGTTGCTTCTTGGAGGGGTCATCCTCCGCTTTTTCATCGCCATCCCCTGCTTTGGGGGTGTCCACCATGTATATGTCATATGACGAGGTGGCCTTCCAGTGCCCTATAGGTGCTGGTTCTTGGTCGTCTCCTTCATCGGCACCCATACCGTCGATGTCTTTGGAGTCGAAGTCGAGCATGTCGGTTAGATCGTCGACAGTGGCTACAAAGTGGGTGGTGGGTGGGTTTCAAATTTTCTCGTCGTCCGCATCCCAACCCTGCTGACCATAGTCCGGCCAGGGCTCTCCTGACAAATAGAGAGACTTTAGTGAATCCAGGATATCGCCAAAGGGCGAGTGCTGAAATACGTCCGTGGCGGTGAACTCCATGATCGGAGCCCAATCGGGTTCGATCGGAAGGGGTGCGGAATATTCGGAGTCCGGCACCTTGGAGTCACGGGCCTTGCCAAGGACTAGGCTGGTATTTGGCTCTATCGCCGTAGAGATTGCGGCTCCTGGGGCAGCGTCCAACCGTCCGTCCCCGACTAGCGCAGTCGGCTCCGAGCTAATGGTCAGAGCGGACACCTGAGCGGCACTCTGGGCGCTGTCCGGCGGCAGAGCTAGATCATGCCCATCAAGACAGTGCGGCACGCTCGGCCATGGCTCGAATCCATCAAAGATCAAGTCCCCGCGGATGTCGGCCGTGTAGTTTAAGCTTCCAAACCTGACCTGATGGCCAGGGGCGTAGCTTCCGATCTGCTCCAGATGGCCAAGCGAGTTGGCCCGCAGTGCGAAGCCGCCGAATACGAAGATCTGTTCGGGGAGAAAAGTCTCACCCTGGACCGCGTCGTGGTTGATGATCGAAGAAGCCATCAGGCCTAAAGGTGACGACACAGAGGAACTCTCAATGAAAGCACCAATGTCGGTGTCAAAACCGGCGGATCTCGGGTAGGGGGTCCCGAACTGTGCGTCTAGGCGGATGGTAACATGCGACAAGGGACACGATGTTTTTACCCAGGTTCGGGCCCTCTCGGTGGAGGTAAAACCCTACTCTTGCTTGATTAATATTGATGATATGGGTAGTACAAGAGTTGATCTACCACGAGATCAGAGAGGCTAAACCCTAGAATCTAGCCTATGGTATGATTTTTGTTCGTCCTACGGACTAAAACTCTCCGGTTTATATAGACACCAGAGAGGGCTAGGGTTACATAGAGTCGGTTACAATGGGAGGAGATCTTCATATCGTATCGCCAAGCTTGCCTTCCACGCCAAGGAAAGTCCCTATCCGGACATAGGACGAAGTCTTCAATCTTGTATCTTCATAGTCCGGGAGTCCGGCCAAAGGTCATAGTCCGGCCATCCAGACACCCCCTAATCCAGGACTCCCTCACCCGAGCTCGGCAGAAGATAGAGAAAAGATGAGTGTCATCCCCTATGCCTCAGCCATAGGGTCTATTATGTATGCCATGCTGTGTACCAGACCTGATGTAAACCTTGCCGTAAGTTTGGTAGGGAGGTACCAAAGTAATCCCGGCATGGAACACTGGACAGCGGTCAAGAATATCCTGAAGTACCTGAAAAGGACTAAGGATATGTTTTTCATTTATGGAGGTGACGAAGAGCTCGTCGTAAAGGGTTACGTCGATGCTAGCTTCGACACAGATCTGGATGACTCCAAGTCACAATCCGGATACGTGTATATTTTGAATGGTGGGGTGGTCAGCTGGTGAAGTTGCAAGCAAAGCATCGTGGCGGGATCTACATGTTAAGCGGAGTACATGGCAGCCTCAGAGGCAGCACATGAAGCAATCTGGATGAAGGAGTTCATTACCGACCTAGGAGTTATTCCCAATGCGTCGGGCCCGATGACTCTCTTCTGTGACAACACTTGAGCTATTGCCCTTGCCAAGGAGCACAGGTTTCACAAGAATACCAGGCATATCAAGCGTCGTTTCAACTCCATTCGTAAAAATGTTCAAGATGGAGACATAGATATTTGTAAAGTGCATACGGATCTGAATGTCGCAGATCCATTGACTAAACCTCTTCCACGAGCAAAACATGATCAACACCAGGACTCTATGGGTGTTTGATTCATCACAATGTAACTAGATTATTGACTCTAGTTTAAGTGGGAGACTATTAGAAATATGCCCTAGAGGCAATAATAAAATGGTTATTATTATATTTCCTTGTTCGTGATAATTGTCTATTGTTCATGCTATAATTGTGTTAACCGGAAATCGTAATACATGTGTGAATACATAGACCACAACATGTCCCTAGTGAGCCTCTAGTTGACTAGCTCGTTGATCAATAGATGGTCATGGTTTCCTGACCATGGGCAATGGATGTCATTGATAACAGGATCACATCATTAGGAGAATGATGTGATGGACAAGACCAAATCCTAAGCATAGCACAAGATCGTGTAGTTCGTTTGCTAAAGCTTTTCTAATGTCAAGTATCATTTCCTTAGACCATGAGATTGTGTAACTCCCGGATACCGTAGGAATGCTTTGGATGTACCAAACGTCACAACGTAACAGGGTGGCTATAAAGGTACACTACAGGCATCTCCGAAAGTGTCTGTTGGGTTGCCACGAATCGAGACTGGGATTTGTCAATCCGTATGACGGAGAGGTATTTCTGGGCCCACTCAGTAATGCATCATCGTAATGAGCTCAATGTGACTAAGTAGTTAGTCACGGGATCATGCATTACGGAACGAGTAAAGTGACTTGCTGGTAACGAGATTGAACAAGGTATTGGGATACTGATGCTCGAATCTCGGGCAAGTAACGAACCAATTGACAAAGGGAATTGTATACGGGATTGATTGAATCCCCGACATCGTGGTTCATCCGATGAGATCATCGTGGAACATGTGGGAACAACCATGGGTATCCAGATCCCACTGTTGGTTATTGGCCGAAGAGCTGTCTCGGGTCTGCATGATTCCCGAACCCGTAGGGTCTACACACTTAAGGTTCGGTGACGCTAGAGTTGTTATGGGAATTAGTATGCAGTTACCGAATGTTGTTCGGAGTCCCGGATGAGATCCCGGATGTCACGAGGAGGTCTGGAATGGTCCGGAGACAAAGATTTATATATGGGAAGTCCTTATTTGGTCATCGGAAGTGTTCGGGGGTATATCGGTATTGTACCGGGACCACCGAAAGGGTCCCGGGGGTCCACCAGGAGGGTCCACCTGCCCCGGGGGCCCCATGGGCTGAATACGGAGGGAAACCAGCCCCTAAGTGGGCTGGGCGCCAACCCCCTAGGGCCCATGCGCCTAGGGTTGGGGGGGGACCCTAAAGGGGGCGCCCCCCTTGGCTTGGGGACAAGCCTTCCCCCCTTGCCCGCCGCCCCCTCTAGATCCATCTGGAGGGGGCCAGCCCCCCTCTCCCTTGCCCCTATAAATAGAGGGGAGGTTGGAGGGCTGCCGCACCCTTCGCTTGGCACAACCCTCCCCCTCTCCAACTCCACCTCCTCCTCCGTAGTGCTTGGCGAAGCCCTGCCGGAGAACTGCTATCTCCTCCACCATGCCGTCGTGCTGCCAGAGCTGTCCCTCAACTTATCCTCTCCCCTTGCTGGATCAAAAAGGAGGAGACGTCCCCGGTCTGTACATCTGTTAAATGCGGAGGCGCCGTCAGTTCAGCGTTAGATCAGATCTTCCGCGATTTGAGTCACTGCGAGTTCGACTCCCTCATCCGCGTTCTAGTGACGCTTCCGCTTAGCAATCTTCAAAGGTATGAATATGCTCATCCTATCCCTCTCTTGTTGCTAGAATCTCCATATATTGATCTTGGTGATGCATAGAAAATATTGAATTATTGCTACGTTATCCAACACTTCGGCCGTGGCGGATAGCAGCTCGGGCTGGTGATGGAGTCGCGATCAGAGGCCACGGGAGGAAGGGGCGAATGGCAGGGGAGGATTGCCGGATACTAGGTGGAGCTCTGGTGGTGGTGGAAGGAGGGGAGAGTCTCATGCTCAAGCTAATTGGAGAGGATGGCCGCGGCGGCCGTGGCGGCGATGGCGAGCAAGGAGGAGCTCCGGAGCTTGGAGAGGAGGCTAGGGAGGGGTAGAGGAGGGAGGTGAGGCTGCTGGTGAAGAGAGGCGGGGTCTGGAGCTGCTTAAATAGACGAGGCCGAACGGTCTCGAGCCCGGGTGCGGCCAACGGTGCACGGGCCAGCTCTGGCGGTGACTGAGAGCGTCACGGGACGAGGGAGAGGACAAGGGAGCGCATGGGAGGGTCACGGAGAAGAAAGTGACACCAGTGAGCAGAGGAAGAGGCCGAGACGAGATCAGAGCTAAACGGGGCATAGTGCTCCCGTGGGCGCTCAACGTCTAGCTCCGGTAAGGACGCTTCAAGAGGGAGCAGAGGGCGGAGAGCGACAGGAGAGGAAGTGGGAGTCAGGTCTGCAAGCTCGGACGCGTGAAAACCATTGATGCCGAGATGCCCGCTGCTCAGAACGTGCCGGATGCCGCCAGAGCGCGAGAAACACCATGCCAGGGCGGCAGTCACCACGGGCACTGGCATGGAGAGGACAAGAGAGGCTGCAAGGAGTTGTCTGGTGACTAGTCCCCGCACCACTGAGTCTGGGAGAGGTGATGGATCAAGAGAAGGAGCCAAGGAGAGATGTGAGGCTTCGATGCAAGTTTGTTGTAGCAAACTTGTCCACATTTCTATGATCAACTAAGAAGATCTAGGAGCCAAATGAGGTGTCTGGGGTGTTTAGGACAAGAGGGACTGTGATCCTGTGAGTTTTGGAAGGAAATGGACCAATATTTATCATAGTTGCTTTGCAATTGACCAAAATGGTCCAGAATAAAGATTATGATGATGCACTCAAATGAAGAAGCCACTTGAGCTGAAATTTGGCAAGGCAGGGTTATATGGACACATGATGATGCTGTAAAAATTTCATACCATTTGGACAAGCCAAAATGGTACTTGCTTCACAAACATCCTCTCTATCCAGAAACTTGCAATAATAATGGTGATAAAATGACTTAATGAAATGATCCAAATTTGGTGGAGGGATGTTATTAGGGTAGGAGCATGATCTGGAAATTTCTCAGAATTAATGAAGCAATATAGATTATACCTGCTTCACAACCTGAAAATATCAACAGAATCAAGGATTTGAAGCTGTGCTCACATTGAAGATTGGATGGAGCTAAAAATTGGAGGAGGGTAATGATATGAGCACATGAAGAGGCATGCAAAATTTCAACTCATTTGGATACTCCTAGCTAGTACTTCCTTCACAATGGCTTCTGTCTGACAAAAACTTTGAAAATTCACTAAGGAAGATTCACTAGGAAAGAATTTGGCATGAGGCAATGATTTGGACATAAAAGAATGCCCAAATTTTTTGGGAGTAACCAAGATAAGATAAATGACACTTCCTTCACAAAATGCCATTCAGGGCAGAATAGAAGAATGAATATTGGAGGAGTATTTTGGAACTGGCCAAGGAAATGTTTGGGCATATTTGAGCAATATATGACCCAAAGAAATTATGAGAATTATTTAGGAATTTTGGGAGGGGCAGAGATATAGGTTGCTTCACAACCTAGGGCAAATGAGGTTATTCCTTTAATAGAAAAGGAATATTCCCCAAGAAAAAGAATTATGGAGTTGGGCTAGAAGGGAAATGACATGACCTTGGAATGAGTTCGAAAATAATGAACCACTTGGGAGAAGAATAAATGAAAATCTCCCAGGTTGCAAGGCCACAGAACCACTCCAAAAAGAAAAATCAGGGCAAAAATCAAATAAATCAAAAGAAAAAGAGAAAAGGCTAAAAATCAGGCTGTTACACGAACCCATGAGAGGAAGACTCCCTTGAAGCAATGGTCTCTATCAAGCTTTTGCTAAAGTGTCAACTCCATCTTTTGACAGGATCAACAAGCAAATTGTGATTCAAACACTTTTAATAAAAAGAAGGTACAGAGATGAGGTCTTAATGCTTACAACATGTATTGGTGTTGGGATAAAAAATGATATTAGTTTGTGCCCAGGAAGTCACCATCAAGAGGTGTTTCCTTCGTATCAGAGTGGGGGATGTGTCAAAATTACATCTTGACTGGCACGAGTCCTGCATAAAGAATCAGTTGTCCTACCGAAGGCCCTATCCGTCTCACGGGGTTGCCCCAATAGTTAAGATAATAACATCAGACCAAAACATTGGGCTTTCAATGACTACACCTCTTGAATCCCCAATGATATGATCCATGTTACCCTACTAAACCTTACTATTACCGGTGTTTGGTATAGCACTTCATAGTCCCCTTGCTCCTAGCCTCACCAGTGATCGATCTCCATGATCCTAGGTACCTGCAGGGATGAAGATCACGGACAATACAAGAGATATACTTCACGAAACAATTTTATTTCACACATATGAGACATTGTATCAAAGTCTTCCATTTATTACTTCACCAAATACCTAGGGTTGCGAAGCTATTGCCTCACCCCATACCTTATCGAACTACTTGCACATTGAGATCAGATCAGAGAAGAAAACACTGAAGAACACATCTTGGGATTGATTTGAAGGAAATATGCCCTAGAGGCAATAATAAACTTTTTATTTTATATTTCCTGAGATCATGATAAATGTTTATTATTCATGCTAGAATTGTATTAACCAGGAACTTGATACATGTGTGAATACATAGACAAAACACCGTGTCCCTAGTATGCCTCTACTAGACTAGCTCGTTGATCAAAGATGGTTAAGTTTCCTAGCCATGCACATGAGTTGTCATTTGATGAACGGGATCACATCATTAGTGGAATGATGTGATGGACAAGACCAATCCGTTAGCTTAGCATAATGATCGTTCAGTTTTATTGCTACTACTTTCTTCATGTCAAATACATATTCCTTCGACTATGAGATTATGCAACTACCGGACACCGGAGGAATACCTTGTGTGCTATCAAACGTCACAACGTAACTGGGTGATTATAAAGATGCTCTACAGGTATCTCTGAAGGTGTTTGTAGGGTTGGCATAGATCGAGATTAGGATTTGTCACCCCGAGTATTGGAGAGGTATCTTTGGGCCCTCTCGGTAATGCACATCATATGAAGCCTTGCAAGAAAAGGACTAATGAGTTAGTTGCACGATGATGCATTACAGAACAAGTAAAGAGACTTGCCGGTAACGAGATTGAACTAGGTATGAAGATACCAACGATCGAATCTCGGGCAAGTAACATACGATGACAAAGGGAATAACGTGTGCTGACATTGCGGTTCGACCGATAAATATATTCATAGAATATGTGGGAACCAATATGAGCATCCACGTTCCGCTATTGGTTTTTGACCAGAGAGGTGTCTCGGTCATGTCTACATAGTTCTCGAACCCGTAGGGTCCGCACACTTAATGTTCGATGATGATATGTATTATATGAGTTATGTGTTTTGGTGACCAAAGGTTGTACGGAGTCCCGGATGAGATAACGGACATGACGAGGAGTCTCACAATGGTCGAGAGATAAAGATTGATATATTGGAAGGTGGTATTCAGACACCAGAATGGTTTCAGAGTGTTTCATATTTATCGGAGTACCGAGGGGTTACCGGAACCTCCCCGTGGAAGTAGTGGGCCACATGGGCCATAGGGGAGAGGCAAGGCAGCCCGCAAGGGGGTGCCCCCCCATAGGGAGTCCGAATTTGACAAGGGAGGGGGCATGGCCCCCCTTTCCTTCTCCCTCTCCCTCTCCTTCCCCCTTTCCCCCTCCGAAAGAAGGAAGGGGGGGGGGGGCGAATAGGACTATGAGTCCTAGTAGGACTCCCCCCATGGGGCGCGCCCTAGGCCGGCCTCCTCCCCTCTCCCTCCTTTATATATGGGCGCATGTCGGGCACCTCTAGGCACATCAATTGTTCTTAGCCATGTGCGGTGCCCCCCTCCACTGTTTACTCCTCCGGTCATATTGTCGTTTTGCTTAGGCGAAGCCCTGCGCGGATCACATCACCATCACTGTCACCATGCCGTCGTGCTGACGGAACTCATCTACTCCTTCGACCCTCTGCTGGATCAAGAGCTCGAGGGACGTCATCGCGTTGAACGTGTGCAGAACTCGGAGGTGCCGTATGTTTGGTGCTTGATAGGTTGAATCGAGAAGACGTTCGACTACATCAACCGTGTTAAGCTAACGCTTCCGCTTTCGGTCTATGAGGGTACATAGACACACTCTCCCCCTCTCATTGCTATGCATCTCCTAGATAGATCTTGCGTGAGCGTAGGAATTTTTTTGAAATTGCATGCTACGTTTCCCAACAGTGGCATCCGAGCCAGGTCTATGCGTAGATGATATGCATGAGTAGAACACAAAGAGTTGTGGGCGGTGATCGTCATACTGCTTACCACCAATGTCTTATTTTGATTTGGCGGTATTGTTGGATGAAGCGGCCCGGACCAACCTTACATGACCGCGTTCATGAGACCGGTTCCACCGACAGACATGCAACTAGTTTTGCATAACGGTGGTGGGTGTCTATTTCTCCAACTTTTGTTGAATCGAATTTGACTGCGGCCGGTCCTTGTGAATGTTAAAATAGCAAACTTGATAAATCACCGTTGTGGTTTTTGTGCCGTAGGTAAGTACGGTTCATGCTAGAAGCTCGTAGCAGCCACGTAAAACTTGCAACAACAAAGTAGAGGATGTCTAACTTGTTTTTGCAGGGCATGTTGTGATGTGATATGGTCAAGACATGATGTGATATAAGTTGTTGTATGAGATGATCATGTTTTGTAGAAGTTATCGGCAACTGGCAGGATCCATATGGTTGTCTCTTTATTGTATGAAATACAAACGCCATGTAATTGCTTTACTTTATCACTAAGCGGTAGCGATAGTCATAGAAGCAATAGTTGGCGAGACGACCACGACACTACGACGAAGATCAAGGTGTCAAGCCGGGGACGATGGATATCATATGTTGCTTTGGTGATGGATATCAAAAGCACAAGATGATGATGGCCATATCATGTCACATATTTTGATTGCATGTGATGTTTATCTTTATGCATCTTATTTTGCTTAGTACAGCGGTAGCATTATAAGATGATCCCTTACTAAAATTTCAAGGTATAAGTGTTCTCCCCGAGTATGCACCGTTGTGAAAGTTCTTCGTGCTGAGACACCACATGATGATCAGGTGTGATAAGCTCTACGTTCAAATACAACGGGTGCAAGCCAGTTTTGCGCATGCGGAATACTCGGGTTAAACTTGACGAGCCTAGCATATACAGATATGTCCTCAGAACACTGGAGACCGAAAGGTCGAACATGAATCATATAGTGGATATGATCAACATAGAAATGTTCACCATTGATGACTACTCCATCTCACATGATGATCGGACATGGTTTAGTTGATTTGGATCACGTATCATTTAGATGACTTGAGGGATGTCTATCTAAGTGGGAGTTCTTAAGTAATATGATTAATTGAACTTAATTTACCATGAACTTAGTCCAGATAGTTTTTTGCATATCTATGTTGTAGATCAATGGCCCGTGCTACCGCTCCCTTGAATTTTAATGCATTCCCAGAGAAAGCTAAGTTGAAAAATGATGGTAGGAACTAGACAGACTGGGTCCGTAACTTGAGGATTATACTCATTGCTGCACAGAAGAATTATGTCCTTGATGCACCGCTAGGTGTACCACCTTCCCCAGCAACTGCAAACATTGTGAATGCCTGGAAGTCGCATGTTAATGACTACTCATTAGTTGAGTGTGCCATGCTTTACGGCTTAGAATCGAGACTTCAAAGATGTTTTGAACGTCATGGACCATATGAGATGTTCCAAGAGTTGAAGTTAATATTTCAAGCAAATGCCCGAGTTGAGAGATATGGAGTCTCCAACAAGTTCTATAGCTGCAAGATGGAGGAGAACAGTTCTGTTAGTGAGCACATACTTAGAATGTCTGGGTACCATAATCACTTGACTCAGCTATGAGTTAATCTTCCAAATGATTGTGTCATTGACAAAGTTCTTCAATAACTGCCACCAAGCTACAAAGGCTTCATGATGAACTACAATATGCAAGGGATGGAAAATACTATTCCCAAGCTCTTCGCAATGCTAAAGGTTGCAGAGGTAGAAATCAAGAAGGAGCATCAAGTGTTGATGGTTAACAAGACCACTCATTTCAAGAAGAAGGGCAAGGGTAAGAAGGGGAACTTCAAGAAGAATGACAAGCAAGTTGCCACTCCCGGGAAGAAACCCAAAAATGGACCCAAGCTTGAAACTGAGTGCTTCTACTGCAAAGGGACTGGTCACTGGAAGCAGAACTGCCCCAAGTATTTGGCGGATAAGAAGGATGGCAAAGTGAAAAAAGGTATATTAGATATACGTGTTATTGATGTGTACCTTACTAATTCTCGTAGTAGTGCTTGGGTATTTGATACCGGTTCGGTTGCTCATATTTGTAACTTGAAGCAGGGACTACGGATCAAACAAAGATTGGCTAAGGACGAGGTGATGATGCACGCCGAGAATGGTTCCAAGGTCGATGTAATCGCCGTCAGCATGCTACCTCTACATCTACCTTTGGAATTAGTTTTAGACCTGAATAATTGTTATTTGGTGCCAGCGTTGAGCATGAACATTATATCTGGATCTTGTTTAGTGCGAGACGGTTATTCATTTAAATCAAAGAATAATGGTTGTTTTATTTATATGAGTAATATCTTTTATGGTCATGCACCCTTGAAGAGTGGTCTATTTCTATTGAATCTTGATCATGGTGATACACATATTCATAATATTGATGCCAAAAGATTCAAAGTTGATAATCATAGTGCAACTTATTTGTGGCACTGCCGTTTGGGTCATATCGGTGTAAAGCGCATGAAGAAACTCGATAAAAATGGACTTTTGGAATCACTTGATTATGAATCATTTGATACTTGCAAATCGTGCCTTACGGGTAACATGACTAAAACTCCGTTCTCTGGAACAATGCAAAGAGCTAATGACTACATACCGACGTATGCGGTCCGATGAGTGTTGAAGCTCGTGGCAGGTATTGTTATTTTCTAACCTTCACAAATGATATGAGCAGATATGGGTATATCTACTTAATGAAACACAAGTCTGAAACATTTGAAAAGTTCAAAGAATTTTAGAGTGAAGTGGAGAATCACCATAACAAGAAAATAAAGTTTCTACGATCTAATCGTGGAGGAGAATATTTGAGTTATGAGTTTAGCCTTCATTTAAAACAATGTGGAATAGTTTCACAGCTCACTCCACCAAGAACACCATAGCATAATGGTGTGTCCGAACGTCGTAACCGCACTTTATTAGATATGGTGCGATCTACGATGTTGTCGGATGTTGGGTTCCAGCAGACCCTTAAGGTTCAAACTCTGGGGTGCACACAAAGATCTTCCCCCTACCTATCCACCTCTGATCGCCTCGCGAGAATCTAAGCTAAAACGATGAACAACACGAGGGACACAAGATTTATACTGGTTCGGGCCACCGTTGTGGTGTAATACCCTACTCCAGTGTGTGGTGTGGTGGATTGCCTTAGGGGCATATGATGAACATTACAGGGAAGAACTGCCTCGCGAGAGGTGTTCTTGAGCTGATGTGGTGTTCTACTTGTTCTGGTTCTCCCCTGGTCCGATGCCTATCCATGAGATGGCTAGCCCTATTTATAGAGGCCCTGGTCCTCTTCCCAAATATTGAGCGGGAAGGGCGCCAACAACAACCATTTTGAAGGGGAACATCTAGTACAAGTTATCCTAACTAAAGTTGGTCTTCGGCTGCCAAAGGCGCTGGGGGTGACGCTGTCTTGGGCTCCATGGTGACCCCATCCTGCTACTCTGCTGGTCTTGGTCTCGTTGCACTGAAATGGCAACCTTTGCCTGATGCCTCGTACTCCACGCCTGTGCTTGCCCCCTTTGCACCAAAGAGGAAACAAGGACACTGCGCAGGCTGGCGCCCGCCTGGTCTCGATCATCACAGCTTGCATCACGAGCACCTCGCGAGGTACTCTTGCCTTGATCTCTCCGCCTCCTCGCGAGCCTGCCTGGCGAGGCTGCTCCTGAGGAAGCCTTGCGTCGTCCGCCCCACGAGGCTTGGCCCCTTGCGAGGGTCTTGAGTTTGTGCCGATGAAGATGGGCCGTACTGGGCCACCTGTCGAGCCACGCCACAGGCCGCAGGCAGGCATGTCTGGGGACCCCCGTTCCCAGAACGTCGACAGTAGCCCCCGGGCACAAGGCGCGCTCGGACTTGGCTTAGCAGAGAAGCGAAGGGGCAAGTGCGGAGCGCCACGGGCCCCATCAGCCTACGGCCTTGGGTGCCGCGTGGCGGTTGATTGGACGTGGGCGCCTCCGCTTCCCCACGCTGCCTCGGCAACTTCCCAACTTGACAAGTCCTTGCATGCAGAAATGAGTCATGATTACCTGCGATCGTGGAGGCCGACGGTTGGCCCCCTCCAGTTATAAATGTGGGAGAGCGCATGCCCCCGCTGTACATCTTCCTACTTGCTTCTTTCCTTCTCCCCGCCCCAGCTGCTCGCCGTGTCCTATGGTGCCGCCGAAGAGGTTCTCAGCCGCGGAGAAAGGAAAGGCCCGTCGGGAAGGGCTTGACTCTCGTCCACCCAAGGGCGGCCGAGGTCGTCCCCGCAAGCATCCTACGACGCCTGCAGCGACTTCCCGTGGTCGCGCCGATGATCTCCCACATGGCAACGGGCGTCTAGAGAGTGAGAGGAGGCGCGCCGTGACCGCGCAGCCTCCCATGCCGCGCTTCCACTCGGCTGAGGTGCTGCCGGAGTTCGTCGTGTGGCCTGTGGACCCAATCGGCAGCTGGCTCCAGCTTCCCCACTCCTTCACGGACGAACTCCCGGCCGGCGCTCCAGGTGGCCTCTGGCTCCAAGTGGATGGCTGCTGCAGCAAGGCCTCTTGGGTCTCACTAGAGATCTCCATTGCTGGGAACGTGGCTCTGGCCCGTGGCTGGCAAACATTTGCCCGCACGCGTGGCCTGGGCCGGCGGTGCACCCTGCATTTCAAGTTTGACGGCGACGCCACCCTCTACATGAGGGTGTTTGGAGAAGACGGCCGCCACGTCGGGTGCTGCCCCGAAGATGATGATGACGGCGACCGGGTTCTCGGCCTTGGTGATGGCCGAGATGAGGACGAAGGAGGGCGTGTGGCCGGCGGCATTCATAGCTCGCCAAGCTTCAGCGACTCCCCTTCGGACGGCAGCTCCTCCAGCGGCGGCCGTGACTAGCCACCACACCGTCGTGCTCGCCTTGAGGGGGGTAGTGGGTCAGCCCATCATCGCACCTCGATGAAGCATGAGGAGGGGTCTGACTGAGCTCCGTAGGGCAGTACGAGCCCCTGCCACGAGTCGTCGCCGGGCAGGCCGTGTCTATTTTGTTTTTCTCCCTTTCCTGCACAAAGAGAGAGTAGTGTGGGGTCTCGCAGGGGCGTGCTGGACTATTGTCGTTAACTATTATGCTATTTTTGTTATCCCCATGCTGTGTTTTGGTGCTGCGTGTTCGTGTGTAGGAACTACTTAGCTCGGGGGGACTTGCCGCAGTCTTTGCTTATCGAGGCTGAGGCCTCGTCGTGCGCCTTGTGGCCTGCAAGAATTAGTTAGGGGAGGTAACTTTCGGTCTTGGTCGTGAGGGCAACTGACTCAGGTCTTGTGTTCGTGTCGCGATGCCCGTGGGGCACGGACCGGGAGGAGTGCTCCCGCGGTGGACTTGAATAGGGAAGCCTCATGAGACTGGGTCAGAAAGCACTCACGAGGGCGCCCGCACAGCCCCCATGCGAGACTTGCGAAAGAGGAGACGAGTCAGGCAAGCAACAAAGATGGAGAATCACGGGTCGGGGATGGCAACAACACTGAAAGCAACTCCAATAAAATTCCAAATAAGGACGAACAAGCCAACTGCAGAAAGCAAATGAAAAAGCCGCGTCCGGCACCTAATCTAGTCTTCGACATCTTCTCACCAGCGCGTAGCTAAGTGCTGCCACTGGGCGTGGGCGGGAGCCCCCGAGGCACGAGGGCGGCTCTCCGGAGACTCCGGGGCGTGTACAGCCCCAACTCATTTTTACGTGAGTGTCAAGGGCGGTGAGCTTCACAGGCACCGGGCCTTTCTCGGGGCGATGAGCTTCACAGGCGTTGGCCTTCTTCACAGGCTCTGGGCCTTTCTTGGTACGACAAGCTTCACAGGCGCCGGGCCTTCTTCACAGGCGTTGGGCCTTCCTTCAAGGGTAGAACTTCCGGAGGTGCTGGATGTTCCACGCGTTCGGGATTGGCACCCCCTACTGGGTCTCCAAGCGCGCGGCGCCAGGCCTTGAGGGTCCTGGGCCGGATGCTGCGGCAGTGGTACTGCCGCAACGCCTGTTGGTATCTTGCTGCCCGAAGCGCGGCCTCCAGACGGTGTTCCTCCCCCAGCACGAGGTCCATCCCTCGCATGGCGTCCTGCCGTGCTTCGTTGAAATCCAGGACCCGCGTGGAGCGACGCCTGACCTCGTGAGGGAGGACCGCCTAAGCCCCGTAGATGAGGAAGAATGGGGTTTCGCCGGTCGAC
Source organism: Triticum aestivum (assembly GCF_018294505.1). NCBI lineage: Eukaryota > Viridiplantae > Streptophyta > Magnoliopsida > Poales > Poaceae > Triticum > Triticum aestivum. The sequence goes on from NC_057795.1 coordinate 176,617,466, forward strand.
TTGGTAGCGGTTGTGTGGATGGACCATAGCACAGACTGAAGCTCGTCGTGCTAGCCCCTGCCGCAGGCCTCCAGCTTCTTCTTGAAGGTCCTGGTTTTGAGGCCATTCAGGACCTCCGCGTTGGCGCGCTCAGCCTGGCCGTTGCTCCGAGGGTGTGCCACCGAAGCATAGCATATCTGCGTTCCAAGGTTAGCATAATATGTTTTGAAGAGATTGCTGGTGAACTGCGAACCATTGTCGGTGATGATGCGATTAGGCACCCCAAACTGGCTTACAAGGCCCTTGATGAATTTGACCGCTGAGTCAGCTGGGATGGTGCGGACAGCTTCCACCTCTGCCCACTCTGTGAACTTGTCAATGGCGATGTAGAGGTAATGGTAACCCCCTGGTGCCCAAGGAAACGAGCCCAGGATGTCCAGCCCCCAAACAGCGAATGGCCACGAAAGGGGGATGGTTTGCAGGCCCTGAGCCGGCTGATGAATCTGCTTGGCGTGGAATTGACAGGCTTCACAAGCTTTCACCAGCTCCATCGCGTCGTTGAGTGCTGTTGGCCAATAGAACCCGCTCCGAAACGCCTTACCGACGAGGGTCCGTGAAGACGAGTGGTGCCCACAGTCCCCACCGTGAATGTCTTCCAGCAACTCTTTCCCTTGCTCCCTAGAGATGCAGCGTAAGGAAACATCATTCGGTCACTTCCGGTAGAGTTCTCCGTCTTGGACACAGTAGGCCGTGGCTTGCCGCGCCATGCGTTCTGCGTCCTCCTCCTTTTCCGGCAGAGTCCCTTGCATCAGGTAATCTTTGAATTCTGTGGTCCAACATCCCTCCTGAGGCTCCAGCGCCAGGAGCAGGCGGGCTCCTAAGCTTGGGCCGCAGGCTGGGGCTCCCGAGGCAGGCAGTTGGGGGAGCTCCTCCCGAGGCTGCGCTGTACTTGATGGCGACGGTGCTGCTGAGGGTTTGAAGAGTCGTTCCCCGAAGATGCCGGGCTCCTGAGGCAGCTACCTGGGTTCCCTCCTGGCGATGTCATCAGCCTCTTGATTGGTACCACAGGGTACATGCTGCAACTCTAACCCTCAAAACTGCTTTTCCATCCCGAGGACCTCCGCAAGATATGCTTCCATGTGTTCGTCCTTCGGCTCGTACACCTTGTTGGAGAAGTTGACGAGGAGTTGTGAATCACCCTTGATGATGAGGCGCTTTACCCCCAAGGCGGCTGCAGATTTCAAGCCTGCTATCAGGCCCTCGTATTTTGCTATGTTGTTGGAGACCTTTTCTCCATGCTAGAAGCAGAGCTACACGGCATAATAGAGTTTGTCCTGAGTGGGAGATATGAGCACTGCGACAGCTCCTGCGCCATGTCGCGAGAATGCTCCGTCGAAGTACATGACCCAGCCATCTGGTGCTTCACTTCCAGGGGAAAGCGACCGATCCTTGCTCACTTTGAGCCCTGGCGCCTTTGTCCATTCCGCCATGAAATCTGCAAGCGCGGCTTCCTTGACGACCCTGGTCGTGCTGAATTCCATCTCAAATGCTTGCAACTCGATGTTCCATTCGGCAACACTTCCAGCTTAGTTGGGGCTCCTGAGCACCCTTTCCAAGGGATATGCCGAGACGACCTTGATGGGGTGACCTTGGAAGTAGTGCTGCAGCTTGCATGAGGCCACTAGTAACGCGAGCAAGAGCTTTTGAGGCATGGGGTATCGTGCCCTTGCGTCCCATAGCACCGTGCTAACGAAGTACATGGGATGCTCGATGAGGTTGAGGGTGCTAGCATGGCATGCGTCTTCTGGAGGTCGGGGCGCCTCCCGAGACGGTGGAGCCCCTAGCGCTTGGTCGCCTGGCGGGGCCTCTTCCGCCCTGGGTGCGTCCCCCTGCTGAGGCTGATTCCCATCTGCTGCGGCCGTGGTCTTCGCGAGGCTTTCTTGGCCTTGCTCTGCTTCGGCCGGGGTTGCGACTGACGCGGTCTGGGCCCGGTGCTCCTCCCGAACCGCCACCAGGGTTGTGCTGGCAGAGTAGGGCGTGGCTGCAAGGTAGAGCACCAAGGGATCCTGAGGGCGCGGAGCTACCATCACCGGAGGGCTGGTAAGGTACTTCTTGAGATCTTGGAATGCTTTGTCAGCCTCTTCAGTCCATTCAAATGGGCCCTTCTTCTTCATCAGCTTGAAGAAGGGCAATGCTTGTTCCCCCAGCTTGGAGATGAAGCGTCCCAACGCAGTTACTCGCCCGATGAGCTTCTGCATTTATCTGAGGGTTTTCGGTGGACTCATGTCTTTGACTGCCTTGACCTTCTCTGGGTTAGCCTCGATACCTCTATGGGACACGAGGAAGCCCAAAAGCTTGCCCGAGGGGACTCCAAATACGCACTTCTCCGGGTTGAGCCGCAGGTCTACTTCGCGGAGGCTCGCGAAGGTTTCTTCCAGGTCCTGTATCAGGGTTTTTGCCTCCCGAGACTTCACCACGATGTCATCGATGTAGGCCTCGGCGTTTCTTCCTAGCTGCCGGCCCAATGCAATGTGCATCAGTCACTGAAAGGTCGCGCCCGCGTTGCGCAGTCCGAACGACATGCAGGTATAGCAGTATACTCCGCACGGGGTCAGGAAGGCCATTTTCTCCACATCTTCTACCGCCATCTTAATTTGGTCATAGCCTGAGAAGGCATCTAGGAAGCACAACAAGTCGTACTCGACGATGGAATCGACGATCTGGTCGATGCGAGGGAGCGGGAATGGATCCTGAGGGCAGGCCTTGTTGAGGTTGGTGAAGTCAACGCACATGCGCTCCTTTCCCCCCTTTTTCGGCACAACAACAGGGTTGGCCAGCCATTCAGGATAGCGAACCTCGCGAATGACACCTGCAGCCTCCAACTTGCGGGTTTCTTAGACGATGAAGGCCTGCTTCTCGGTGGACTGTCGCCTTGCCTTCTGCTTCACGGGGCGCACGTTGGGGCACACGTTCAGATGGTGCTCAATCACATCTCTTGGGACCCCGGCTAGCTGATCAGTTTCCCATGCAAACACCTCCTTGTTTGTGCGCAGAAATTTCACCAGGGCCTTCTCCTGTTCAGGGTCGAGATTGGCGCCTATGGTGAAGGTGGCGCCAGAAGATCCGTCTTCGTCGACCGGTACTTGCTTGGACTCCGCTTTGTCTTGGGTGAACAACTGCTTCTTCTTGGCCGGCGCAGCCCCCTTGGGCTCGAGGGTGTCAACGCTGGCGGGCTGCGCCACTGGGGCTGCCTTGAAAGTGAGCTTTAGCACCTGCAGTGCATCCCTCGTGTCTCCAGACACGGTGAGGACACCGCTGCTCCCGGGCAGCTTCATGAGGTTTTAGGCCGGGTGAGTCGCCGCCATGAACTAGGCTAAGGCAGGGTAGCCGAGGATGGCATTGTACGGGAGGCCGATAGGGGCGATGTCGAAGTCGACCAACTCCGCGCGGAAGTTATCGTGGGTGCCGAAGGTCGCCGGGAGGCGGATCTGCCCCGGGGAGTTGGTGGGGCTACCTCCGACGCCTAAGAAGGGCTTGCTGAGTTGGAGTCGCCCCAACGACACGTGGAGGAGGCTGAAGGCTTCCACCAAGAGCATGTTGAGGCTGGCCCCACCGTCGATGATGGTCTGGGTGATGGCCACCTGGCAGATGGTGGGGGTTCATAGCATCGGGAGCGTGCCCGAATAGGCGGTGTTGGCGGGGTGATCATCTGAGATGAAGGTCAAATCAGTCTTGGGTGCCACCCAGCCTGGGGGGGGGCTTCATGGCGCTTGAGGACGGCACTGATCCGGCGGACAAACGGCTTGACATGGCGGCTCGAAGGTGGCGCTAGCGAGCCGCCCAGGAGAGCTGCGACGACCGGGGGCGCCGGCGCAACATAATGGGCGAGGAAGAGGCTGCACAACTCCTCTGAGGAGGCCACAGAAGCCGCTGGCAGGTGGAGCAACCACATGCGTGGGACACCGGTGAGGGCCATGGGCAGCCAGTTAGCCATGACCTTGTCATCGCCCCCTGCCTCGAGGACGGCCTCCTCATACGCTAGCAGGAAGGCTAGCGGATCGGCCGTGCCGTCGTAGCGCGACGGCATGTCCGGCTTGAACTTGCTCAGCCACCGCACTTGTCGCAAGGCAGGGGTTAGGGCTCGGAGTCCCCCGGTCCCCGCACCGGCGTCGGCAGCCGGAGCAGGCAGCGCATTGCCCGCCATGAGGGCGGAGCGCGGTGCTGATGGAGAGTGAGCCGACGGAAGGGAGAGATTCGGCGCACCCCTACCTAGCGGGCCAAATGTCGGATGTTCGGTTCCGACAGACCCTTAAGGTTCGAACTCTGGGGTGCGTGCGAAGATCTTCCCCCTACCTTTCCGCATCTGATCGCCTTGCAAGAATCTAAGCTAAAACTATGAACAACACGAGGGACACAAGATCTATATTGGTTCGGGCCACCGTTGTGGTGTAATACCCTACTCCAATGTGTGGTGTGGTGGATTGCCTCAGGGGCAGATGGTGAATAGTACTGGGAAGAACTGCCTCACGAGAGGTGTTCTTGAGCTGATGTGGTGTTCTACTTGTTCTGGTTCTCCCCTGGTCCGATGCCTATCCATGAGATGGCTAGCCCTATTTATAGAGGCCCTGGTCCTCTTCCCAAATTTGAGCGGGAATGGCGCCAACAACGGCCATTTTGAAGGGGAACATCTAGTACAAGTTATCCTAACTAAAGTTGGTCTTCGGCTGCCAAAGGCGCTGGGGGTGACGCTGTCTTGGGCTCCACAGTGACCTCCATCCTGCCGCTCCGCTGGTCTTGGTCTCGTTGCACTGAAATGGCAACCTTTGCCTGATGCCTCGGTACTCCACGCCTGTGCTTTCCCCCTTTGCACCAAAGAGGAAACAAGGACACTGCACAGGCCGGCGCCCGCCTGGTCTCGATCGTCACGGCTTGCGTCACGAGTACCTCGCGAGGTACTCTTGCCTTGATCTCTCCGCCTCCTCGCAAGCCTGCCTGGCGAGGCTGCTCCTGAGGAAGCCTTGCGTAGTCCGCCCCGCGAGGCTTGGCCCCTCGCGAGGGTCTTGAGTTTGCGCCGATGAAGATGGGCCATACTGGGCCACCTATCAAGCCACGCCGAAGGCCGCATGCAGGCAAGTCTGGGGATCCCCGTTCCCAGAACGCCGATAGATGTCTCTTACCAATTTACCACTATCATTTTGGGGTTATGCATTAGAGACAACTGCATTCACATTAAACAGGGCACCGTCAAAGTCCGTTGAGACGACACGATATGAATTGTGGTTTGGCAACAAACCTAATCTGTTGTTTCTTAAAGTTTCGGGATGCGATGTTTATGTCAAAAGGCTTCAGCCTAATAATCTTGAACCCAAATCGGAGAAGTGCTTCTTCATAGGATACCCTAAGGAAACAATTGGGTACACCTTCTACCACAAGTCCGAAGGCAAGATTTTTGTTGCTAAGAACGGAACCTTTCTAGAGAAGGAGTTTCTCTCAAAAGAAGCGAGTGGGAGGAAAGTAGAACTTGATGAGGTAATTGTACCTTCTCTCAATTTGGAAAGTAGCTTCCAAGAAATCTGTTCCTATGATGCCTACACCAACTGGAGAGGAAGCTAATGATAAACTTCATGAAACTTTAGACCAAGTTGCTACAGAACCTCATCGGTCGAATAGAGAAGGATCTGCACCAGAGTGGTACGGTAATCCTATTCTGGAGGTCCTGTTACTTGACCATGACGAACCTACGAACTATGAAGAAGCTATGATGAGCCCAGATTCTGATAAATGGCTTGAGGCCATGAAATCTGAGATAGGATCCATGTATGAGAACAAAGTGTGGACTTTGGTGGATATGCCCGATGATCGGCGACCCATAGAGAACAAATGGATCTTCAAGAAGAAGGCTAACACTAATGGTAATGTTACTATCTATAAAGCTTGACTTGTCGCAAAAGGTTTTCGAGAAGTTCAAGGAGTTGACTACAATGAGACTTTCTCACTTGTAGCGATGCTTAAGTCTGTCCGAATCATGTTAGCAATTGCTGCATTTTATGATTATGAAATCTGGCAAATGGATGTCAAAACTGCATTCCTTAATGTATTTCTTAAAGAAGAGTTGTATATGATGCAACCAGAAGGTTTTGTCGATCCTAAAGGTGCTAACAAAGTGTGGAAGCTCCAGCGATCCATTTATGGACTGGTGCAAGCATCTCAGAGTTGGAATATATGCTTTGATGAGGTGATCAAAGCATATGGTTTTATACAGACTTTTGGAGAAGCCTGTATTTACAAGAAAGTGAGTGGGAGCTCTATAGCATTTCTAATATTATATGTGGATGACATATTGTTGATTGGAAATGATGTAGAATTTCTGAATAGGATAAAAGGATACTTGAATAAGAGTTTTTCAATGAAAGACCTCAGTGAAGCTTCTTATATATTAGGCATCAAGATCTATAGAGATAGATCAAGATGCTTGATAGGACTTCCACAAAGCACATACCTTGATAAAGGTTTGAAGAAGTTCAAAATGGATCAGTCAAAGAAAGGGTTCTTGCCTGTGTTACAAGGTGTGAAGTTGAGTTAGACTCAATGCCTGACCACTACAGAAGATAGAGAGAAAATGAAAGTCATTCCCTATGCTTCAGCCATAGGTTCCATAATGTATGCTATGAGCACTAGACCTGATGTGTGCCTTGCTGCTATAAGTTTAGTAGGGAGGTACCAAAGTAATCCAGGAGTGGATCAATGGACATTGGTCAAGAACATCCTGAAGTACCTGAAAAGGACTAGGGATATGTTTCTTGTTTATGGAGGTGACAAAGAGCTTGTTGTAAGTGGTTACGTCGATGCTAGCTTTGACACTGGTCCGAATGACTCTAAGTCACAATCTGATACATATTTTTATTGAATGGCGGAGCTGTCAGTTGGTGCAGTTCCAAGCAAAGTGTCGTGGCGGGATCTACGTGTGAAGCGGAGTACATAGCTACTTCGGAAGCAGCAAATGAAGGATTCTAGATGAAGGAGTTCATATCCGATCTAGGTGTGATACCTAGTGCATCGGGTCCAATGAAAATCTTTTGTGACAATACTGGAGCAATTTCCTTGGCGAAGGAATCCAGATTTCACAAAAAGATCAAACACATGAAAAGACGGTTCAATTCCATCCGCGATTTGGTCAAGGAGGGATACATAGAGATTTGCAAAATACATAAGGATCTGAATGTGGCATACCCGTTGACTAAGCCTCTTCCGAGAGCAAAACAAGATCAACACCAAGACTCCATGGGTGTTAGATTCATTACAATGTAATCTAGATTATTGACTCTAGTGCAAGTGGGAGACTGAAGAAAATATGCCCTAGAGGCAATAATAAAGTTGTTATTTTATATTTCCTTATATCATGATAAATGTTTATTATTCATGCTAGAATTGTATTAACGGAAAACTTGATACATGTGCGAATACATAGACGAAACATCCTGTCCCTAGTATGCCTCTACTAGACTAGCTCGTTGATCAAAGATGGTTAAGTTTCCTAGCCATGTACATGAGTTGTCATTTGATGAATGGGATCGCATCATTAGTGGAATGATGTGATGGACAAGACCCATCCGTTAGCTTAGCATAATGATCGTTCAGTTTTATTGCTACTACCTTCTTCATGTCAAATACATCCTCTGACTATGAGATTATGCAACTCCCGGACACCGGAGGAATACCTTGTGTGCTATTAAACATCACAACGTAACTGGGTGCTTATAAAGATGCTCTACAAGTATCTCTGAAGGTGTTTGTTGGGTTGGCATAGATCGAGATTAGGATTTGTCACTCCGAGTATCAGAGAGGTATCTTTGGGCCCTCTCGGTAATTCACATCATATGAAGCCTTGCAAACAATGTGACTAATGATTTAGCTGTGCGATGATGCATTACAGAACGAGGAAAGAGACTTGTCGGTAACGAGATTGAACTATGTATGAAGATACCGACGATCGAATCTCGGGCAAGTAACATACCGATGACAAAGGGAATAACGTATGTTGACATTGCGGTTCGACCGATAAAGATCTTCGTAGAATATGTGGTAACCAAAATGAGCATCCAGGTTCCGCTATTGGTTATTGACCAGAGAGGTGTCTCGATCATGTCTACATAGTTCTCGAACCCGTAGGGTCCGCACGCTTAACGTTCGATGACGATATGTATTATATGAGTTATGTGTTTTGGTGACCGAAGGTTGTTTGGAGTCCTGGATTAGATCACGGACATGACGAGGAGTCTCAAAATGGTCGAGAGGTAAAGATTGATATATTGGAAGGTGGTATTCGGACACCGGAATGGTTCCAGAGTGTTTCCGGTACTTATTGGAGTACCGTGGGGTTACCGGAACCCCCCGGGGGAAGTAATGGGCCACATGGGCCATAGGGGAGAGGCAAGGCAGCCCGCAAGGGGGTGCGCCACCATGGGGAGTCCGAATTGGAAAAGGGGAGGGGGCGCGGTCCCCCTTTCCTTCTTCCTCTCCCTCTCCTCCCCCCTTTCCCCTCTCCAAAAGAAGGAAGGGTGGCGAATAGGACTATGAGTCCTAGTAGGACTCCCCCCATGGGGCGCGCCCTAGGCCGGCCTCCTCCCCTCTCCCTCCTTTATATATGGGGGCAGGGGGCACCTCTAGGCACATCAATTGTTCTTATCCGTGTGCAGTGCCCCCCTCCACCGTTTACTCCTCTGGTCATATTGCCATGGTGCTTAGGCGAAGCCATGCATGGATCACATCACCATCACCATCACCACGCCGTCGTGCTGACAGGACTCATCTACTCCTTCGAACCTCTTCTTGATCAAGAGCACGAGGGACGTCATCACATTGAACGTGTGCAGAACTCGGAGGTGCCGTACGTTCGGTGCTTGATCGGTTGAATCAAGAAGACGTTCGACTGCATCAATCGCATTAAGCTAACGCTTCCGCTTTAGGTCTACGAGGGTACATAGACACATTCTCCCCCTCTTGTTGCTATGCTTCTCCCAGATAGATCTTGCGTGAGCGTAGGATTTTTTTTGAAATTGCATGCTACGTTTCCCAACATGATTGATAGCAATATGTCTTACAATGGATGCCTTGTGCGATGCACAATTACAAGTATGAACTAGATGAGAGAGGGCTATGGTAGTGGAGATGGCTATGGAGGTGAAAATGGTGGCGGATAGGGTTTGTCGATGAAGATGATGATGAATAGGTTCTGGCTATGCTCCTCCTTCTCTCGTTCTGTTGACATTTCGACAGTCTCTCTTTAATAAAACTTGTTTAGGTGGACAACTTGCCTCGATTTCCAAGACAAATGACCACTCATGCAAGCGCGTGCGCTCGCATGGAACGTTGTCTTTGGTTTAGGTGGCATTCTGAAGCCTCTTGGGGACTTGTTTCTTCTCAATTTTCCTTCCTTTCCTTTCTCCCACGTGATCTCTTCCTTTATAGCCCATTTCCCGTGGAATATATACAAAGACATGATTTGTGGAATCCTTTGCATTCATTAGTCATTAGTGGCAATATCGGAGCGAATATCTCTGTTCTAATGAAATATGTCGGTTTTAAAAAGGTTGAAATGAGTGTAAAAATATCACTCGTCAGGTCTCGATCTCTGTTTTCTATACTGGAGTGTATCGGTATGGTCGTATGTTAATAGACTTAGCCCCCGACAACAGAGTGATGGAATGATCCCACTCCCGATGTTTAGGAAGCTCTACTCATTCCAAAAAAATCACCTGGAACTCATCGAGCACTGTCTAAACTTCTATTGGTTCTCACTTTGTCAGGAGCTTCTTGTGTGATAGCGCACATCGCCACAAAATGTAAGATATCACCCTCCGCTTCCATGGCTCTTAGCTGCATGCCTGAGACTTGTGGAACAACCAGTAGTTGGGGGTTGAATCCCTGTCAGCAACACATATATGCCCTTGTTCTTAAACTGGAGAAGCTTGTTGGTCCTATCCACTCACATGGGCCTGCACTATTCCAGCCAATCCATCCTGACAATAATATCATAGCATCCCAAGGGCAACACTCGCTAATTGGACTGGAACAACTATTGGGAAACATAGTAGAAAAAAACAAATTTTGCACCTACGATCACCCAAGATCAATATGGATGCATAAAGGGTTGAGATAACAATCATTACCTTCACCGAGTTGCAGCATAAGAAGATCATGTCGGTGTAGACCGTGCATGGGTTCCCTTGAAGCATCGATGAATGATCCCTCATACCACCCATGAACAGTCCCTTGAACCAGAGACCAAAAGCACAACCTCTCTACTTGGTTGCAAACGTCTAGCCTTTATGAATCGACAGCGCTTGGCCATCCAGAGGTAATCATCACCGGAGAATTAGAGGGAGAAGATTAGAACCACACATGACTTCTAATTATGAGGACAAGAGAATTAGCGTAGCTCTAATTAGTCAACTAGGACCAACTAGAACTAGAACTAGACGAACTAGAGGAGGCTCCAAAACTTGTATGTACGAAAGAGCAAAATCCTCATGTATATATAGATTCGAGGGGAAGGAGAGGGCAACCACTAAGGGGGAAAGTTTCCCCCTTGGGGCACCGGCCTAGGAGGGGAAGGAGGATTCCTCACCCATGTACAATTTGACCTCCTTCCTTAGGAAAGGAGGCACTTTCTTACTTGGGCCTTTTTGGCCCAAGCTACCTTCCACCTCTTTCCCTTTTTAGGCTCGTTGATATTTAAATTATATATAAAATTTTCTAAATACTTTGAGACCATTATTATCCAATACTCATCGAAACCCTTCCAGTGACCCCGAAACGCTTCTGGATCCTCTCGGAACTATTCTGAATATTCATGAAATAATTCCACAAATATATTCTCATGACTCCCATCCTAATAACACTCAGCAAATCGTGATTGCCTCAATATTGTGACCTTGTAGGTTCGGTAACCCGTAGACATGGAGGAAACCGTTCGTCCAATGACTGACAGTGGAGCCGTGGATGTCCATATTGGTCCCTGTGAGTACACGAATGATATTCAAGTGAACCTTTGGTTATCATGTGTTGTTCTCTTTGCTTTGCGATACTTCACAAAACCCAAGATGCATCGGTATCCTCCTGAGTCATCAGCATGCTCATTATACTGAAATCCTTGTTACCAGTTTTGTTCTTCTTTCTTGTTATTGTGTTTCGGCATCCCCATGACGAAGTCCCGTGTGTCTGTCCAGACGATGATTTATGCCATCACACCGAGAGGTTCCTAAGAATATCTCTCCATCACTGGAGGAGCAAATCCCACTCTCGAGCTATCCGATCACTTGTCAAACTTTATGGTGAACCTTTAAGTTGTTGTTATGATCACTGTGCTACAGATGACGTTTGAGAACCCCCAAAGCCCATCGTATGGTATGAAGTGACCGAGATACTCTCATGGTCTAAGGAGCAATATCACACGTTTACACGCCATGTTCTTACAATTGAATACAGATGATATTAATCCAATTCGCAACAAACATGTTTGGGTCAGTTCAATATGATCACTCTTCCAACATCACAATCTCCATGTTGTTTTAGGACTACCGTTACACTTAATGATATCCTAAGATCTGGAAAATGTGATCACCAACAACATTTGAGGTAGTCCTAGAAGTAAGACTAGGGACCTTTTATTTGACCGTTTGTCATTCCACACGTTCATATGAGTTTTCCACTGAATTACACATTCCAGGATCACAACAGTTGTAGCATAGAATATAAACTCTATAATTATGAATATGGAAATATGATAATACAAATATTATTGCCTCTAGGGCATATTTCCAACCGTCTCCCACTTGCACCAGAGTTAATAATCTAGTTGCATGTTTATCTAACACCCATGGCTATACGGTGTTGTCCATGCTTTGCTAGTGGTAGAGTCTTCGTCACCGGATCTGACATTCTTCAAATCCCAATTTGTGTCGGTAATACCTCATTGTTTAATTCTTTTGTTACTTTAATGGTAACACTATATCTCCATATAGTTCAGTCTATAGCAACACTACATCTCCATATAGTTCAACTGCTATATCTCCATATAGTCAATATCAATTTTGGAACTACATCATAATTTATCAATAAACTCTTATTGATCCAGATTATACTATTTAAAAGCTTCTCAAGTTTCAATCTATATCATTTATAGATCACAATTTTTGTTCCCCTTTTGAAAATTATTTCAAAATTATAGCCCTATAATAATTCCATGAAATTTTCTTTGTGGAACCTTTACAACAAACACTTCAAAACCTTTGTCCAATTGAGGTGCTCAATCTTTAAGTAATAACCCTAGTGTATTTCTTCTAGAATCACCATGGTATTTATACTTAATCATTAGTATATATGAAGCATATGGCTTTGTACATTTGATAGCAATATAACGAATTCAATTCATGAGGTGAATTGAATTCCATTCATCCACACATGCTTATCAACTATAGATTTTGCACATTGCTATGCTACGTGACCTTTTTGAGAAAACAATTTTCTCCTCTTAAACTTCTTTAAAACTCTGTCACGGTACATGTCTTAGCATAATCATATGTTTTTTAATCTATCTCTATAGATTAACATCTAATTTTTCGAAGTCCTTTTAGAAACATGTTTTTAATCTTTTGTGCTAATATTATCTCTGATCAAGAGATATGCCATACATATGTAAAATCAGTAAAGCCATAAAGCTCCCACTAAACTTCTTGTATTAACAAGTTTCTTGATAAACTTTAAATTATCCAATTCTTTTATCAAATTCCAGATATTTGATATATTACTCCAAATCATACTCATGACTTATATATATATATATATATATATATATATATCCTGGTATTCCTGACAAAACTTTTAATTGAATCTTATACACTCCTTTTGAAACCTTTTCAAAATAGTCTTGTTTGTTATAAATAACTCATCATTGTAATTCATTTATACTTTTAGTATTGCTACTAAAATGAAGATTTGATAAGATCAATTCTTCCTTTTCTAGAAAACTCTTTCATAAAAACTTTTATTTCAGGATCATTATCCATGAACATCCGAAGATCCATTTATACACTTTTTGAAGGCTTCATTAAGTTCAAAACTTGTTCTTCGTAGATGGACTTCACTTTGGATTTCAACGATTCAATAAATACCTCTCTTGCTAGGCTCCATCATCGCTTTCTTGTAGTGCATAGGTTTTGTATTCTTATAAGATGAAATATTCAGTATATTTGATAATCTTTTCCTGACCTTTGCATTTTGTGATAGTCTTAACTGAAGCTTCTATACCTCATCTAGTAGATTCTTTGCTTAGTTTTGCAGACAAACTATTCCAAAACCTTTCTGGTTTAGTATTGTTTTCACTTCAGCCAAAGATTCAATAATCTTAATAAGATGTATCATCATCCCACTTCCTCTTTTAGAGAGAAACCTTTTTCTCGATAAACATATATTCAGACAAGCATTTTGTCCTTTGTATTTTATAAGGGGAACACAAAACCTACAATCAAGAATTTGGTCTAAAATATTCCATAACTCTTTATAGTTTTAATCAGACTTTTAGGTGGTGCATCCGTTTAGTGCATATATTGCTATTTCATGATTTAATCCCCAAAATTTTAATAAGAGCAGATCGGGAATAATAATCCCTCAATTATTCAACTACTTGCTAAACTTATAACTTAGATATATCTCTTTGTGATAGAAGAATTCTATATATATTTTGTCATAATGATATTATATCTTCATCCTAATTTTTTTAAACCTTTTTCAAATAGTTCAGTCCTTGTCACATAAATCATATTTACTCACAATTTTGATGAAGTATAAATATTCACTACGCCCTGTTATATCCATCGGACATTATACATCTCAATGTATTCGGTCAATTCAAAACCTTTTATACTTCACTAGAACAATGCCCGTGCATTGCAACGGGATATACATATTCTAGTACGTTAGCTTGTGATTTACCTGTCAATAATAATGTGTAAATAAATGTCCAACAAATTCTACCCATGAATTACCTTATATTTTGATTAGAAGTTTGGTATGTAAATTAAGGTGGAAATGGTTTAAAAGGTAAGTAAATTAGGGTGATTGATTATCATATACATGGAAGGATGGACAAAGGGGTGGTGGAAAAAATGTGAAATGGGAACCTTACGTTCTTTTTAAGTAGTAGACAAATATATCTATGAAGATCAATTATCCGATATAACCAAGCCGTGCCACACACAAGTGGCTGATCTGCCTTGTCAACACGTTTAGCTTTTAATGTTATAGATCAAAACCTTCAAGATTCATCAGGAATAAACCTTCACAAAATAGAGGCTTAATCAAAAAATATTCTCATAATAATCCAAAAAACTATTGTTTAAACTTATAAGAATATTCATCGCATAACCCATAAGATAATGCATTACATAACTCTGAAGAAAAATAACTATTATTTCAGTTCTAAGATAAATCTTGAAGATAAACTAAAGACATGACTTTGACGGTCTCCGAGCAGCGATCCCATCACCATCATCGACTATTATCACGACTTCACTTCTTCTCTCCTTGTGAGCTCCTTGTAGTCCCTGCATCAGTTTGCAAAACGAGAGCAACCGATCAGTATCAAATACTCATGACATACAGAAATTTACAAGTATAATAACATTAATTTTGTATAACCATTATACCTTTACCGAAAGAACCGTTCTTCTTATTCGCCAAACACTTCTTGCAATTATGCTTCTAGTGTCCCTTCTGCTTGGAGTAGAAACATTCAGTCTCTTTAGAGGCTCCGCCCTTGTTCTTCTTCTAAGACTCGGTCTTACCGGCTTTAGTAGATTTCTTCTTCTTGGACTTGCCTTGCTATATGAAACTTGTGGTTTTGTTGACCATCAACACTGTCTTGTTCTTCTGCATTCTAGCTTCCGCAGTTTTGAGCATAGCAAACAACTCATTTGCACTTTGCTCCATCCTGTTCATGTTGTAATTCATGATAAAGCTATCATAAGATGGGGGGGGGGGGAGTGAAGCAAGCACAATATCTGTACCGAGTGCCGGTGGAATTCCAAATTCCAGAGAAGCTAGTCTATCAACATAACCAACAAGCTTTACTATATGCTCACTCATTGAGGAACCCTATTTCATCTTGCATTCCATCAAGGCCTTGGTTAATTCAAAATGCTCGGTCCTTGCCTGCTTCTTGTACAGAACTTTCAGTGACGCAATTACGAATTGAGTAGTGGATACTTCAAAACGCTTCTGTAGTTTAGGATCCATGCAAGTTCACATGAGGCACTAGACTAAATCATAATCATCACTATGAGCAACGTAAGGAGCAACTTCTTCTGGCGCAACATCCTTTTCAGGAGCATCACCTAGGGGGTGATCCAACACATACTCCATTTTAGCACTCATCAGAACAATTCTCAGATTCTGGATCCAATCCGCTAAGTTTCCACCATTAGCAACCAACTTTTCTTTCTCTACATAGGGGTTAAGTTGAACATATTGCGAGCCATTGATCTACAACGGTAGACACAAAATTCATTTAGACATTCATTCATAATTAATGTTGTACTAGTGTTTACACAAATTTTAATATAAAGTGCACTCCCACTCAAATCAATATCTCTCATAATTGATAGTGAGTGATTGAAGATCCAACTCTAGTTCTCAGCCATTGATGTGGACATCACTAATGACGAGAATTTTGATTGGTGGGCAAACTTTTGCCGATAATATCACCATATAATTCTTGTTCATCTTTCAATACTTTGTGCTCCAAGCTCAGAACGATTCTGCTAGAACTTCAAGACAACCGTGTGTTATCTTCCGACATGGTCTAACCAGTCCCGTCTTACACCTCACGACCCATTTGTACTCGTGTGAACATGACACACTCCGGAACACTACATGCTATAGACAGATGCAACACTGGGAAGAGCACCTTTAACTTGATATTAATTATGAGAGATCACCCTAATAGTTGACTATGCACAATCAAAGGGTGTTGTGGCAACCGTTTGAGATCTCTAGTTGAAGCATCATGACGACCAATATTTTGTTGCCGTGGCAACCATTTAAAAAACGTTGTCGTGGCGGCAATTTCAAAAATGTTGTTGTGGCGACCGTTTTAGAAAATGTTGTCGTGGCACCATATTCAGAAATTCCACCGTGACACGAAGTTATAGCTCCTCGCCCAGCACCAAGTACACCTTCTTCATGTTGGGGTTGTCCATGTACAGTTTCCATCGCCACCTGTAAACTGTAGGCTATCTCTACTAAATTTACATTAACATGGCAATCTCGTGGCTCTAGCCATCATGCCGTGATGCGCATGCCACTTAAGATTACAACATATAACAATCTCATACATAAACTCATTATCATGATGAACGCTATACCACATCATATGCATACCCTGCAAAACCAAGTTAGAAATCCTCTAATCGGTTTTAGCAATATTTTAGTTATGCGGTTAACTAGTTTAAACAAGTAATGCTAGCTGCCTATGTCCACAATTTAGGCGTTGATTCTTGATGCTAGATTAAGTTTGGGGGTGTGTGAAACAAGAGACTTAATTAAAAATATCTAGACCCACACTAAACTTCAGCAACTATGCATGACCCCTAGAAGATCATTCATCTTCGGCACCCTCTTGTGTACACGACGGTTCTCAACTATGGTTAATCCCAAGGAACTATTAGTAATCGTCAATAGCAAAAGCTGATCGATTGTCCGAACCTTGTAAAAAGCGACACTATGCCATCGATGAATTGAACCGAAGCAACACTCAAGGGAAGCATAGCAAGAACATCAACTCTCACAATCACATGTGACCTAGATCACATATTGCACCACTCATATAACTACTCATGATGCCATCATTGGGAACCATAGTAGAAAACAAAAAGTTTGCACCTACGATCAGTCAAGATCAATATGAAGATGCATAACGGGTTGAGATCACAATCGTTACCGCCACCGAGTTGCAGCGGAAGAATATCGTGTGGGTGTAGATCATACTTGGTGTCCCTCGAACCATCGGTGAACAATCCCTCGTACCGCCCATGAACAGTCCCTCGAACTGAAGACCGAAAGCACAACCTCTCTACTTGATTGCAAGCATGCAGCCTTTACGATCCAGTAGCGCTTCACCGTCCATAGCTAATTGTCACCGGAGAATTAGAGGGAGGAGATTAGAACCACACAGGGCTTCTAATTATGAGGACAAGAGGATTAGCCTAGCTCTAATTAGTCAACTAGGACCAACTAGAACTAGAAGAACTAGAGGAGGCTCCAAAACTTGTATGTCCAAAAGAGCAAAATCCTCATGTATATATAGGTTGAAGGGGAAGGAGAGGGAGTTTCCACTTTGGGGCGCCGGCCTAGGAGGGGAAGAAGGATTCCTCCCCCTTCTCCAATTTGGGAAGGAGTTACTTTCCCAGTTGGGCCTTTTTGGCCCAAGTTGCCTTCCACCTCTTGGCCTTTTTAGGCCCATTGATATTTAAATTAAACATAAAATGTTCAAAATACTTTTAGACCATTACACACACACACACACACACACACACACATCCCCAGAAACTTTTTCCTCCTATATATAATTTATCGATAATACCCGATACTCACCGAAACCCTTTCAGTGACCACAAAACGCTTCCTAATCCTGTTGGGACTATTCTGAATATTCATGAAATAATTCCACAAGTATATTGTCATGACTCTCGTCCTACTAACACTCAGCAGATTGTGATTGCCTTATGATGTACCCCCGTAGGTTCGGTAACTCATAGACATGGACGAAATCGTTCGTCCAATGACCAACAATGAGACAGTGGACGACCATATTGGTCTCTGTGAGTACACGAATGATATTCGAGTGAACTGATATGTCTCCATCGTATCTACTTTTCCTAACACTTTGCTCTTGTTTTGGAATCTAATTTGGATGATTTGAATGAAACTAACCCAGACTGACGCCGTTTTCAGCAGAGGTACCATGGTGTTGTTTTTTGTGCAGAAATAAAAGTTCTCAGATTTGGACAAAACTTTTCGGAGAATTATTTTGGAATAAATAGAACATACTGGAACCAAGACCCACTGGAGGGGGCCCCAGCTGCCCACAAGGCACCAGGGCGCGCCACCCCTATCTGGCGTGCTCTGGTGGGTAGTGGGGCCCACGAGGCTCCACTGATCCTAATTCCAACTCTATAAAAAAATCCTATTTTTGGAGAAAAAATAGGAGAGAAAGTTTCATCATGTTTTATGATACGAAGCCTCTGCCACCTCCTGTTCTTCATCGGGAGGCCAGATCTGGAGCCCGTTTGGGGCTCCGGAGAGGGGAATCTTCAATCTTCGTCATCACCAACCATCCTCCATCACTAATTCATGATACTCACCGCCGGGAGTGAGTAATTCCTTCATAGGCTTGCTGAATGGTGAGGGGTTGGATGGGATTCATCATGTAATCGAGTTAGTTTGGTTAGGGCTTGATCCCTAGTATCCATTATGTTCTGAGATTGATGTTGCTATGACTTTGCTATGCTTAAAGCTTGCCACTAGGGCCCGAGTTCCATGATTTTAGATCTGAACTGTTTATGTTTTCACCATTATATCTATGTTCTTGATCTGATCTTGCTTGCAAGTTATACACACCTATTATGTCTTATGATCCGCATACCCAAGGTGACATTAATTGGGATTATTTCTGGTGATTACCGTAATTTGAGTAGTTCATGTATTCATTATGTGTTAATGCTTTGTTCCAGTTCTCTATTAAAAGGAGGCCTTAATATCCCTTAGTTTCCTTATGGACCCCGCTGCTACGGGAGGGTAGGACAAAAAATGTCATGCAAGTATTTTCCATAAGCACATTTAACTATTCACAAAATACATGCCTACATTATATTTTTGAACTAGAGCTAGTTCTGAGTCGCCCTAGGTTATGACTGTTATATGATGAATATCACCCAACAAAATCACCGATCCAATGCCTATGAGTTTTCCACATATTGCTCTTACTAAGTTAGTACTGTTGTTGCTACTGTTACAACTGCAACAAAATCATTGCTATCAATGTTACCGTTACTATTATTGTTACCACTGCTATTGTTACTACTGCTATCAAAAATATCATATTACTGTGCTACTGATCACTCTGCTGCAAATATTAAATCTCCAGGTGTGGATGAATTGACAACTCACCTGCTAATACTTACAAATATTCTTTGGCTCCCCTTGTGTCAAATCAATAAATTTGGGTTGAATATTCTACCCTAAAAAACTGTTGCGATCCCCTATACTTGTCAGTTATCAAGACCTTTTTCTGGCACCGTTGCCGAGGAGCATAGATATATTTGTTGAGTCACTTGGGATTTATATCTATTTATCACTATGAAGAATTTGAAAGATACTAGAACTAAGACGAGGGGAGGTAAGGAACTGCCATCTAGCTCTCCACTTGATTCCCCTTCTGTTCTGAATAAGCTTGCAACACCTCCACATGCTATTAATCCTGATATGTCACAAGTAATCGATGATGCTACTTATGCTATGAATGATGTTTATGATGATGCTAGTACCTTGCTTGATGATGTTGTGCCACTAGGTGAATTTCTTGATGAACAACTTGCTAGAGCTAAGGAAATCGAGAATACTGAAACCGATGAAGTCTCTGAAACTAAGAATTATGAAACACCTATTAGGCCTAGCTCTCCTAGATATGAATTCCCTGAGACACCTGAGGGTTATGTTATGGATGGAGAGATTGCTAGGGATTTTCTTTCTTGTAAGGATAGAGATGATCTTAATAAATTACTAGTCAAGTTGAAAAAAAAATCCTTGAATGCTAGAATGCAATATGATCCTTGGTAATTCACCTATCTTTATTACTGATAAGGATTATGAATGCTCTGTTAACCCAGAATTAATTACTCTGGTTGAATTTGGTCCTTTCCATGGCTATGAAATTGAAACTGTTGTGGTACAGCTTACTAAATTAAGTGATATAGCCACCCTGTTTGCTCATTAGGAAAAAAATTGTTACTACTATATTCTTAAGTTATTTCCTTTCTCTTTAAAGGGTGATGCTAAAACTTGGTACAATACTGTTGCTCCTGGTTGTGTGCGTAGTCCCCAAGATATTATTTATTACTTCTTTGAAAGATATTTTCCTGCTCATAAGAAACAGCTGCCTTACAGGAAATATTTAACTTTGTGCAAATTGAGTAAGAGAGTCTCCCACAAGCTTGGGGGAGGCTTCTCCAATAACTTAATGCTTTTATGAATCATCCTTTTAAGAAAAATGAAATACTTCATATCTTCTATAATGGACTAATCGATGCTTCTAGGGACTTCCTAGACAATTGTGTTGGTTGTGTTTTCAGGGAACGAACTGTTGAACAAGGTTAAGAATTATTGAATAATGTATTGATGAATTATGATGATTGGACACTTCTTGAACCACCTCCTAAACCCACTCCGAGGAAGAGGGGTATATTATTTCTCAGTCCTGAAGATATGCAAGAGGCAAACAAGTGTATGCAAGAAAAAGGTATCAAAGCTGAGGATGTTAAGAATTTACCACCTATTGAAGAAATACATGGTCTTGACACACCACCTCCACAGGTGGTAGAGTAAATTCTTTTTTAAAGTTTGATGAAGGTGACATCCCTTACAATAAACATCCTAGTCAATGCTTGCATGAATTTGACAACTACATTAGAAAACAAGATCACTTCAATGCAAATGTTATGAAACAATTGAAACAAAATTCTAATATGATTGCTCGCTTGAGTGACTTGTTATTTAGGATCCACAAATGATGTTAGAGGTGTAGGAAAACATGCTTCTATGGTTCAAACTCAGTTAGAACAAGTTGCTAAATCCCAAAGAGAATTCCTTAGTGAAATGAATAATAATATGAATGATTATGCTATTAGAGTATCAATTAGAGGAGGCAAAATGACTCAGGAGCCACTTTATCAAAAGGTCACCCTAAAATAATTGAAAGACTCCCAAAGAATTAATACTGGTGCATCTAGTCCTTCTAAAAAGAAAAACAAGAATAAAAATGATAGGACTTTGCATACCTCTAGTGAACCTGAAGTAGAAAAAACTTCTGAGAATAATAATGATGTTTCTATTTCTGATGTTGAAACTCAATTTGGTAATGAACATTCGTCTAGTGATGAATATGATAATGATGATGTTCATGAAGACACCAACCAGACAATGATAAAGAACCAGATAATGATGTTGAAATTGAACCTACTATTGATCTTGATAACCCACAACCTAAGAATAAACGTTATGATAAAAGAGACTTTGTTGCCAGAAAACATGGCAAAGAAAGAGAACCATGGGTTCAGAAACCCATGCCCTTTCCACCTAAACCATCCAAGAAAAGGATGATGAAGAATTTGAACGCTTTGCTGAAATGCTTAGGCAGACTTTTTGCCTACTCGTTTGACTGATATTTTAAAGATGGCCCCTTATGCTAAGTATATGAAAGACATCATCACTAATAAAAGAAAAATACTTAAAGCTGAATTCTCCACCATGTTGGCTAATTATTCTTTTAAGGATGGAGTACCTAAAAAACTAGGAGATCCAGGAATACCAACTATACCATGCTCCATCAAAAGAAATTATGTCAAAACTGCTTTATGCGATTTAGGAGCCGGTGTTAGTGTTATGCCTTTCTCTTTACATAAAAGACTCAATTTGAAAAAACTCACACCTACTGAGATATCATTGCAAATCATTAACAAATCAACTGCCATACCTATCGATATTTGTGAGGATGTGCCCGTTGTTGTTGCAAATGTTACTATCTTAACATACATTGTTATACTTGAGATGCCCGAGGACAACAACATGTCGATTATCCTCGGTTGACCCTTTTTGAATACTGCAGGGGCTATTATTCATTGCAATAAAAGCAAAGTCACTTTTCATATCAATGGCGATGAGCATATGGTGCACTTTCCGAAGAAACATTTTCAAGTGAATTGTATTAATGTTATTGAAAAATTTCTAACAATTACTATTGGAAGTTTTCAACTCCCTTTAACTATTGCCAAAAGGAAATGTGAAACACTTATTGTTGGGGAGATGCTCATCCCCATTGAGGTAACTTAGTGTTTTATGAAATTTCTTCATGTTCATGCTAATTGAAAGTGGTTGTTAATAAGACTTGATCAACCTTATTAATGGATTATTTTTTAGAGGCATGTGGTCGATGAATCTAGTAAGCACAACATTCTGTTCCCACTTTTTGTATTCTGTTTTTGTTAGCTAAATAAAATAAAGTGCCATGTTTACCCTGTTTTTTGAATTTTTTGTGCAATAAAAAGTGGTCAAAATAAAAGTGCTCAGAATGACCTGAAATTTTAACATGATTGTTTCTGAATATTTAAGAAATTTTGGTACGAATAACATCACAGGGGGTGCCCCTGGTGCCCGCAAGGCACCAGGGTGCGCCGGTTACCCTAGGCGTGCCCTGGTGCGTAGTGGGCCCCACATGCCCCCCTCACTTATCCCTTCATTCCACTTGTTTTTGAATGCTTGGGACAGTGAGGGCAACCCCCCACTGACTTTGTATTACAACTCAACACACAAGATTACATGAGAAAGAATTTACATGGTGGGGCAGAGTGGAATTCCTATAAAACAAGGGTATAGGTAGGGGGACTAGACTAGACCAATCACCCTATCAACAAGCGACACTAAGGCCTCTTTGATCCTATGTCTCATCATGCCAAAATCTAGTTTGAAACTTTTAGCCCACCCATCAACGGTCGGTGTCACCCCCCTAAAATGTTTGTTGTTTCGTTCTTTCCAAAGGCTCCACGAAGCAACAATGAATATATCCATGAACATGGGCCCATTCCATGAGCTTTTGGTTGCATGCAAGAGTTGCAACCGATTGCCCTGGCTCGGCCAGGTGAGTCCCAGCTTCTCCCAGCAAGCCCGACTGAACTCACACTGGAAAACAGGTGTTCCACAGTTTCTTCGGGCGGCCGACGGCAAAGAAGGCATGTGTAGTCATCATCCCGCAGCTTCATGTGTTTTCTTTTGAGCAGACCACGAGTGTTTAGTCTGTCCGCCAGAAGCAACCGCCCAAACACTTTCCATTTGTTGGTGCACTTTGCTTTCCAGATCCATGCAAACGCCTCATCCGCTTCCTCATGCCGAAAGTAGTGTAGGTAGAACTTGCTAGAGGCGAGCCCCTCCGAGCCCCAAACCAGGCGCCAGGCATCGTTTTCTTCAGTGAGCTCCAACGAGGACAGGGCGTCTTGCAAGGCCACGAGATCATCCCTAGCTTGGGTTGACAGGGGTAGGTGGAAGTTTTGGCCGAGCGTTGGCGAAGTCAAGAGTCCTTGAACGGAGGCATCTTCATGTTTAGCGAAGGAGAATAGCCGGGGGTGGCTGTCGGCTATAATGCCACCATGCCAGTCATCTTTCCAGAAGAGGGTGGAGCTCCCGTTACACACCACAACGGTCGTGACGCCCTTATAAACAGGAGCCAGGCTCATGACATCTCTCCACCAGAACGATCCGCAGGGATCCAAAGCATGCGGGACCAAACCCTCATAGTAGGTTTCCCAAATGAGATCAACCCACGGAATCTCCATACGGTTATAAAACTTGTGTAACTGCTTGAGCAACAGGCCCTGATTTTGGATCTTCAGGTCGATCACGCCGAGCCCCCCTTTGTGTTTCGGTCTGCATACAAGGTCCCAGGCCGCCAAGGAGACAGTCTTTAGTCCATCGTCGGTGTTCTTGGCCCAGAGGCAGTAACGACGTAGCTTATCCAAGTGTTCAAGGATCTTCGGGGGTAACTTGATTGAGCACATCGCGTAGATCGCCAGGGAGGTGATCACGGAGTTGAGCAGAGTCAGCTTTGAGCCCAGATCAAGAAGCGAGGCAGTCGTAGAGAGCTTGCGCTCAACCATGAGACAAGAGGCATGAGGTCTACGACTGATGGCTGGGCCGTGCCCATAGGCATCCCAAGGTACATAAAGGGCATAGAGCCAACCGCGCAGCTGAACACTTGTGCCAAACGCAAGGTACAGTCCGCGACCGTGTTGACAGTGATGAGCGTGGACTTCTGAAAGTTGATCCGCAAGCCCACAGAGGATGCATAGTCTTGTAGGATGGTTTTGATGGTACCGGCCTGAATCTCATCAGCGGGCAACACCAATATTGTGTCATCGGCATACTGGATCACGGGGTAGTCCTCATTTCGGGCGGGGATGGGTAGCTGGATAGCACCGGCTCTGTATGCATCATTGATGGCCGCTTGCAGCAGATCAGCCGCAAGCACAAAGATAAGAGGGGAAAGCGGATCACCTTGGCGCACACCGCACAGGCAGAAAAATTGTCTCCCCGGCGTCCCATTAAGGAGAACAGAGGATTTAGCCGACGAGAACAGGCACTTAATCATCCAAGCCATCGATCATCAAAGCCCATACATCTCATGATATCCATCATCGGGGCATGTTCGATCGTGTCGAAGGCTTTAGCAAAGTCTAGCTTCAGAATCGTAATCTGTCGCCCCGATACTTGGCACTGATGAATGAATTCATACGCCCAAGCAACACAGTCTTGAATCGACCGTCCTTTCAAAAAACCATACTGATTACGATGGATGATCTTGAGAACGACACGTTACAGGCGGTTCGCTAGCAGTTTTGTCAGGATCTTAAGGCAGCAGTTCAGCAAAGTTATTAGGCGATAATCATTCGTAGTTTCTGGCGACTGGATCTTGGGGATGAGTGTAATAAATCCAGTATTTAGACTGTCGAGGTCCAGCGTACCTGCATGAAAATCAAAATAGAGACGATAAAAGTCCTCTTTGATGATGTGCCAACACGACTTGATGAAGCTGCCACTAAAGCCATCGGGGCCTGGTGCACGATCCACGGGCATCTCTTTGATCATTTGATCAATCTCTTTGCGTGTGAAGGGGACAGACAAATCCTGAAGACCCTCAACTTTTTTGATGATCCGAGGCAGGTCAAACTTCATGCTGGTTTTATCAGAACAGCCAAGTCTTTCCTTGTAAGCTTGGAAGAGCACCGCCTCCTTTCCGACGTGATCATGGATTATTGAGTCGTCTTGTAGACGGAGAGAGGCAATACTGTTCCTGCGGTAACGTTCAGTGGCTACTCTGTGAATTTTTTTTGTATTGCCGTCCCCAAATTTGAAGCATCTGATGGTACAACATTTTTTCCAGTACTGCCTTTTGCAGTCCAGTAAGTGGAGGAGATGCTGTTTCAGGATCAACCTGAAATTGGTCTCGGGGATTGCCAGTCTCCTCCTTTCTTCCACTTCATCACTTACCTCCAAAAAAATCACCATTGCTCTCTCTCCCGTGTTCTTTCTCTCAAACCCACAGATTTCGATCTCTTTGCTTGAGGCTCTATTTTCGAAACTGTTTTGGGGATTGCTACTTGGTATGTAACTCCTCCATTGCTCCAATTAGTTTTTGTTCTAGTGGTTTGTATTTTGAGTAATTAGCCACTCTTGGTGCTGCTGTAGGCGAGCTTGCATGTTGAATTCTTTGAGTTCCAAGTAGTTTAAATGCTTGATTTGGCCTCTAGACATCTATATGAGTAGTTGCTATCAATCTTGTGAAATTTTGTTGACAAAAATTTGTGGCCCAAAATTTTCAGAATTTTGTTCATAGAAAAAGATGAGTATTTTACAAAAGTATTCCTCCAAAAAGAGTGCCAAGGGAGTCAACAGGGAATCATTAGACAGTGACCTCAACACTCCGAGAACGGCGGAGGTGTGGTCTTGCGAATGGCCACATAATGCCTTCATGGATGAGTCTGGGTTCCATCAAGAGTTTGCCCAATTCATCACAAATGTTGGGCTAACTAACTTCCTCGCAGATGAGTGTGACCAACACCACCTCCTAACGAACTCCTTTGTACAAATTTTTTATTTTCTGAATAGGCATGAACATCCTGCGGTGCGGTTTAATTTATATTCTGAAACCCATCAGATACCGCTCACTGAATATTGTGAGATATGTTCAATTCCCTCTAACGGGGAATTAAGAGAGCCTAGACGACAGAGTTTGAGGACTTCATCCTTGTTGGTGCAATAATTTGCCTCCTTATGTTTTGGAGTTTGTTGACATAAACAGTATGGGACTTATGTGTTTGCTAGCGCGCACAAAGTAACAGGTCCCTGGAGTCAAGAGGAATTTGATTCGAACACCGAATATAATCCCCTGCATGGAATCAAGGGTTATCATCGAAGATTATGATAACAATAGTGACCCCTCAAAAATTGTTGAGGCGAAGCAATTGGTTCAGTGCTCATCCGAAGGAAGTGACTGCAACCGAGAAGATTGAAGATGAAGTGAAGACGTAGTATTTATATCGTTGTTTCTCTTCTCTTTATTGAGTCATAGGACCGCCGTACTACTAAGAGGGGTGTAGCATTCGAAGCTTTGATTCTGTGATGCTAAACCCAAATCCTATGAAAGTTGCGAGAGAAATCTGTTTGTGTTCCGAGAAAATACTTGCCAGCAAGAGAATGTGATCTTCTTCGCTGCGAGATTTTTCTCTGACCGAGGAATTAGCATTACTTGGTCCACAAGTAATTTTACCATTGCTCTTGAAATCTGACCGTTGTGAACGTGTCGGTTGGCCCTTGGCTGGAC
The DNA here is from genome assembly GCF_018294505.1 of Triticum aestivum. NCBI lineage: Eukaryota > Viridiplantae > Streptophyta > Magnoliopsida > Poales > Poaceae > Triticum > Triticum aestivum. The sequence continues at coordinate 176,644,146 of NC_057795.1, forward strand.
AACATGTCCAAAATGGTCATTTCCCACCAGGGAAGGTTGTGGCTATAAATAGCCACCCCGCACCAGTGTTATGCGGTGGCTGATCTATTTGATTGTGAGAAGATTGTTGAGCAACCCCCTCTCCAAAGTGATTTGAGTTTAAAATCCACCAAGAGAAAACCCCTAGAGCCAAAAAATTAGATAGTGGTTGAGCATCACTTGAATCTAAGTCTAGTACACTCTGCCTATTACTCTTGAGAGCTGCAAACTCTCTAGACAGTTAGGTGTCAATTTCTTCAAAGACCAAGAGTAATTGTGGTTCTCAAAGAATAAGAAGTCTGTAAAGGTTCAGAGACTACCTCAAGTATCTACCACGAGTGATCGACATTAGTTGATGAACCAATTGTCGAGGAGAATAGGGCGAAGAGAGTTTATCTTCTGTGTTGAATCACAACCCCTCCAACCAGATGTAGTCCTTGTGCACAAGGACGAACTGGTCTACCAAATTCCTTGTCGCCATCGAGCATCGTTGGTTACCTCTGCTTCTCCTCTTTACATTCAAACAGTTTCAATCATGTGATTTGTCTCAACGCATGCTTTTAGTATCCATCTGTTAGCTTGTATTCGCTCGCTATACACTGTTTTCATTCGTTCTGCTACTGGGTTCCAAGAGTTTTGATATTTCTGAAGAAATTTTAAAACTCCCATTCACCCCCCTTTGGTAGACATACTTCGTTCCTACAATTGGTATCAGTGCAAGGTACTCCTTGACTCTACTCATTTTGGTCTAACCACCTTGGAGTTTAAGTATGTCTTTAGTGAGCTACAAGTCACATCTCAAGATTCCCATCTTTGATGGGACGGACTATCCCTTCAGGAAAGAGAAGATGAAGATCCGTCTCTAAGCTATTGATGATGATATGTGGAACATGGTGCAATTTGGATTCACGATTGAAGTGCCCTAGGCCCCCACTGACCACGAGAAGAAACTCATTCAGATGGATGCGCAAGCTAAAGATGAAATTTGTGTCCATCTCTCTCGTGCTCAATTTTTTCGCCATCGTCAGTGTGAAACTGCAAAGGAATTCTGGGACATTCTTGAAAAGATAAATGAGGGTGTTTCATCTCAGAGAGAAGCTCGCATTGATACTCTTCGGGCGAAGTTCAATCGTTTCAAGCGAATCAAAAATGAAAGTTGTCAGCAAACTTTCTATCATCTAAGTGACATTGCAAACGAGCCGCGAGGTCTCGACGCCAAAGACATCACTGATCCCGAAGTTGTGAAGAAACTGCTCCAATCTCTTGACAGCTCATTCGACACACTAGTTCTAATGATTAAGGAATGAGCTGATTTCAATGTTCTTGATTCTACTGATATCATGGAAATGCTAAACACCCACGGGGAACAAGAAGAAGAAAAGAGAGGTCTCTATGGCTCAGGTCACCGCAAAAGTCATGCTCTCAAGGCTGTGGCTGATTCTTCCTTAGAAGGAAATGCCTAAGAGGATTCAGATGAACCAGAAAAGATCAGCAAAGATCCTGCATTAATCACAAAAAGATTCCAACGCCTCCACAAGAAGAACCAGTTCCAGAAGAAAGGATCAAGCAACTCTGGCGGTTCAAAATCTTCATTAAAAGCTACTAGAGATTACACCTGCTTCAAGTGCAAAAAGCCAAGACATTTCATTTCAGACTACCCTCTCTGGGAAGCTGAAATCCGTGCTAGTGGAAGATATGATTCAAGAAACAACCATGGCAAACGCAAGAGCAAGAACTACGACTCCGATGGTGAGAAGAAAACGAAGAAGTTCTTCAAGAAGAAGGACGTCACCGCCTCCAAGTTTTCGTCAAGATCTTCCTCGAGGAATCCCTCCAAGTCTTCCTGCAACCGGAAGAATACCTCTCCCAAGGTCAAGGCGTACATAGGCAAGGAGATGGACTCTGGTGAAGAGGAGTCATATGAAGAAGCTAATGAATCCGATGAGGATTCTGATTCTGGCATGGCTGGTATAGCATGTGCCTCCCCCTGCATCAAACTTCTTGGAGAATCATTCAAGCGACAACAAATCTCCTGCCTACTACTTCATGGTCAAAGCTTCAAAAGAAAAGGTATCCTCTAAACATCACAAGGTTCACTCCAATGATCAATATTCTTCATATGAGGATGACCATGCTAAACTGATCAAAATTGCTAATATAGAACAAAACTCTCTTAAGAAAATTGAGAAAACCCTCAGGAAATCTGAAGGGTTGTTGGTTGAGGAGATGGAGAAAAATCAATCGCTGACAGAAGAGCATTCTGCTCTCAAGTCCCGAATGGAAGAACTATCAAATCGTCATGATTTTCTCTCGGTCGACTACAAGAAATTGACTTATGATTACCTGAAAAGGAAACAGGAACTCGAGTCGCCGAGAGGTGCTCATGATGACTTGATCAGAGAAAATTCTCTTCTCACCCAACAAGTCAAAGAGAAACTTGAAGTGTTTATACCACCTTGCATAAAATGCCTTGAACATAGCAATGATGAATCAAGTGTTGAATCTTTTGTGAATGCTAACCACTCTGTCGAGGAAAATGGTTCTGTGTTTGATGAGAATGCTAGTTTGAAGGATCTTGTTCAGATAGGAATGTTCAAGTCTCTCAAAGGGCATCAAACCCTTTGTGATGTTCTGAAGAAATCCATTATTCACAAAAAACCTAGGAAATAAGGTGTCAGTTTCGAAAGGAAACTGAATGAAAGTGGCTCCTACAGGGAACTTGATCAATATCCTCGCACTGTGTGAGTGCCTGCCAAGAGCAAAACGCTTGATCCAACCTTACTTTTAGGACACGACTCTCCTATCCCTGAATACTCTTATGATGATTCTCTAGACAATTGTAAGCTGTTCAAAAACCAACATGGTAAGGTTGTTGCTCGCTATGTTGGACCAAACAACAGGAATGACCCCCCAAATAAAGCTATCTAGGTGCCCAGGAAAACTATCGAAGCATTGCCTATTACTACTTCACTAACCATGCAGGAAGAAAATGCTCGTTACTTCCTTAAAAAGGTTCGACAGAATGAGTATATGCATACCTCATTCAAGAACTATACTCATTCATCTGGAAAAAATTTCAATGTCGATTCCTTTGATTGTGCTTGCACTTCTTTGAGTAACAATTATGGTTATCGAAAGAAATCATATCATGCTTGCTCTCTTGTTTCAAAGCAACCTACAAAGATGTGGGTGGTTAAGAAATCCTAATTCGAATGGATAATGGATAGTGGATGCACTATTCATATGACCGGAGACAAGTCATTGTTTGTCGACCCCAACTTAACTGCTTCATCTCAGAAGCATATTACTTTTGGTGACAACAACAAAGGAAATTTGGGTTAGTATATTCAAAGACAAGAACATTGATGATGTTTTACTTGTTTGGTCTCTTGGATTCAATCTCATGTCAGTTGCCAAGCTTTGTGATTTAGGCATGCTAGTTCTATTTTTTACATCCAAATGCATCATCTTTTATGGCCTCTGACAATTCCTTCATCTTTGAGGGAAATAGAAAAGGTGACTTATATATTGTGAATTTCTCTAAGGGTCCCTCAGTCCAAACTTGTTTGCTTGCGAAAGCAACCGAAGGATGGTTGTGGCACCGAAGACTTGGTCATGCAGGTATGAGAAATTTGCATACTCTAGTGAAGAAAAATCATCTCTGTGGCACTCCTGGTGTAAAATTTGACAAGGATAGACTGTGTGGTGCATGTGAGGCCGGTAAATTGGCTAAGAATCATCATTCATCAAAAATAGTCATGACCACAACAAGACCTCTGGAAATTCTTCATATGGATTTATTCAAAAGGCAGTCATTATGGTCTGGTTATTGTTGATGATTTCTCTCATTACGCTTGGGTACTCTTTCTCGAAGACAAAATCTGCACCCAAGACATCTTCAAAAGATTCGCCAAGAAGGCGCATAATGAAAATGATGTGCGAATTAAGCATGTTAGAAGCGACAATGGCACTGAGTTAAAAAAAATACTCATATCAAAGATATTCTCGACGTAAATGGTATACCTCATGAGTTCTCTGCCGCATACACTCCCCAACAGAATGGAGTTGTTGAGAGAAATAATAGAACTCTCATCGAGATGGTGAGAACAATGCTCAGTGAGCATAAAACTTCTATTCTCTTCTGGGCTAATGCTATTAACACCGCTTGTCATGTTGCTAATCGTGTTTATCTTCACAAATTCCTTAAGAAAATTTCATATGAGCTCATCACTCGCAAGAAACCAAATGTTTCTAATTTACATGTTTTTGGTGCATCTTGCTATATTCGTGCCATGAATCATAATTCCAAGTTTGCACCTAAGGCACATGAAGGTTTTATTCTTGGTTATGGCTCGAACTCGCATACTTAACGTGTATATAACTCTCACCACAGGAAAGTTATGGAAACGGTAAATGTGCAGTTTGATGAATCTAACGGCTCCCAAAAGGAGCACCTGCCTAATGTGATAGATGAACCACCGTTTTCAGATGCTATTCGGCAAATGGCCACTAGGAGCATCAGGCCAGTTGAAGGAAACGTACCTGACACTTCCGAAGATGATGCCCCATGACTCGAAGCAGAACATGCCAAGCAACTACTAAAGAAAATGCCACTCCATACACAAATGGCAACTAGAATGCAAATGCCAATCCAAATGGCAATCCCAATGAAAATGGCGACACAAATGCTCATCTCGATGCCGATGATGAGGAAAATGATCATCAAGATGAAAATCCTGCACTAATTCTCGAAGATCTTGAGAATCCAGGTTATCGACCCACAACTCATTCTCGCACTCGTTTGGCTAACTACTTTGGTAGTTTCTCCTTTGTCTCATTGATACGTCCAATTTGCATCATGTTTTCTTACTATTATTTATAATGTTTTTATGCATAATAACACTTTATGGAGTAATTCTAATGCCTTTTCTCTCATAATATGCAAGATTTACACAAGGAGGGACAATATCGGCAGTTGGAATTCTGGACTTGAAAAAGCTACGTCAGAGATACCTATTCTGCACATCTCCAAATGATCTGAAATTTTACGGAGAATTATTTTGGATTATTTAATAATTTTTGGAGAAAAGAACTACCGGAGGGGGGGGGGGCATCTGGTGCCCAGAAGACACCAGGGCACGCCAGGCCTCCCTGGCGCGCTTGGTGGGTGGTGGGCAGCCTAGCCCACCTCCGATGCCCATCTTCTGGTATATAAGGTATTTTGACCTGAAAAAATAGAGGGAGGACTTTCAGGATGGAGCGCTGCCGTCTCAAGGCGGAACTTTGGAAGGAGCACTTTTGCCCTCCAAGGGAGCGATTCCGCCAGGGGCTCTTCCCTCCTGGAGGGGGAAATTGAAGCCATCATCATCACCAACAACCCTCTCATCTTCGGAAGGCCAATCTCCATCAACATCTTCAACAACACCATCTCAAAACCCTAGTTCATCTCTTGTGTTCAATCTTTGTACCGGAACCTTAGATTGGTACCTATGGGTGACTAGTAGTGTTGATTACATCTTGTAGTTGATTACTATATGGTTTATTTGGTGGAAGATTACATGTTCAGATCCATTTTGCTATTTAATACCCCTCTGATCTTGAGCATGAATATCATGAGTAGTTACTTTTCTTCTTGAGATCACGGCAGAAGTCATGTTGCAAGTAATCATGTGAATTTGATATGTGTTTGATATTTTGATGGTATGTATGTTGTGATTCCCTTAGTGGTGTTATGTGAATGTCGACTACATGACACTTCCCATTTTTGGGCCTAAGGGAATGCATTGTGGAGTAGTTATTAGATGATGGGTTTCTAGAGTGCCAGAAGCTTAAACCGTAGTTTATGCGGTATTTCGTAAGGGACTGATTTGGATCCATATGTTTAATGCTATGGTTAGATTTTATCTTAATACTTTTCTCGTAATTGCAGATGCTTGCGAGGGGGTTAATCATAAGTGTGAGGCTTGTTCAAGTAAAAACAACACCCAAGCACCGGTCCACCCACATATCAAACTATCAAAGTAGTGAACGCGAATCAAATCAACATGATGAAAGTGACTAGATGAAATTCCCGTGTGCCCTCATGAATGCTTTGAGTATTATAAGATACCATTTTGGTCTGTCCTTTTCCACAAAAGGATTGGGCTACCTTGCTGCACTTAATTTACCATTATCGTTACTTGCTCATTACAAATTATCTTGCTACCAAACTACCTGTTACCGACAATTTCAGTGCTTGCAGAAATTACCTTGCTGAAAACCGCTTGTCATTCCCTTCTGCTCCTTGTTGGGTTCAACACTCTTACTTAGGGAAAGGCTATGATTGATCCCCTATACTTGTGGGTTATCAAGACTCTTTTCTAGCGCCGCCGGGGAGTGAAGTGCTCGTGGTAAGTGAAAATAGGTAAGGAAAAATTTATATTACGTGCTGAAATTTATTGTCATTTGTCACTATGGAAAACAATCCTTTGAGGGGATTGTTTGGGGTATCTTCACCTTGACTGGAAACACACAGATTTTTCCCTCAACCTACTACACCTACTGAAAATATTAGTTATGAAATTCCTTCGAGTATGATAGAGAAACTGCTAGCTAATCCTTATGCAGGAGATGAAATGAAACATCCCGACTTGCACCTTATATATGTGGATGAAATTTGTGGATTATTTAAGCTTGCAGGTTTACCCAGAGATGAAGTTAAGAACAATTTTTTCCATTTATCTTGGGAGGGAAAAACATTGACATGGTATAGGCTACGCAATGATATTGGATCTTGGAACTGGAATTGATTGAAATTGGAATTTCACCAAAAAAAATATCCTGAGCATCTAGTTCATCATGATCGGAATTATATATACATATATATATATATATATATATATATATATATATATATATATATATATAAATTTTTTGGCCTCGTGAAGGAGAAAGTATCGCTCTACTTGGGGGAGGCTTAAGTCATTGTTATATTCATGCCCCAATCATGAGCTCTCGAGAGAAATTATCATTCAGAATTTTTATGCTCGGCTTTCTCATAATGATCAATCCATGCTCGATACTTCTTGTGCTGGTTCTTTTATGGAGAAGACTATTGAATTTAGGTGGGGTCTTTTAGAAAGAATTAAATGCAACTCTGAAGATTGGGAACTCGATGAAGGTAAAGAGTTAGGTATTAAGCTTGAGTTTGATTGTGTTAAATCTTTTATGAATACCGATGCTTTTCACAAGTTTAGCACTAAATATGGACTTGACTCTGAGATGGTAGCCTCTTTTTGTGAATCATTTGCTACTCATGTTAATCTTCCTAACGTGAAGTGGTTTAAATATCATCCCCTATTAAAGAAGAAATTAAAGAACCGGTTATAGCTAAAGATGAAACTATCATTTATAATGTTGATCCAGTAGTTCCTACTGCTTATATTAAAAAAAACTTTCCATATTAGGATAAAGGAACATGCTAAGGTATCAACAATGGTTTGCAAAAGTAATATTAAAGCACCTAAATCCTCTAAACCAATTAAAGTAGAACCTAGTGTTGCTATGGTTAAAGATCTCTTAGTTGAAAATGTTGATGGCATGTTATCTATTTCCGTGATGAAGCTGCTAGCATTGCCAAACCTGATGAAAAAGATGAACATAGACCCATTATTGGCATGCCTGTTGTCTCAGTTAAAATAGGAGATCATTGTTATCATGATTTATGTGACATAGGTGCTAGTGTGAGTTCTACCCCTTTTACCTAATACCAAGAAATCATGAATGACATAGCACCCGCTCAAAAAGAAGACATAGATGTTACTATTAAAATTGCTAATAGAGACACCATCACACCACTTGGGATTGTTAGAGATGTTGAAGTCTTGTGCGGGAAATAAAATATCCTACTGATTTTCTAGTTCTTGGTTCCCCACAAGATGACTTTTGTCCCATTATCTTTGGAAGACCTTTCCTGAACACTGCCAATGCTAAGATAGATTGTGAAAAAGAAACTGCAAGTGTTAGTTTTGGGGATGTGTCTCATGAGTTTAATTTCTCTAAGTTTCATAGACAACCTCATAATAAAGAACCACCTAGTAAAGATGAAACAATTGGTCTTGCTTCTATTGCCGTACCTCCTACTGATCCACTAGAATAATACTTCACTACTGCATGATGCTGCTAATGCGACACTATAATTAGATACCCTTCGACGAAACTGTGTGTGATGCATTAATCACAAACGGTGATGTAATAAAACTGTCAAAAAAGATACAAAACATTTGCGACGGAGGAGACAACAAACACATTTCAGATTATAGTTGCATGTGCGATGCATGGCATACAATTCACTCGAATGAACTGTTTGCGATGAGCTTAACAACAAAAATGGGAGGCCAGATGAAGGTGTGTGTGATATACGACATGCCGTTCACCCAGATGAACTGTTTGTGATTAGGCAACACAACAGAAATGGTATGGTAGATCAAGGTGCGTGTGTGATTGATGACATACAGTTCAATCGGATGGACTATATGCGATTAGGCAACATAACAGAAATGGTTAGCCAGATCAAGGAGTGTGCGATTGATGGCATGCACTTTACATGGATGAACTGTTTGCGATTGTCCACAACAAACAGAAACAGTTAGACGGATCAAGGTGTGTGCACTAGACGGGCACACATTCTAATTGAAAGAAGCATGCATGGTGGTAATAACGAGTGTTGGTGCAACATTTGCCCTCCTGTGTTTTGTAGTTTGTTGACAGAAACATGCATGGACTAATTTGTTTGCTAGTGCACAACAGAGAGAAATAGTCCATGTAGAACCGAAGAGAATGTTGTCTCTGGTGTCAAGTTCGAGGAACTTCACCGAAGAATAGCTTCGATGGAGTGAAGAATGAGCTACATCTGTTGAAGAAATGTAGGCAAGAATATTGATGAGAAGGAGTTAACCCCTCGAAGGCTTATTGCTGACGTAAAGCAATCGCTTCAGAGTTCCGGTTCGATGAAAATTGACTGCAACAAATGGAAGTCGAAGACAAAGTGAAGACGTAGTATTCATTTTGTTATTCTTCTTTCATTTATTTGAGTCATAGGACCTCCGTACTATCAAGAGGAGTATAGGTTCTGGAAGCTTAGATCCCCTGTGATGCTTAGCCCAAACCTATGAAAGATGCGACAGAAATCTCTTTATGCTTCAAATGATTACCTGGCAGTAGTAGACGTTGTTCTTCATGCTGTAGGAGAGATCTTTTGGACTGAGCAGTTAGCATTACTTGATACGCAAGTAATGTTACTGTTGTGCTCAAAATCCGACAGGTGGACTCATGTTGTTTAGCCATTGGCTGCTCTCGATGTCCAATTTGATATTTTTCCCTTCAGGGAAGGCTGCGGCTATAAATAGCCACCCCGCTCCAGCGTTGTACGTTGGCTGCTCCGCTTAAGATTTCTGAGAAGATTGACTAAGCATCCCCTCTTTGAGTGATTTGAGTTTAAGATCCACTGAGAGAAAATCAAGAACCCGAACTTAGACAGTGATTGAGCACCACAGTAGTTCTGAGTGTGTGTTGAGAGCTACGCACTCTCTAGACGGACAGGTTTCGGCTCGAGTGTTGAAGAGTTGTTATCTTCACCAAGCTAGATCTTTAGCAACCAAGAGTCGTTGTGGTTTGTGAAGGTTGTTCCAAGGTTTCGTGATCGCCGACAAATATCTACCACGAGTGAAATCAACTGAAGTTTGTTTAGGTTCGAGTTGAAGGAGAATAGGGTGAAGAGAGTTTATCTTCTGTGTTAAATCACAACCCCTCCAACCAGACATAGTCCTTTGGTAGAAGGGCGAACTGGTCTACCAAATCTCTCTATCGCCATCGAGCACCACTGGTTCTATCTATTTAACTGCATTATCTTCAGCAGATTTCATTCGTGCTATGTGTCGATAATTTCCTGATCAATTATTGTTTGTTGCATATCATTCGCATTCACCATATTATTGTTTTCCTTCCATTCTGTTCAGTCCTAATCATTCTGTTATCTTATCCTTTGTGTTGTTGTCCTACTCACATATCGCTCACTTCATCTAGTGTGTGTTTTCCTTCGTATTACCTACCCTGTTATCATTCATCTTACTATATCTGTTCGCATACTGCATTACTATCATTATTGTCAAACCTGTGATATCCCTTGCTAGAACTATCATTACTGCTTTCCTTGATAGATATGTTCCTCTCTAGAGTGCCCAGTTAAGCTTTTACCTACCGAACCTTATTTCCGCTGCTGTGTTTGGGATCAGTTTCAAACATTCAGAAGAATTGTTGAATCTCCCATTCACCCCCTCCGGTCGATATACTCTCAGTCCCAACAACGAGCGCGCACAGTTGATAGAACAAGACGTGTGCTGACATTGCCTATTGTGGTGCACCCTATGCTGCAAACGCCACGTACGCGGCTGAGATTGCGTGCCCATGTTACCCCAACCGGCAAAAGTGCCGCACTTCAAAACTAGAACCGTCAATAAATTTTGAGAATGTGTCCTGTCACATTCCAAATTACTACCAGGCTATCTTTAATTGCAAACCTGTTCACATCGATCAAAACCTAAACGGTTTCCACTTAGGAGCATATTAGTACTCAATTGTATATACTACGTACTCCAAGATGAGTGCACATTATTCCTCCTCAACTCCTCATCCACAAAAACAAACAAGTCTTTCATCGTTGTTACCTTGCGTCTACCATGGCCCGCATGAGTTCTAGGTCGAGATATTACTACCAGGGAGAGGTGAGCATGGAAGCAGAAGCATGAGAGATGTCCCGCCTCGCCATGAAAGTAGTCGACATGTTCTGCCATGCTGCTGTAGCAGCACAGAGGTCCCGCCGCACCGTCGATCCACCAGACTGGTCCGGCCGCACCACAGAACTAGTAGAGATGTCCTGCCGCGCCGCGAATGTAGCAGAGAGGACCTCCTGTGCCGCGGTGCTACTTCTTGAGCTTGTGTTGGTTTTTCCCTTGAAGAGGAAAGGGTGATGCAACAAAGTAGAGATAAGTATTTCCCTCAGTTAGAGAACCAAGGTATCAATCCAGTAGGAGACAACGCACAAGTCACCAATACCTGCACAAATAATAAAACAACTTGCACCCAACACGATAAAGGGGTTGTCAATCCCTTCACGCTCACTTGCAAAAGTGAGATCTGATAGAGATAAAGAAACAAAAGGTAAAATATTTTTGGGTTTTTTGGTTTATAGATCTGAATGTAAAAGATTTCAAAATAGTAGATTGAAAACTAATATGATGGAAAATAGACCCGAGGAGCATAGGTTTCACTAGAGGCTTCTCTCATGAAGGCAAATAATACGGTGGGTGAACAAAGTCGAGCAATTGATAGAAAAGTGCAAAGTTTTGATGATATCCAAGGCAATGATTATGAAAAATAGGAATCCCGTTCGTGTCAAGTAGGCTAAATCCTGCCTTCATCTACTACTATTACTCCACACATCGACCGACTCCTGCCTACATCTATAGTATTAAGTTCATGAAGAACAGAGTAACACTTTAGGTAAGATGACATGATGTAGAGGAATAAACTCAAGCAATATGATGTAAACCCCATCTTTTTATCCTTGATGGCAACAATACAATACGTGCCTTGCTGCGCCTACTATCACTAGGAAAGGACACGCAATATTGAACCCAAAGCTAAGCACTTCTCCCATTGCAAGAAAAACCAATCTAGTTGGCCAAACTAAATCGATAGTTCGAAGAGAATTACAAACATATCAAATCATGCATATAAAAAGTCAGAGAAGATTCAAATAATATTAATAGATAAACCAATCATAAATCCACAATTCATCGGATCTCGACAAACACACCACAAAAGAAGATTACATCGGGTAGATTTCCAAGAACATCAAGGAGAACATGGTATTGAGAATCAAAGAGAGAGAATAAGACATCTAGCTACTAGCTATGGACCCGTAGGTCTGAGGTAAAATACTCATGCTTCATCGAAAGGGTAATAGAGTTGATGTAGAAGCCCCATGATCGAATCCCCCCGCCGGCAGGATGCCGGAAAAGGCCCCTAGATGGGATCTCACGGGAACTGAAGGTTGCGGCAGTGAAAAAGTGTTTTTGTGGATGCCTCTGGTGGTTTGGGAATATATGTCAATATATAGGAGGAAGATCTAGGTCAAGGGTCACCGAGGGGCCCATAAGGTAGGGGGCACGCCCTCCCCCCTTGTTGCCGCCTCGTGGCTCTACTGACTTGGTCTCCAAGTCTCCTCGGTGTCTTCTGGTCCAAGAAAAATCATCGCAAAGGTTTTATTCCATTTGGACTCCGTTTGGTATTCCTTTTCTACGAGGCTCAAAAAGAAGAAGAAAACAAAAACTGGCACTAGGCTCTAGGTTAATAGGTTAGTCCCAAAAATAACATAAAATAACATATTAATGCATATAAAACATCCAAAACAGATAATATAATAGCATGGAAGAATAAAAAATTATAGATACGTTGGAGACACATCTAGCATCCGCAAGCTTAATTCATGCTCGTCTTCGAGTAGGTAAATGATAAAAATAGAATTTTTGATGTGGAATGCTACCTAACATATGTATCCATGTAATTTTTTTTATTGTGGCATGAATGTTTAGATCCATAAAATTCAAAACAAGAGTTTAATATTAACATAAAAAGCAATAATACTTCAAGCATACTAATAAAGCAATTATGTCTTCTCAAAATAACATGTCCAAAGAAAGTTATCCCTACAAAATCATATAGTCTGGCTATGCTCCATCTTCATGACACAAAGTATTCAAATCATGCACAACCCTGGTTTTAGTCAAGCAATTGTTTCATACTTTAGTATTCTCAAACCTTTTCAACTTTCACACAATACATGAGCGTGAGCCATGGACATAGCACTATAGGTGGAATAGAATATGGTGGTTGTGGAGAAGACAAAAAGAAGGAGATAGTCTCACATCAACTAGGCATATCAACGGGCTATGGAGATGCCCATCAATAGATATCAATGTGAGTGAGTAGGGATTGCCATGCAACGGATGCACTAGAGCTATAAGTGTATGAAAGCTCAAAAATAAACTAAGTGGGTGTGCATCCAACTCGCTTGCTCATGAAGACCTAGGGAAATTTGAGGAAGCCCATCATTGGAATATACAAGCCAAGTTCTAATGAAAATTTCCCACTAGTATATGAAAGTGAAAATATAGGAGACTCTCTATCATGAAGATCATGCTGCTACTTCGAAGCACAAGTGTGGAAAAAGGATAGTAACATTATCCCTTCTCTATTTTCTCTCATTTTTAGGTGGGCTTCTTTGGCCTCTTTTTTTGTATTTGGGCTTCTTTGGCCTCTCTTATTTTTTTCATAAAGTCCGGAGACTCATCCCAACATGTGAGGGAATCATAGCTTCCATCATCCTTTCCTCACATGGGACAATGCTCTAATAATGATGATCATCACACTTTTATTTACTTACAACTCAAAAATTACAACACGATACTTAGAACAAAAATTTGACTCTATATGAATGCCTCCGGTGGTGTACCGGGATGTGCGATGACTCAAGAGTGGCATGTATGAAAGAATTATGAAAGGTGGCTTTACCACAAATACAATGTCAACTACATGATCATGCAAAGCAATATTACAATGATGGAGCATGTCATAATAAAATGGAGCTATGGAAAGTTGCATGACAATATATCATAGAATGGCTATGGAAATGCCATAATATGTAGTTATAGTGGCTGTTTTGAGGAAGGTATATGGTGGGTGTATGGTACCAGCGAAAGTTGCGCGATACTAGAGAAGCTAGCAATGGTGGAAGGGTGAGAGTGCATATAATCCATGGACTCAACATTAGTCATAAAGAACTCACATACTTATTGCAAAAAATTATTAGCTATCAAAACAAAGTACTACACGCATGCTCCCAGGGGAAGGGTTGGTAGGAGTTAACCATCACGCGATTCCGACCTTCACACAAAGGATGACAATCAATAAATAAATCATGCTCCGACTTCATCACATAACGGTTCACCATATACGTGCATGCTACGGGAATCACAAACTTTAACACAAGTATTTCTACCCATCCATAATTACTCACTAGCATGACTCTAATATCACCATCTTTATATCTCAAAACAATCATAAGGAATCAAACTTCTCTTAGTATTCAATGCACTTTATATGAAAGTTTTTATTATATCCCTCTTGGATGCCTATCATACTAGGACTAAATTTATAACCAAAGCAAATTACAACACTGTTTAGAGAAACTCTCAAAATAATATAAGTGAAGCATGAGATCTAAATAATTTCTACAAAATAAGGCCACCGCTGTGCTCTAAAAAGATACTCCCTCTGTTCCAAAATAGATGACCCAACTTAGTGCAATGTGGGGTCATCTATTTTGGAACAGAGGGAGTATAAGTGAAGCACTAGAGCAAAATTTCCTAGCTCAAAAGATATAAGTGAAGCACATAGAGTATTCTAATAAATCACAATTCATGCGTGTCCCTATCAAAAGGTGTGTACATCAAGGATGACTGTGTTAAACTAAAAAGTAAAGACTCATATCATACAAGACGCTCCAAGCAAAACACATATCATGTGGTGAATAAAAATATAGCCTCAAGTAAAGTTACCAGACGAAGACGAAAGAGGGGATGCCTTCTGGGGCATCCCCAAGATTATGCTCTTGGTTGTCCTTGAATATTACCTTGGGGTGCCTTGGGCATCCCCAAGCTTAGGCTCTTGCCTCTCCTTATTCCATAGTCCATCAAATCCTTACCCAAAACTTGAAAACTTCACAACACAAAACTCAACATAAAATTTTATGAGATCCGTTAGTATAAGAAAATAAATCACCACTTTTGGTACTATTGCGAACTCATTCTTTATTTATATTGGTGTAATATCTAATGTACTCCAACTTTTCCATGGTTCATACCCCCCCCCCCCGATACTACCCATAGATTCATCAAAATAAGCAAACAACACATAGAAAACAGAATCTATTTAAAACAGAACAGTCTGTAGTAATTAGGAAACTTCGTATACTTATGTAACTCCAAAAATTCTGAAAAATTAGGACAACCTGGGCAATTTGTGTACCAATCTTTTGCAAAAATAATCGGATCAAAAGCACTCTTATGTAAAAAAAGAAAATTATTTTCCTGGGCGTAGAAGTTTCTGTTTTTCACCAAGATCAAAACAACTATCACCATAAGCCATCCCAAAGGTCTTACTTGGCACAAACACTAATTAAAACACATCTAACCAGATGCTAGATGAATTATTTATTGTAAAAGAACAAGGAAAAATATTGGGTTGTCTCCCAACAAGCGCTTTCCTTTAAAGGCTTTTTAGCTAGGCATTGAGATTTCTATGATGCTCACATGAAAGACAAGAATTGAAGCACAAAGAGAGCATCATAAAACATGTGAAAAAGACATTTAAGTCTAACATACTTCATATGCATAGGAATTTTATAAGCAAACAAATTATCAAGACAATAAATATCTTGCATATGCAAAGGAGAGGAATAAAATATTGACAATCTCAACAAAACGGGAGGTAATTTAGTAACATGAAAATTTCTACAACCATATTTTCCTCTCTCATAATAATTAGATGTAGCATCATAAGAAAATTCAACAATATATCTATAACATAACATATTCTCATCACGATCTACATGCATGTGAAGTTGACACTCTTTCAAAATAGTGGGATTAACATTAACTAAAGTAATGACCTCTCCAAAGCCACTTTTATCAAAAATTTCATAAGATTGAACATTCTCCAAATATGTGGGGTCTAAAGTTGACACTCTTCCAAGCCTACTTTCAATATTATTGTAAACACTATTATCAATCTCATATTCATCATGGGGTTTAAATAAATTTTCAAGATTATAAGAAGGATCACCCCAATCATGATCATTGCAACAAGTAGTGGACATTGCAAAACTAGCATCCCCAAGCTTAGGGTTTTGCATATCATTAACACAATTAACATTAATGGAATTTATAATAACATCACTGCAATCATGCTTTTCATCCAAGGCACTATCGGGAATCACTTCACAAATTTCTTCTTTTAACACTTCATCACAATTTCCGGATTCATGAATTTCAAGCAAAACTTCATAAAGATAATCTAGTGCACACAACTCACTAGCAATTGGTTCATCATAATTGGATCTCTTAAAAAGATTAACAAGTGGATGAGGATCCATAAAATTTTTGTTCCCAAATTTCAATAAATACACAATTATGCCAAGCAAGCAAGCAAGCAAACAAGCCAAGTAAGACATAAAGGGCAAAAGAGAAGACGAACGGAAGAAGGGCAAATAAAAAGGCAAATCTTTTTGAAAATCGTTTTAGAAGTGGGGGAGAGCAAAACGAGAAGCAAATGGAAAATAATGTAATGCAAGAGATGAGAGTTTTATGATGGGTACTTGGTATGTCTTGACTTGGCATAGATCTCCCCAGCAACGACACCTGAAATTCTTCCTGCTACTTCTTCAGCTTGCGTTGGTTTTGCCCTTAAAGAGGAAAGGGTGATGCAGCAAAGTAGAGATAAGTATTTCCCTCAGTTAGAGAACCAAGGTATCAATCCAGTAGGAGACAACGCACATGTCACCAATACATGCACAAACAATCAAACAACTTGCACCCAATGCGATAAAGGGGTCGTCAATCCCTTCACAGTCACTTGCAAAATTGAGATCTGATAGAGATAGATAAACAAAAGGTAAAATATTTTTGGGTTTTTTGGTTTATAGATCTGAATGTAAAAGATTGCAAAAAGTAGATCCGAAACTAATATGATGCAAAATAGACCCTGGGGCCATAGGTTCCACTAGAGGCTTCTCTCATGAAGGCAAATAATACGGTGGGTGAACAAATTACTATCGAGCAATTGATAGAAAAGCGCAAAGTTATGACGATATCCAAGGCAATGATTATGAAATATAGGCATCACATATGTGTCAAGTAGACCAACTCCTGCCTGCATCTACTACTATTACTCCAGACATCGACCAACTCTTGCCTGCATCTAGAGTATTAAGTTCATGAAGAACGGAGTAACGCTTTAAGTAAGATGACATGATGTAGAGGAATAAACTCAAGAAATATGATGGAAACCCCATGTTTTTATCCTCGATGGCAACAATACAATACGTGACTTGCTGCCCCTACTGTCACCAGGAAAGGACACTGCAAGATTGAACCCAAAGCTAAGCACTTCTCCCATTGCAAGAAAAACCAATCTAGTTGGCCAAACTAAACTGATAGTTCGAAGAGAATTACAATGATATCAAATCATGCATATAAGAATTCAGAGAAGATTCAAATAATATTCATAGATAAACTGATCATAAATCCACAATTCATTGGATCTCGACAAACACACTGCAAAAGAAGATTACATCGGATAGATCTCCAAGACATCGAGGAGAACATGGTATTGAGAATCAGAGAGAGAGAAGAAGAAGCCATCTAGCTACTAGCTATGGACCCGTAGGTTTGAGGTAAACTACTCACGCTTCATCGGAAGGGCAATAGAGTTGATGTAGAAGCCCTTCGTGATCGAATCCCCCTCTGATAGGATGCCGAAAAAGGCCCCTAGATGGGATCTCACGTGAACAGAAGGTTGCGGCGGTGGAAAAGTGTTTTTGTGGATGCCTTGGTGGTTTGAGAATATATGTGAATATAGGAGGAAGACCTAGGTCAGGGGGTCACCGAGGGGCCCACAAGGTAGGGGTGCGCCCTACCCCCCTAGGCGCGCACTCCCCCTTGTCGCCACCTCTTGGCTCTTCTGACTTGGTCTCCAAGTCTCCTCGGTGTCTTCTAGTCCAGGAAAAATCATCGCAAAGGTTTTATTCCATTTGGAATTCGTTTGGTATTCCTTTTCTGCACGGCTCAAAAACAAGGGGAAAAATAGAAACCGGCACTGGCTTTAGGTTATAAGGTTAGTCCCAAAAATAATATAAAATAACATATTAATACATATAAAACATCCAAAATAGATAATATAATAGCATGGAACAATAAAAAATTGTTGATACGTTGGAGACGTATCACGCGATGGCGTGGGAAAATGTCTCGCGGGCAGGCGAGGACTCTCACAGGCGTGTGTGCAATATGCTCGATGACCTGATGGATCGGATCTTGAAAGGATCGAGAAGAGGTGTCTAGAGGGGGGGGGGGTGATTAGACCCTCAACAAGTAAATATATAAGTTTCTAAGTTTTTCAAGTTGAGGTTGCAAATTAGCACAATTTCAAGCATTCACAATACAATTCAAGCAAGCATGCAAACAGTATATGAGCAGCGGAAAGTAAAGCATGCAACTTGCTAGAAAGTAAAGGGATGGGATTGGAGCGTGCAAACGCAATTGGAGACACGGATATTTTTGCGTGATTCCGATAGGTGGTGCTATCGTACATCCACGTTGGTGGAGACTTCAACCCACAAAGGGTAACGGCTGTGTGAGGCCACGGAGGGCTCCACCCACGAAGGGTCCACGAAGAAGCAACCTTGTCTATCCCACCATGGCCATCGCCCACGCAAGACTTGCCTCACTTGGGTAGATCTTCACGAAGTAGGCAATCTCCTTGCCCTTACAAACTCCTTGGTTCAACTCCACAATCTTGACGGAGGCTCCCAAGTGACACCTAACCAATCTAGGAGACACCACTCTCCAAAAGGTAACAGATGGTGTGTTGATGATGAACCCCTTGCTCTTGTGATTCAAATGATAGTCACCCCAACACTCAACTCTCTCTCATAGATTTGGATATGGTGGAATGATGATTTGAGTGGAAAGCAACTTGGGGAAGCCTAGAGATCAACATTCTTGTGGTTGGATTGGAATGTCTTGGTCTCAACACATGAGTAGGTGGTTCTCTCTCAGAAAATGAGTAGTGGAAGTGTAGGCACATTCTGATGGCTCTCTCCACTAATGGAGAGTGAGTGGAGGGGTATATATAGCCTCCACACAAAATCTAACCATTACACACAGATTCCCAAACTCGGTGAGACCAAATAGTGAAACTCGATTAGACTGATATGGTTCAAAATGTGAATGTTAGAGTTTTCGATGGGACCGACAACATCAACTCGATGGGACCAATGTGCTAGGGTAAGGGTAAAACCTCAACTCGGTTTGACCGATTACACAAACTCGGATAGACCGATTTTGGTAATAAGCAAACAGAGAGTTGGTCAAGCAATCTTGGTGGGACCGTTTGCATATCTCGGTGGGACAGAAATTATTGCAACATGCAACAGAGAGTTTGCAAGCCCATCTCGGTGAGACCGAGATCCCATCAATGAGACCGAACTGATTAGGGTTTCTGGCAGTGGCTATGTCAAATGAACTCGGTGGCGCCGGATAGATCAAATCGGTGGGGCCAAGTTTGACTTTTAGGTTTAGGACATAGGTGGAAATGAGAAAGTGGTTGAGGGCTTTGGAGCATATCACTGAGCACTTTGAGCAAGCAAGCCATTAAGCAACATCTCATCCCCTTTTAATAGTATTGGCTTTTCCTATGGACTCAATGTGATCTTGGACCACTAAAATGAAAATGTAGAGTCTTGGGCTTTTGCCAATGTTTGTCCTTAGCATCTGGAAGGGGTTACACATCCTCTTGTCCATGCCACTCCAATGTTGAACTTATCTGAAATATACTAGATGAAAATATTAGTCCAACAAGAGATATGTTGACATTACTTACCAAAATCACCCAGGGAGCACTTGTGCTTTCAATCTCCCCCTTTTTGGTAATTGATGACAACATACATCAAAGCTTTAGATAAGGATATAAGGAAATAGCAAGTAAAGCTTTGGAAAGACATGTAACGTTCATATGCTCCCCCTACATGTATGCAATCATGTGATTGTGGAATATGAGAGCATGAGAATGCATAAGCATGACAAAGCAAGCAATGAGTTACATGTATCTTGGCTATATGCATCAGAGCAAATGGAGTAGATACTGGAAATATACCTTCATGTTCATGAGTCCTTCTTGCAAACAATATATACCTCACCAAGAGATCTTCATGCACATGAGTGTGATGCATATACTTACCTTGTGGTCTTGAACTAGCTTTGGAAGAGATGAACCTGAGTAAACAAGGTTAGATAACACACGAACATCCACTAGACAAAGCAATAGCAGGAAATCACAAGATTACCAAGATTGGGATGACATGTAGAGAGTGAGTACTAAGTACTCTATTTGGACATTGACATGTCCCCAAGAATAAAGATATGCAATGAATTCCAAAGATTTTCTTCCCTAGGTGTCTTCCCCCCCCCCCCGAATCTGATATTGGGTAATGGGAGAAGATAGGGTAATAGAAAATTAGAGCAAACAGGAAAATTAGAGCAAAACAGTCATATCAATCAGAACACATACTAACATGTATTTCCCCTCTTGAAGACATGAGACATCTCTCCTCTTATGGATAAGAACATCAAGAGAAGCTTTAGGTGTGCATTCTCTCTTATGTGATAAGCTTTGATGTGCTCTCTCTCTCCCCCTTTGACATCAATTTCCAAGAAGGGATCTTCTAGAGCATGAGTCAAGTAGGTTTGGTCCTTGAGTCACATTACAAAGCAACATGTAATATAGGATGCTGGTAGAGGACAAGAATTATTTAGAGGAGTTGGAACAAATATGCAGGATGCAAATGTCAAAGTGTTTTCTCAACATTGAAATCGGTAACACCGAGTTGTTATCTTCGGTGACACCGAGGTGGTTCGGTTTAGCTGAAAGAAAGAAACCGCCGAGGCCGAGTTCAACACAGAGAGAAAACAATTGTCATCTCAGCTCACTTAGGCAAACCAGATCTCACAAATATTTGCAGGGCATTAAGTGAAGGATTTGCAATGAATTGGATGCAGGGAATTCAGAACATAACAAAGAAAATAAAAGAAATCTAGATGAAGTTTTTTCTTGAAAGGGGAACAAGCATGCAAGAACATAGAGAAACAAGAGAACTTCATCTAGAATTGGTCGGCGACAATGTGACCTATGTTACAGTATATTGACTTAGGAGTCAAGTGAAGGAACTTGATCATAGGTCATACTCATTGTTTAAGCTCAAAATGGGGTTGCCAGTTTTCATTTAAGCATTTTGATGTATTCACATCTTGTTGAGCTGCTTTGACCCATGAGTTGGGGTAAAGCTTCTCTAAGATGGAATAACATACCTTGGGTGGTGGTGTTGATCTTGATCATGTAGTTGAACTTGTGTGAGATGCTCAAGGTTGATGTAGCTCATCAAGAGTTGGGAGGACCACTTGTAGTTGGAGTTCATCTTCCTACATGGGTTAGTTTTGCAAGGAAGAGCACTTGTGTATCCACAGTGACAATCATGAAATTTGATACCAAATGAAATTTGATATATAGAAGTTGTCAAAGAATATATTGGAGTGATTCATGCTTCCTTGTCTTCAACCACCGTGTTGTAGAGACTTGGAGATGTAGAGATTGCTTAGAGAGTGATTGAGTTGCAATCTCATAGAATTGATTTTATCCAAGTACCTACAAGGGTTAGATAGCATGCAAGTGTACAAATATATCCAAGACATGTGATCAACATCATAAGAGACATGTCAAGGATTAGTCATAGAAAGGATCATGCCTTGCATGCATCCACATAGAGTTTCTACTCCAAGTTTGAGGCATCAATGATGTTCAATTCACCTCTCAAACGGCAAAACACTTTCTTATCAAGTGGTTTGGTGAATATATCCGCCAATTGCTTGTTAGTACGAACATGCTTAAGTTTGATATCTCCCTTGGCTACATGATCTCGAATGAAATGATGATGAACTTCAATATGCTTGGTTCGAGAATGTTGCACGGTATTATGAGCAATCTTAATAGCACTCTCATTGTCACCAAGCAATGAAACATGTTTCAGATATATCCCATAATCTTTAAGAGTTTGGGTCATCCAAAGTAACTGAGCACAACATGAACCGGTGGCAATGTATTCCGCTTCGGTGGTGTATAAGGATACCGAGTTTTGTTTCTTGGAGGACCAAGACACAAAGGATCTAACAAGAAATTGACAAGTACCCAAAGTGGAGTTTCTATCAACCTTGTCACCGGCATAGTCCGAAATGGAGTAGCCAACAAGATCAAAAGAAGACCTCTTAGGATAACAAATGCCAAAGTTTGGTGTGTGAATTAAGTATCTCACTATCCTTTTCACAACCTTAAGATGACATTCTTTGGGGGCCGCTTGATATCGTGCACACATGCACACACTTAGCATAATATTGGGACGAGGGGCACATAGATATAACAATGAACCAATCATAGAGCGGTAAACCTTTTGGTCAACCGGTTCGCCATCCTTTGTCAAGTCAAGATGTCCACTAGTAGGCATGGGAGTACTCATACCTTTGCATTTTTGCATGTTCAACTTCTTGAATAAGTCCTTACTGCACTTTGTTTGAGAGATAAAGGTTCCCTCCTTAGTTTGCTTGATTTGCAAACCAAGAAAGAACTTGAGTTCACTCATCATAGACATCTCAAACTTCTCTGACATTAGCTTTCCAAACTTTTCACTAAAATGAGGGTTTGTTAAACCAAATATGATATCATCAACATAAATTTGGCACACAAATAGTTCTCCATTAACTCTTTTAGCAAAGAGTGTAGAATCAAATTTTCCAATTTCAAAGCCTTTTTCAATAAGAAACTTAGTCAAGCATTTATACCACGCTCTAGGAGTTTGTTTAAGACCATAAAGAGCTTTGTGAAATTTGTAAACATGGTCGGGTTTCTTAGGATTAACAAAGCTGGGAGGTTGTTTAACATAACCTTCCTCCTCAATTTCACCATTAGGAAAAACACTTTTGATGTCCATTTGATATAAGGTGATGTCATTATGATTGGCATAAGCAAGTAAGATGCGAATGGACTCAAGTCTAGCAACGGGGGCATATGTCTCACCATAGTCCATACCTTCGACTTGAGTGTAGCCTTGAGCAACGAGACGAGCCTTGTTGCGTACAACTTGTCCATCTTCATCTTACTTGTTCCGAAACACCCATTTGGTTCTAATGACATTGTGCTTCTCATCGGGCTTTTCAACCAACGTCTACACTTGGTTCCTCTCGAAATTGTGTAGCTCTTCATGCATTGCATTTATCCAATCTGGATCATCAAGAGCATCTTAAACCTTCATAGGTTCAATGCTAGAAATGAATGAGTAATGTTCACAAAAGTTAGCCAAATGAGTTTTAGAGTGAGTAATTCTCCCAGTTTGAATATCATCAAAGATTTGTTCGATGGGATGATCTCTTGAGACTCTTGCTCGAACTCGTGAGAGCTTTTGTTTGGGTTGGGGTGGAACATCCTCTTCATTGTCTTGTTCTTCCTCTTGTCTTTCTTCATTGTTGTTGGCGTTGTTTTTCTCCCGTGGAGGTGGAGAGGGAGGTCGATGAGGTTCATCTTGTTGTACATCCTTGTTTCCATCATCTTGATGTGTTCCATTTGTGGATGCCTCCAAGTCAGCTTGTGGTTCACCTTGGCGTGAAGTTGAGGCTTCCCCTTGGACAGACGAGGTACTCTCCTTCACCTCCGTTGGGCTAATCTTTCCAATAGACAAGTCTTGTATAGCTTCCGAAGGATCTTTGTCACCTACATAAATTGGCAATTGCTCTATTTGCGAGCCATTAGATTCATCAAACTTCACATCTACCATTTCTTCAACCTTTCAGGTGAAATTGTTGTAGACACGATATGTGTGAGAGTTTGAGCCATAACCTAGTACGAAACCTTCATGAGATTTAGGAGCAAATTTTGAACGATGATGCTTATCAAGAATGTAGCACTTTGAGCCGAATACCCGAAAGTATCCAACTTGGGGTTTGCTACTAGTGAGAAGCTCATATGCCGTCTTGCCGAGTAGCTTGTGAAGGTATAGACTATTTGTTGCATGACAAGCTGTCTCAACGCTTCCGCCCCAAAAGTGTTTTGGCATCTTGTACTCATCAAGCATCATTCTCGCCATTTCGATGAGCGTCCGGTTCTTCCTCTCAACAACTCCATTTTGTTGAGGTGTGTACGTAGCTGAGAACTCATGTGAAATCCCTTCTTCGTCAAGAAATGTGTCCACATTTGTGTTCTTGAACTCCGTTCCATTGTCGCTGCGAACCTTCTTGATCTTCACTTCAAATTGGTTTTGGGCCTCCCTAGCAAAGTTTTTGAAGATCTTTTGGACCTGCGATTTATCATCAAGAAAGAACACCCACGTAAATATTGAAAAATCATCAAGAATGACCAACCAAACGAGTTACCACCAAGACTGTTGTAGGCATTGGGACCGAAAAGATCCATGTGAAGTAGCTCAAGTGGTCTTCTCGTGGTCATGATGTTCTTCACGAGATGACTTCCTCCAACTTGTTTTCCTGCTTGGCAAGCACTACAAAGTCTATCCTTGTCAAATATAACATCTTTAACACCAAGGATATGATCACCTTTGATAAGCTTGTCAAGATTTTGCATGCCCACATGACCTAACCGTCTACACCACAACCAGCCTTTAGAGGATGTAGCAATTAAGCAAGTTCTAGGTTGAGCCTTTTTAGTGAAATCAGCAATGTATAGATCACCTCTATGTATGCCGGTAAATACCATTTTATGATTATCTCTTCGAAACACTTGGCAATCTACTTTAGTAAATAGGACATTGAATCCAAAGTCAGCTAGTCTAGATACAGAAAGTAAATTATAGCCAAGAGATTCAACGAGCATAACATTGTATGGAGCTATCATGTGAGATGGCCACCTTACCAAGGCCAACCACATTACCCTTTGAGTTATCACCAAAAGTGACATCCTTTCGAGGGCCGTTGTTTTCAGAAAGCTCACAAAACATATCCCTGTCTCCGGTCATGTAATCGGTACATCCACTATCAAGAACCCATTCCTTTCCTCCAGCCATGTAGCCGCAAAGGTTAGTCATAAGACCAAAGTGTCTCATAGATTCATCGAGATCATAGTATCAATGTTCAACATCATCTTGTGATTGTTCATTTCCTAGAGAGAGTGACTCATTAGTTTTGTGATCATGACAATGTGCATCTTTATGAATTCTAGTGACTTCGGAAATGATATTGCTAATGATTCCAACATCTCCTTTGGCACGCATAAGGTCACGAAGCTAAGATAAACAATCTCCAAACTTAGGATCATTGGGATTCATCTTATTCAAAGCAATGGACTTGTGAAGAATCTCATCTAAGTTTTTCAAGGAATAGTCCGGAAATCGTTCCTCAAGAAATCTCCATATAGTATAAGCACATTCGAGAGTTGGCAAGCGACCAATCAAATTTCTAGGAAAACCTCTAGTGATAAGATTGATAGTTCTAAGATTGCGAATCATGTCAAGAGACTCATCAGAGGTAGGATGCAAGGGGTTAACAAGGGGTTCACAAGAAGTAGTAATGTACTTGTACAAGTGATATTCATGAAAAATTCCAAGCAGCTCATTTTTCCACTCACTATAGAACTATCCATCAAGCATAGGCACTCTAGGTCTAATACTCCCAATCATAGACTCATCCATCTTCCTCCAATGGTGATTAAACCAAAGCAATGGATACCAAAGCTCTGATACCAATTGAAAGGATCGAGAAGAGGTGTCGAGAGGGGGGGGGGGGTGATTAGACCCTCAACAAGTAAAGATAGCAGTTTTTAAGTTTTTCAAGTTGAGGTTATAAATTAGCACAATTTCAAGCATTCACAATACAATTCAAGCAAGCATGCAAAGAGTATATGAGCAGCGGAAAGTAAAGCATACAACTTGCTAGAAATTAAAGGGATGGGATTGGAGTGTGCAAACGCAATTGGAGACATGGAGATTTTTGGCGTAGTTCCGATAGGTGGTGCTATCGTACATCCACGTTGGTGGAGACTTCAACCCACAAAGGGTAACGGCTGCGTGAGTTCACGAAGGGCTCCACCCACGAAGGGTCCACGAAGAAGCAACCTTGTCTATCCCACCATGGACATCGCCCAGGAAGGGCTTGCCTAACTTGGGTAGATCTTCACGAAGTAGGCGATCTCCTTGCCCTTACAAACTCCTTGGTTCACTCCACAATCTTGACGGAGGCTCCCAAGTGACACCTAACCAATCTAGGAGAGACCACTCTCCAAAAGGTAATAGATGGTGTGTTGATGATGAACTCCTTGCTCTTGTGCTTGAAATGATAGTCACCCCAACAGTCAACTCTCTCTCACAGATTTCGATGTGGTGGAAAGATGATTTGAGTGGAAAGCAACTTGGGAAGGCTAGAGATCAAGATTCTTGTTGTTGGATTTGAATGTCTTGGTCTCAACACATGAGTAGGTGGTTCTCTCTCAGAAAATGAGTAGTGCAAGTGTAGGCACATTCTGATAGCTCTCTCCACTAATGGAGAATGGGTGGAGGGGTATATATAGCCTCCACACAAAATCTAACCGTTGCACACAGATTCCCAAACTTGGTGAGACCGAATAGTGAAACTCGGCAGACCGATATGGTTCAAAATGTGAACGTTAGAGTTTTTGGTGGGACCGACAACATCAACTCGGTGGGACCGATGTGCTAGGGTTAGGGTAAAACCTCAACTCGGTTTGAACGATTACACAAACTCGGTGAGACCGATTTTTGTAATAAGCAAATAGAGAGTTGGTCAAGCAAGCTCGGTGGGACCAATTACATATCATGGTGGGACCGAAATTATTGCAACAGGCAACAGAGAGTTTGCAAGGCCATCTCAGTGAGACCGAGATCCCACCGGTGAGACTGAAATGATTAGGGTTTCTAGCAGTGGCTATGTCAATTGAACTCGGTGGCGCCGGATAGATCAAATTGGTGGGGCCGAGTTTGACTTTTAGGTTTAGGACATATGTGTAAATGAGAGAGTGGTTGAGGGCTTTGGAGCATATCAGGGAGCACTTTGAGCAAGCAAGCCATTAAGTAACATCTCATCCCCTATTAATAGTATTGGCTTTTCCTATGGACTCAATGTGATCTTGGACCACTAAAATGAAAATGTAGAGTCTTGAGCTTTTGCCAATGTTTGTCCTTAGCATCTCGAAGGGGTTCCAAATCCTCTTGTCCATGCCACTCCAATGTTGAACTTATCTAAAATATACTAGATGAAAATATTAGTCCAACAAGAGATATGTTGACATTAATTACAAAAATCACACAAGGAGCACTTGTGCTTTCAGATCTCTGGCTGGATGAAGCTGCAGGACGTGATGAGTGCGTCCTTTGAAAATGCTACCGGCCTCATCCGGGGACAAGGGTAGGACAAGGCAAAGCTCCGCACCGAGCGCGACTTGCTGAGGGTGAAGATCACCGGAAGGACGAAGCAGCACGAGGATACCACTGCCTTGTTGATGAGGGCAGGCGTCATCGTCAAGAAACTTGTGTACGAGAATGCCATGCTCCTCATCGAGCGCGAAAGGCTGGTGGAGGAATTCGTGGATGCTCGCAAGCAGCGTATTGAAGACTCAAAAGAGTTCACCGTCGCTCACCGCGAGAACTAGTCTCCGCACCCTGCAGCAACGCATCAAGAAAGTAGAGATCAGCAAGCCAGATCATTGTCTGTGTCTTCCTTCTTCTTTTGCCCTTGTATATTTCAGGCATTGCCGCATGTGGCATTTTTATTTATGTTTCTAAATATGTAAGACAATTATTATCCACTATCATCGTCCTTATATATTCATATCAGTCTTGCTATATGTCGCACTCGATGCTATATATGTCGGTCAGATCTTACATCAGTATCCGTGCAAAAATTTATTTTTAGATTTTCTTTTCTCTTCTTAAATCTCAGTCAAGTGAGTCATAGCCACGCCATAAAATAGGGGCTTGGGTGCCATTAATGGAGACGTTGGGAGAGAGGTGGGTGGTGCATGGGGGTCAAAGAGCTCTCTGTAGGATCGAAAGTATGTCTAGAGGGGGGGGGTGATTAGACTACTTGACCAAATAAAAACTTAACCTTTTCCCAATTTTAGTTCTTGGCAGATTTTAACAATTTAGCAGAAGTCAAGCAATCTAAACACAATTCATGCAAGCATGCAAAGAGTATATAAGCAGTGGAAAGTAAAGAATGCAACTTGCAACAATGTAAAGGAATGGGATTGGAGTGTGCAAACGCAATTGGAGACACAAATGTTTTTGGCGTGGTTCCGATAAGTGGTGCTACCGTACATCCACGTTGATGGAGACTTCAACCCACGAAGGGCAACGGTTGCGCGAGGCCACGGAGGGCTCCACCCATGAAGGGTCCACGAAGAAGCAACCTTGTCTATCCCACCATGACCATCGCTCATGAAGGACTTGCCTCACTAGGGTAGATCTTCACGAAGTAGGCGATCTCCTTGCCCTTACAAATGCCTTGGTTCAACTCCACAATCTTGTCGGAGGCTCCCAAGTGACACATAACCAATCTAGGAGACACCACTCTCCAAAAGGTAATAGATGGTGTGTTGATGATGAACTCCTTGCTCTTGTGCTTCAAATGATAGTCTCCCCAACACTAAACTCACTCTCATAGGATTGGATTTGGTGGAAAGATGATTTGAGTGGAAAGCAACTTGGGAAAGGCTAGAGATCAAGATTCATATGGTTGGATTGGAATATCTTGGTCTCAACACATGAGTAGGTGGCTCTCTCTCTCAGAAAATGGGTAGTGGAAGTGTAGGCACGTTTTGATGGCTTCCCTCACGAATGAGGAGAGGGTGGAGGGGTATATATAGCCTCCACACAAAATCTAACCGTTACACACAATATATCAAACTCGGTGGGACAGAATCGGAAAACTCGGTCAGACCGATTCAGTACATAATGTGACCGTTAGGCAATTTCCGTGGGACCAACATGTCAACTCGGTGGAACCAATATCATTAGGGTTAGGGCATAACGTAATCTCAGTTTGAACGATTACACAAACTCGGTTGGCCCGACTTTGGTAATAAGCTAACCAAAGAGTTGGCCAGGCAAACTCGGTGGGATCGATTCGCTCGTCTTGGTGGGACCGAAGCGTTATGATAAGGAAATAGAGAGTTTGCATTGTAGACTCGGTGGGACCGATCGCTCATCTCGGTTAGACCAAAACGTTATGAAGGGAAAGAGAGAGTTTGCAACCCCATCTCGGTGAGACCGAGATCCCTATTGGTGAGACCGAAAAGACTAGGGTTCCTTGCAGTGGGTATGTCAAATGAACTCAGTGGCGTCGGATGGATCAAATCGATGGGGCCGAGTTTGACTTTTGGTTTGGGACATATGTGGATATGAGAAAGTGGTTGAGGGCTTTGGAGCATATCACTAAGCGTTTTGAGCAAGCAAGCCATTAAGAAACACCTCATCCCCTTTTAATAGTATTGGCTTTCCTATAGACTCAATGTGATCTTGGATCACTAAAATAGAAAATGTAGAGTCTTGGACTTTAGAGCTTGAGCCAATCTTTTGTCCATAGAATTTTGAGGGGTCCCCAATCCTAATCCATGCCATGCCAATCATTGAACTTTCCTGAAATATTTGTCTTGAAATGGCATTAGTTCAATGAGCTATATGTTGTTAATCATTACCAATACCACCCAGGGATCATTGCACTTTCAATCTTGCCCTTTTTGGTAATTGATGACAACATATAGATCAAAGCTCCGACAAATGATAATAAGATTGAAATACATCGTTGTTTTGAGAAGTATGTGACAAACAAGAGCTCCCCCTAAATTTGTGCATTATTTAAAATTTGCTTTGGACTGCAAATGCACAATGTGTTAGGATCATGGGTCACTCTTCCATGTCACATACATCTTGGTGGAGCGCTCAAAATGATAACAATCGAAAAGGTGCACTCATCACCAAGCAAAGTGAATGATCATAAATGGATATAAGGGATAAAATCAATTCAAGCATACATTAAGGTAGCATATGATCAAACACATGATCATCCAAGTATCTCACAAAAGACATAGTGTATCAAGCAAACACACAATAAAGTTCAACCAAATAAAGTGCAAAGAGAGACAAAAACAACACACTCTCTCTCGAAGACTATGATCTATACATATTTCTCCCCCTTTGGCAACAAGTTACCAAAAAGTTAAAAAATATGCATAGCGCTACGCGTCTCTCAGGCTTGGTCTTCATGAGGTGGTGTAGAAATGACTCCAAGGACAAAGGCTTCAGTTGAAGTAGCTGGAGCTGGTGGAGTGGCTGCTGGAGGTGGCACTGAAGCTGTGGCCGCTGGTGCAGATGTATGTCTCTTGTATCTGGAATAGGCACTGTTGCAGACCTCTGACCTCTTGGCACTCTTGTGAAAGCATCTGTAGTAGACTTGCCTTTCTTCTCCTCTACCTCCTCCTGGAGTTGCTCAACTACTGACTGAATCTCTGTTACTTTGACATCAATATCATAGACTTTCTGTTCAATGATCCTCTCCAAACTCTCTTGATTTTGAGTCAGGGTGGCCAAGCCCTTCTTAATCCTCAAGGTGGACTGGATCAGATATCCAAGTTGATCTTGCTTACTCTTTAAGAACACCTGAGATGCCTCTTCAGCACTTGGCATCTTTGCAGCTTTCTCTGCCCTTGCCTACTCTCTCTGCTCATGTGCTTGCACTAAGGAAGGGATAGCAATGGGCCGGGTTTGGATCGGGTTGAACAATATGAAATCCATATCCATATCCATGAAGATAGTCTTTGCCCACCCATGAAAAAATACATGGGTGAAAAACTATCTCCATGTCCAAATCCGATGGATATCCATACCCACTTGATATCCAATGGGTCCTCTCGAGACATATAAATAAGACATAACACAATATTAACATAAACTCTTCCATTCTTCACCTCGTGGCAGGCTAGGCTTCACTTATGGTAAATCAACATCCACTAACAACCTAAGATCATTTAGTATTTTTCTAACAGATGAGAATGATGAGTCATTTAAGGAGATAAAAATAAGGGAAGGGGCATTGGAATATGTTACGGAGGGGATTGAATGTCAACTCATAAAAGTTACAATGGGGATTGTGTAACTTCTTATGCATGTTTTAGATTAAAAAAGTGTAAAATTGTCATGGGACATGTGACCGTGGGGTAGGGATAGCACATTTTCCCCCATTAAGTCATACTATCGGGTCGGGTTTGGGTATATCCATGGGTACAATATTATATCCATGCCCTATCCACAAACAATCGCGGTCGGGTTTGGGCGCCGCCCATGGAGACAAAAGCACATCCAAACACTATCCATTCGGGTTGGATATCCATGGATATCCATGTCCATGGATAAAATTGCCATCCTTAGGAAGGATCTTTCTCATCCATAACAATAGTGTTATCCTCAAAATCTGGCTTGAGAGGCAAATGCTCCTTGTCCAACAAATAAGTGCTTGTGCCCATCTTGGAGTTGATGAGCACCTGAATTTGTGGAGCATACCCACAAGACCTCTTCTGATCTGTAGCTATCCTCTTGATTGTTTCCACAATAAAACTCATCACTTTGAACTTCTGAGGAACATCAAATATGTGCAGCAAGTTGATGGAATGTCCTCTTATTATTACGTGATCTCTAGACTTGGGCAACAGAGTATGCATCAGGATGGTATTGATTGTAGGCAGGCTTGACAATAAGTGCTTCACTGAGCCAAACTTGTGAGTTTCCAGGTCTGCATCAGGAATTTCATTGTACATACTAGCCATTGAGTTATGATCTTTCTTCTTCTTGGCATACACATCCAAGTCATCCTCATGAGCTTCTAGGGCATTTATCAATTTGGCCCATTCATCAACAGTGGACTGGTACATAGTACCTTCTGACATCCATACAATTCTGCCATCAGGATAAAAATGAGCAGTGGAGTAAAATTGCATGATCAACTCATCATTCCACTTAGTGAGCTTCTGGCCAACAAACTTGTTCACTTCACAAGCCTTGAAGCTGTCATAGACACCTGGGAAGTGATCTTCATTGTCTCTAATGTATGTCCAGGCAACCCATCTCATGTCACATACTATGGGCTTCTTATCAAGAAGAATAGTCTCATAGAAATCTTGTTGTTCCTTAGTGTGGAACCTATAATCCACAACAGTTCTCCTCCTTACAGCATATGGGTCACTCTTCCTCCAAAGTCTCAGACCTGCATCCTTCCTGATCCTCATGTCCTCTGCCACATGATGTGTATCATTGTGGTATGGAATCTTTGGTTTGAGCTTCCTTAGCACTTGGGCTTCAGCTTCTTCTTCTTCAACTTCAGGCACTGGGGCCTTGTTCTTCTCCTCAGCAGGAATGTTTCTTGTACTCCTCTTGGGTGCAGTCTTGGTGGCTGAAGCAGCAGCTTTGGGAGTAGATTTGGGCTTAGCAGTAGCCCCTGACTTAATTGCATCTCCCATTAGCTTTTGTGCCTTAGGTGCTGGAGCAGCATCCTCTTCCTCTTCATCACCAGATCTCACCATAGTAGATTTTCCAAGTACTTTAGCTGTTGTGGTTCTTGCCCTCTTCTTCTTCTTGTCCTCACCAGCTACCTCTTCTTCAGATTCAATTTTGAACTTCATGGTTTCTCCTGTGGCAACTTTCCTTGGCTTGGATGTAGGCACTCTCCTTGCTGGTGCCCTTCTGTTCATGCCTGGCTTAGTGGATGCAGCAGTGCCAAACTCTTTCTTCACCACCTTTTTCCTTGAAGTGGCCTCATCCTCAACTGCAACATAGTCTTCGTCTTCTGAATCAGAAGTTCTCTTCTTTCTTGCTCTAGTAGCTGCCTTGGGCAAGTTACTAGGTGTGCTCCTGCTGCACTCATCATAGCTGCTGGAGGGACTAGTGCCCTTGAGGGAGTCCTGGATTAGGGGGTATCCGGACAACTGGACTATATACATTGTCCGAACTATTGGAGCGTGAAGATACAAGATTTAGGACTATGTCCCGTGTCTCGATGGGACTCTCCTTTGCGTGAAGGACAAGCTTGGCGATCCGGATATTATATTTCCTTCTTTGTAACCGACTCCATGTAAACCCTAGCCCTCTCTGTTGTCTATATAAACCGGAGAGTTTAGTCCTTAGAGGGACAATCACAATCATAATCAGCATAGGCTAGCTTCTAGAGTTTAGCCTCTACGATCTCGTGGTAGATCAACTCTTGTACTACTCATATCATCAATATCAA
Source organism: Triticum aestivum (assembly GCF_018294505.1). Taxonomy (NCBI): domain Eukaryota; kingdom Viridiplantae; phylum Streptophyta; class Magnoliopsida; order Poales; family Poaceae; genus Triticum; species Triticum aestivum. Next base: position 176,677,382 of record NC_057795.1, read on the forward strand.
TCAAGCAGGAATTGGGGTTTTACCTCCATCAAGAGGGCCCGAACTTGGGTAAACATTATGTCCCTTGCCTCCTGTTACCATTAGCCTAAGATGCACAGATCGGGACCCCCTACCCTAGATCCACCGGTTTTGACACCGACATTGGTGCTTTCATTGAGAGTTCCTCTATGTCGTCACTGCAAGGCTCGATGGCCCGTCTCGTTGTCAAGGACAACATCACCTTTGGGGGAGCGTTGGCTGTAGGCCAAACTCTCTGACTGGGCGGCTTCACCATGGCTGCCCCATCGGCTGTCGTGCTGATGATGACCTCTCGGGTCATCACGCATAGCCTCCACGTCAATTCGGAACTCGCCGAATAGATGGATCCGATGGAGCTCTCCTCCCTTAATGAGCTCTTGGATCGCATCGCTGCTTTGGGAGTCGCCACAGACTATGACCGGATCGGGCTTAAACCCGACCAAAAGGATATTAAATCCCGCCGGTCACCCACGAGATAGCGGTGGTGGAGGAGCCACATATGGATTACCCCTCTATTTTGAGGATGAGTTATGTCCGGATCACCGAGCTCCCTGAGCCGGACACCTGCTCAGCGGAAGACATGACCCAAACCCCGGACTTAGAATCGGGTATTGGGCCGGAGAAATTGGGCAGCACCCCGGATTCTGAGCTGTCAAGCCCGAAAGCTCCCCTACCCCAGGGCGTTAGATCGGATCAGAATCCAGATTCAGCTACACCCACCCACCCGTACTTAAACCCTCTCTCTCATATCAGACAAGAGCCCTAAGAAATAGTACATCGCTACTGGGCCGGATTCCTCCTTGTGCTAAACAAGGTTAAGGACTGTCGTGAGGAGGACGCAGTCTCACTTTTCTGCAAAAACTGCACGAACAAAGGAATCCTTAATGCTATAAGTCGCCGTGACATATTACACTTTGCTGACTTGACAACCATTGTATAGAAGTACTATGTGATGGAAAGCGCCTGGAAAACCCAATCAGAATTTTGGGATAGTCCGGCTCTCACTAAAACCTTTGTCCGAGCTAAACGGGCGAACTCTCATAAGTCAGACGATCCAATCCCAAGAAACCAAAGCCCACCCCAGGGCGTGGAACTGTATTGGAAGAATGGCTCAATGGGCCATGTAAACTCCACAGCACGCCGGACACTACACCAACACATAGCCTTAGAGCATGTTGGATACTCCGGCAGGTAGCAAAAAGTGGCGAGGATCTTCTTGCAGAACAACATCCCGCCAAAGAAGACAATACGATACTAATAGTCTTCGAGACTTTCACCTCAAACAATAGGCGCAAGCGAGCTCATCAAAGCTCCGCTGAAATCTGCCACGTGGCAAAAATAAATCCGTGGAACGACACTGCTATAACTTTCAGCGCCAGTGATGAACCTCAATTCCAGACAGTCCGGGCACCAGCCACTTTGGTCCTTAACCCAATAATAAATGGCTTCCGACTCACTAAAGTACTCATGGATGGCGGAAGCGGATTAAACTTACTCTACGAAGAAACACTCAGCAAGATGGAAATTGATAAAAGCCTCATTGAGCAAAGTGGCACAACCTTCAGGGGAATCATCCCTAGGCAGGAAGCGCGGTGTGCGGGAAAAATCACACTCGATGTGGTATTCGGCACCCAGAGAATTACTGGTCTGAAGAAATCACATTCCAAGTGGCTCCTTTCAGCAGTGGATACCACGCCCTTTTACGGCGGGACGCGTTTACAACTTTCAAGATATACCCCATTACGGGTACATGAAGCTTAAAATGCCCGGAACCAATGGAATCATCACTCTAGCCAGCGATCCGGACGTCGCACTTCACACCGAAAATAAAACCATAGCACTAGCCCTAGAAGCATTGTCCGAAGCCCTAGCAGCTGAAGAACTAGCAACGCTGCGTGCCACGATGGATAGGGACGACGTGATACTCGACAGTGACCCAAGTCCACCTCATTTAAACCCGCAGATGAGATAGTCAAATTCCAGGTCCATCCAACAGACCCCACGAAGAGAGCTTCCATCGGGATACAATTGAACCCCACAATGGACGCCGCATTGCGAGACTTCCTACGCGAGAATTGGGACATTTTCGCCTTGCCCCCTTTGGACATGCCGGGCATCCCACGCAGACTGGCTAAACACAGCCTCAATATACTAAAAGTATACAAGCCTGTCAAGCAGACTCTAAGGCTGTTTTCAGAGCCCAAACGGCAAGCCATGGGGGAAGAGCTAGCCAAGCCACTTGAGGCCGGATTCATCAGAGATATCAAGCATCTGATTGGTTGGCAAATCTGGTAATGGTACCAAAGAAGGACAAATCCTGGCGCCTATGCGTCGACTTCAAAGACCTCAACAAGGCTTGCCCCAAGGATCCCTTCCCCCTCCCTCGCATCGACCAAATCATCGACGCCACAACAAGACATGACTCGCTGTGTTTCCTTGACGCACACTCTGGATACCATCAAATAAAGATGGCAGAGTCCGACCAAGCTGCAACAACTTTCATAACACCATACGGTCCTTTCTGCTTCAACACTATGCCTTTCGGGCTTAAAAATGCCGGCGCAACCTATCAACGCATGATTCAAACATGCCTGGAAAAGCAAATCGGCAAGACAGTGGAGGCATATGTGGACGACGTGGTCATAAAAACAAGACACGTCGAAACCCTAATAGACGACTTGAGGCTCACATTCGATAACCTCCGAACATACGACATCAAGCTAAACCCGGAAAAATGTGTTTTTGGCGTCCCCTCTGGGAAACTGCTCGGCTTCATTGTTTCCAATAGAGGAATTGAAGCGAATCCGGCAAAAATCCGAGCTCTGTCGCAGTTGGCTATACCAACAGACCTCAAGCACATCCAGAAACTAGCTGGATGCGTGGCTGCCTTAAGCCGCTTTATCTCCAGGTTAGGAGAATAGGCATTACCTCTTTACCGCCTTCTTCGGTGCACCGAACACTTCGTGTGGACGGATGCGGCTGCGGCCGGACTGGACAAAATAAAAACCTTACTAGCCAGTAATCCAGTCCTAACAGCACCAAATACTGACGAACCTATGCTATTATACATAGCTGCAACACATCAAGTTGTAAGCGCAGTGCTCGTCGTCGAACGAGGGGCTGACGGATACAAATTCCGGCTCCAGAAGCCGGTATACTACGTGTCCACGGTCCTCATCCCATGCAAATCCTGATACCCACACTATCAAAAGATAGCATACGCGGTCTTCATGGCATCACGGAAGCTACTACACTACTTTCAAGAGTGTTCGATTACGGTGGCCTCTGAAGTACCACTCAATGACATAATAAATAACCGCGACGCTACGGGCCGGATTGCTAAATGGGCCATCAAGCTCCTTCTGTTCGACATAACATAGAAGCCACGGTGGGCCATCAAGTCGCAAGTACTGGCTGACTTTGTCGCCGAATGGACAGAAGCCGAACTCCCTAAAGAGTACGACGTGTACTCTAACTGGATCATGCACTTCGACGGCTCTAAAATGGTGGCCGGATTGGGAGCAGGTGTAGTCCTAACGTCTCCCATCGGAGACACGGTCCAATACGTACTCCAAATATTATAAACAGACTCCAACAATGCAGCCGAATACGAGGCTCTGTTGCACGGTCTTCGGATGGCAGTCTCCATGGGCATTCAACGCCTAGAGGTGCGTGGGGATTCAAACCTTGCAATATCACTAATAAACAGAGACTTTGATGCCAAGGATCCGAAAATGGCGGCCTACCGTAATGCCGTCCTCAAAATGTCAGCTCGGTTCGAGGGGCTCAAATTCCACCATGTGGCTCGAGAAAACAATCAAGCGACGGATATCCTCGCCCGCATCAGCGCTAAACGTGACCCTGTCCCACCTAACATATTCCTGGAAAGGCTGTTCAAGCCATCCGTGGTATGGGAAGGGGAGTCTGGCAACACTAGCACGGATCCGAACACACCCCCAGATTCTGAACTATCAGACATAATCGGAGGCTCCGCCACCGAAATAACACCTTCGACCAACGAAATCATGGCTATAATCGCCCCGTGGACTGAGCCTTTCTTGGCCTACCTAAATAGGCAGGAGCTCTCTAAGGACCAAAATGAAGCACGTTGTATTGTGCGGCGTTCCAAGGCCTACAAAGTACATGAGGGAGAACTCTATAAGAAGAGTGCGACCGGAGTGCTCCAAAGATGCATCTCCGAAGAGGAAGGGCGGCAGCTACTGGATAAAATCCATGCCGGACTCGGCAGGCACCACGCCGCGGCCCGTGTGCTCGTCAGCAAGGCCTTTTGTATAGGCTTTTATTGGCCGACAGCCCGAGCAGACGCACATGACCTCGTCCAACATTGCGTCGGTTGCCAGCTCTTCGCCAATCAGAGTCATATGCCCCCTACCGCTCTCCAAACAATCCCCATCACTTGGCCCTTCGCGGTCTAGGGGCTGGATATGGTCGGACCCCTCAAGGGGGGAGCCACAAGAAAAAATACTTATTGGTCATGGTAGACAAGTTCACCAAATGGATAGAAGCCAAACCAGTCAAAATGGTCGAATCCGGACCAGTGATAGGCTTCATATCCGGGGTTGTACACCGATACGGCATCCCCCACAGCATCATCACTGATAACGGCTCAAACTTCATAGCCGATGAAGTGAAAACCTGGTGCGGCAACATGGGCATTAAACTCGATTACGCCTCCGTCTACCATCCCCAAACAAACGACCAGGTCGAACATGCAAACGGTCTCATTATGAGCGGCATCAAACCCAGACTAATGCCATCCTTGATAGAATCGGACACGCACTGGGTCAAGGAGCTCGACTCCGTACTCTGGGGGCTGCGGACCACGCCGAATTGCACCACCGAATACACACCATTTTTTATGGTGTACGGCGTAGAAGTAGTACTACCCTGCGACATAATACATGATTTGCCTCGCGTGAGCATGTACGAAGAGAAAGAAGCCGAGTTAGATCGACAGGATAACTTAGATGCCCTGAAGGAGGAGTGCGACGTTGCAAAAGCCCGTTCTGCATTCTATCAGCAGCAGGCTCGACGATACCAAAGCAGAGAAGTGCGGGCCAAAACTTATAATTTTGGCGAACTCGTTCTACGCCTACCGGAGAAGAAGAAGGACAAGCTCAAACCTAAGTGGGAGGGTCCCTTCGTCATTGATAAAGTTCTCACCGGAGGAGCATACCACTTACATAATGCATCCGATAACAGACTCGAGCCGAACCCATGGAACGCGGCCAGACTCCGGAGATTCTACGCCTAGTGCCGAACTCAGTGTTCATCTCCTTACCGCCTCCTTTTTAATTATGTTCCCTCCTTTTTCCTTTCTCAACCTTTTTCCTCTTCACACAAAGTACTTAATACAGTGCGGACGCCCGGATCACTCCGGCCGCACTATGTGTGTAAGCAATACCTGGGGGCTTCCTATACGGAAGCTAAATATAATTACTTTAATGGCCTTTTGCCCATCACATATGCGTTCTTTTTCCATATGTGCCTTTTCTTCACTATTATATGCATCGATATGACTTAAGATGTGGCCATGCTGGGTTGCCTGGCTCTTGTGTTTATGCCCTATGTTCCCATTAATTCGGCTAGGGCATAAGGGGAGCACCTCTGCGATTGTTACTGCCGGTTCAGCCGGATGTGTACCTCAGACTGGGTGAAGCCGAAAGCTAGCGTTCTTAAGGGAATATTTAGTCGGTGAACCAAAGATGTTTTTTGTTTATTACAACGTAAATCCCTAGAAGTTTTGTATCCTGCGTCCTTGTTCACAGTCCGGACATGTGCATCATCGCATGCGTACCCAGGGAAAGGAACCCCTAGCGGAACTATTCTCCCTGGAAGATGTTTCTTACTATCCATGTAATATAACATAACTAGTCGGGTACTTGTCTGTTCAAGCACTTATGACCCCTACGCCTGGTTTCCATGCATACCCCGGTTCTGTATAACTGAGTGGGTATTCGGATACACCCCGGACTGTCGGATCCGGGTGCTGAAGCGAAAAGGTCCGCCATGACAAATGATTTTAATCCGGCTAGGGATTACTTATGTCCATTGAATTACATAGTCACTTGGACTGACTATATTCCTCCTCTATACCATCCAACAGGCTATCTAGCTTACAATCCTGTTGGGAATACTTTGCGGCTAACGCTACCTGGTCATACACCAGACTCATGGGAATTTCTTGCCCATCTGGCCCCGCTGGTCCGACTTTGGCCATATGGTTCGGGTCCAGCTTAGTGTAGCGCGTCTTCAACATAGCCCAGGCTTCGCTTGCACCTTGTCAGCAGGCTGACATCTTCCACAATCGGAAGCACCACCGTGCTCCTTGAAGCATATCCACAAGCTCCCCATGCCCTTAGGCAGGAAGCTTGATGGCCACAAGGCCTGAGGAATGCCTTGCATCACCTGCCGAGCTCGCTCGTGTAGTTGTGAGAGGTCTTGCAGTAAATTGCCTGTAGACGCGGGCATCTCCTCCTCAGGGAGGCCCGTTAACATACCTACAAATAAAAATTCTTTCAATATGCTTCCTCGCCAAGCTGTAGTACAGTTTGTCTAGGCACTTACCATAAATGCCGCGACGAAGCCTTTTGTTCTCCTTCATGGAGTCCGCCAGCTGAGCGCGAACATCTTTTAATTCGACGTCCAGCCAGACATTGCCATCTTGAAGATTGTTCTTCTCCTACCTATCTTGCATAAGAACACGCTCGCCATCTTTTAGCTCCCTTTGGAGATGCGACTCATTATCTCTTACGACCTCCGGATTCACCCCGGGATTGTCTGCAGAATTTTTTGTTAGACTTATCATACAAGGCACTTACTAACTGGTACATCTTCGTACAATTGAAACAAATGTTACCAGATGAGGCCTTCTGGGATTCCTCTAACTTGGCAACCGTGGCCCTCAGCTGGGTCTTACACTCCTCCAGCTCTCGAGACAATTGATCATTCTTATCTACAAGGACCTGTGCATAAATTGATCCTTAAAACAGTTGGACCAACCGTTTCAAGTCTTAGGGGCTACTGCTATACATGCTTATCAAATTTTCTTACCCGTATATCTTTGGTATACTGGTCCATCGCTCGGGCAAGCCCACCTTGAGCAGCTCGAATGTATGCGTCTCCCGAAATGAAATCATTAAATGCCTCTTCGGAAAAATATGTTGTTGCGAAGTACGGCCCATCAGCGCCGGTGATTCATGGCGCTCTCTACTTTGGAATTCGTGGCGGAGAGCATATCCGCATCCTCTGTCGGAGGACAATGCGGCATCGGCCCCGCGTCTGCCTCCTCTCTTGAAGCCGGTTCTGGAATCCGGCTGGTGGAGGCGTGATTGGCAGGATCCCCAGATATAGTTCAGCTACTCCTCTTTCTGCCAGGACGCAAAGGACGCTGTTACATTTCAAATACAATAATCACAGAGCAGGTTTTTACCATACCTCTGTAGTTGTGTTTCGGCCCTAACCGCCTTCCTCTTATGCTTGCCTGATCCGGACACCCTTTGCCGATGGGGCTTGGCTCCACGCTCTGACCGTAGTCTCTGCTAAAACACGACACTTCAGGTGTAAGGCATGGCATCAGAAAGGAGTCCTCTTCAGAGGACAAGGTTTCAGCTTGGCTTACACACGATGTAGGTAGCAGTCCGGGATAGTCGGCGATAATAGCCACCGAGGCGCCATCGCAGCTCGCCTGATAAAATATCCCGTTGACGAGCTCCACAGTAATATCCGGATCTTCTTTGAGTCCTGGATCAAGGGCCCTTCCGGGGTCGTCTGGCTACAGGGAGGGGCTGGAGATTCCTTCTACGGCCCTCCTTAGTTCCTGATCGGAAATATCGAGGTAAATAATCTTGGCGAAGAATGCCACAATAAGTGAAGCGGGGGAAAGAGTGACGACTTACCCAGCTTGGGGGGTTGTACATAGAAAACCCATCCCGCGGTTTAATATGAAGGAATTCTTCTTCTTCTCCTTTATACAAATCGGACAGTATCCTCGCCAGAGCAGTGGCGGAGTCTGGACCTTTACGGCCATAGCAGGTGGCATCATCTTCCCCGTTGTAGTGCCACATGGGCTTCCCCCGATATTGAAGTGGCTGCACTCCCCTCATTATGCATATTGCCATAACCTTGATTATCGTCAGCCCGGATTTGACCAATAACTTTATCCTGCTCATCAGAAAGTGTATTTCTCTGGTATCCTCCTCTTGGGGGCCAGCTTCGACGTGCCTTCGGCGGAGCGTTATTGAACTTAGGGAGACCTGTCCGGACTGGATCCGGAAGGGGAACGTCATCGACATAAAACCACTCCGAAGGCCAGTTCTCCGGTGCCTTCTTGGGAGTACCGGATAGGTATCCGGTCTTGGTGATGCGCCATACTTCGGCTCCGCCCACTTGACATAGGGATTCTCCCTGGTTGCGAGGGACAAGGCAGAACAACTTCTTCCATAATCCAAAGTGAGCCTTGCAGCCTAGAAATAGCTCACAAAGGGCAATGTATCCTGCTACATGCAGTACGGAGGCAGGGGTGAAGTTGTGCAACTGGAGGCCGTAGAACTCCAGGAGCCCACGAAGAAATGGGGGATAGGAAACCAGATGACCCTTAGTAGATGTGGGATGAGGCATATTCGCTCCTCTGGGGATGGATTAGGAGATCCCTCCGCTTGCTCCCTGCCATTATAGGTGGCTATTCCGGCTCGGACGGGGACCATGAACGCCGGTGGGAGAAACCCATGGGTCTATAACTCTATCAAACGGCTGTGAGGAACTAAACACTCTTCCCAGTCACCCGGCTTGGAGCGAGGAGAGCGAGAAGAAGAGCTACGGCGACCGGCCATGTTGGAATGGTTTTTCCGAAGCGCTCTGTTGGATGCTTGCTCGAGGGAAGAGGGTGAGGTTTGGATCTGAGAATCCACGTCTCTTCAAATAGACGGTTAACCTGTCGGACCGGGGGTGGTGAATGCAAAAATGCCTCGGCTCCTCGCATTCGCTCGACACGTGGAGATGGTCATTATTGAAGCACGAAAGTCGAGGAGTACAACATTGATGGGAAGCCAGACACTATTCGTCGCAACAGGTACTTTGGAGTATTAGGAGATCGAACCCGCCTTGCAATGCCGAAGACAAGACTGTGTGCCGGACTCATCGTCATTGAAGCCTAGTTCAGGGGCTACTGAGGGAGTCCTGGATTAGGGGGTATCCGGACAGCCGAACTATATATATTTTTTGGACTATTGGAGCGTGAAGATACAAGATTCAGGACTACGTCCCGTGTCCGGATGGGACTCTCCTTTGCATGGAGGACACGCTTGGCGATTCGGATATTATATTTCCTTCTTTGTAACTGACTCCATGTAAACCCTAGCCCTCTCTGTTGTCTACATAAACCGGAGAGTTTAGTCCTTAGAGGGACGATCACAATCATAATCAGCATAGGCTAGCTTCTAGGGTTTAGCCTCTACGATCTCATGGTAGATCAACTCTTGTACTACTCATATCATCAATATCAATCAAGCAGGAATTAGGGTTTTACCTCCATCAAGAGGGCCTGAACCTGGGTAAACATTGTGTCCCTCGCCTCCTGTTACCATTAGCCTAAGACGCACAGATCGGGACCCCCAACCCGAGATCCACCGGTTTTGACACCGACAGCCCTCACTCAACTGCTCTTGCTGTTCAGATCTGTTTTGGCTGTCACTTTGGTCAGACATCTTGTAGGCAAACTATCAGCAGACCCTGTGAATAGGTTGTAGATGAGGTAGAGTAGGTGAGCATCACAAAGTATAAAGGTTTTGCAAAAAAAATTGAGTCAAAAACTTAGTTTTAGTTCTCTACAGAACTGATCTCGGAGCTATCGAATTGACAAACTCGGTGATACCGAAGTAACACTTGGAACCTAAACTAGTGAACTCGGTTAGACCAAGTCACAGTTTGATGGCACCGAGACTGCTAGGGTTTCATAGAATCATGAACTCAGTCACACCGATCTGCAATTTTTGGTCGGACCAAAAAGTGCATTTGCAATGGCCAAGGCCGAATCGGTGAGACCGATTTCTACATTTTGGTCGGTCCAAGATGAGTTCTGCAGAGAGCTAACCCTAAAATTTTCGAATCAATCTAGGCCTAAGGAAGATTTAGCTGGATAGATTAATCTCATTCGTGGCAAGAATCATGGCATTTTCCTTGTGCTAGGAATCGGAGTTAAAAAGACAACACAAGGGGTCGAACACATACCCTAGAATGGCGGGCATTCACTACGGCGTCGACGGCGGGGCAGAATCCATCGACGGCGGCAGAATCCAACGGTGGGAGGTCACTGGTGGCGAGAAGATGATTCGGAGACCCGAGGAGGCAGAGCAGGATACCCGCGGGCTGAGGGGATTTGAAGTAATTTCCAAAATCTCACCCGTGGGTATTTATATCCCGACCCTATCAGTGTGACCGAGTGGAACAACTCGGTGGCACCGAGATTGCAGAATCGCAAGTGGTTGCTGCAACTCGGTGTGACCGAAGTGTTCAAATCGGTTGGACCAATATGAAAACCTAGATCAACTTAGTGATCTTGGTTTGACCGAAATGGATGTCTCGGTCAGACCAAAATGCACAAAGAGGTTTTGGAAGTTTAAGTCTATGATGAATCGGGGACTCTGAGTGCTCCTCACACAGAGTGGTTCAAATCTGACTTGATCAAACTTTGTGATGTAGCATGAATAGAGGTTGAGGCGAGAAGAGCATAGATAACTAGATAAGGTTCTTAGGCATTCTTGTCCATCCACTTGGCAAAAGAGAAAAAGAAACCAAACAAACAAAACAACAAGTGGATGTCCTCGAATGAGTAAAATATGCAAACGACATGCTCACACAATAAAATTGCAAATGAAACATGTGACAAAGCATTCACAACCAATTCTAGCATCTATCAAACAATTGGCGATGACTAGGTCATTTATATATGAGTATATTGACTTAGGAGTCAAATGAGAACATTTCATCATAGGTCATACTCATCGTTTAAGCACAAGTGGGGTTACCACTTTTACATAAAGCATTGTTGTGTTCACACCATTAGAGTTGCTTTAGCTCAATTCTTTAGAGTAAAGCTCCCCCTAGATGCGAGATCCCCCCTAGGAGGGATGAACTAACATTGGGTTTTGTTGATGATGACTTCATGTAGGTGTTGAAGATGTGGATGCTCAATGTTGTTGTAGATCATTTGGAGCAATCCATTGGAGTGAGTTGCACTTTCAGTACCTACACGGGTTAGTCCCACAAGGAACAAACAAGGATATCCATAGACATAGAGTGATGCACACCCAAGATGATGTCCATGAAAGCATTTGGTTACCTTGTCCCTTGTCTTACCAACAAGAGGGTTTGTGACTCCTTGAACTAGTGCTAGATGTGGAAGTACATTGCACTTGTCCTTGCCAAAATAATATGAGTGAAGAATATTGGCGGAGTCACCCTCAAGAACTCTCTATTCCTTCTTCTTTGGGATCCACATCATCTTGATGGGAATCCTTGGGGTTGTAGTGGAACTTGTTGAAGTAGAACTTGATGTAGTCTTGGGAACCCACTTGACCAAGGCCTTGGGAGCTTCTTCAAATGCATCAATCTCCTCTTGAAGCTTGTCCTTGCCTTTTTGCTTGTGGTCTTGTGGTGGAAGATCATCTTGAGCTTGTGTCCCTTGGAAAGAAGTAGGATCATACTTATCTTGTTGGGGAACAAACTTCGTCTTGGGGTATTGATATTCTTCCCACTCAACTCCATTGGCATTGAACTTTCATTCAAAACCAACACCGTGATTCTTCCGGTGCCTTCCTTGCTTGCATACAATTTCCTCAAATTGCTTACTTCTGGCAAGGCTCTTGTAGACACCTTTCTCTATAATTCCCTTCAATATGCTATTTTCTTGCTCAAGTGTAACTTGGCTAAGAGAATCATTAGTGGAATCAAGAGAACTACTAGAAGCAACAACATTGGATTTAGCATGATTATTGTTACTACTAGAAGAAGAATCTTTCTTACTCTTGTTGCTAGATTTTACCTGTGGCATGTAAGTAGATAAGAGTAAATTCTTGGCAATGTAAGAAGAACTTTTCTAGCGAAGATCATCATTGATTGCCTTTAAAAACTCATGCTCTTGCTCAAGGTTGAGCTTTTCAAAGCGTAACTTCTCATGAGTCTTTAAAAGTTCTCAATGATCTTCCAAGGTAGTTTCAAGAGCTAACTTAAGAGTGTTTAGTTCTTTAGTGAGACGCTCAATCTTCTCCTTATCATTGTCATTCATTTTATCTTGATTAGCATGATTAATTGACGTTTCATCATAGTATTCATAACTAGAGTTGTCAACAAGTAAATCATCATCACCTAACAAGTCATCTTCATCACTATTGAAATCAACATACTCGAGGTGTGATACCTTTGGGCCTTTAGCCATGAAGCATCTTCTAATTCCTTCATTTGGTGAGTCAAATATGTCGTAGTAGTTGGTTGACACAAGTGCTAGACCGGCAACACCTTCATCTTGAGTATATTCGGAGTCGGAGTGATAACTTCTCTCGGAGTGATGGTCGGAGTCGGAGCCGGATACCTATTCACCAACATGAGCTTGATGTCTTCGCTTTGTGTAGCTCTTTGATGATTTGTCCTTCCTTTCCGTATCATTTCTTCTCCGGGAAGTTCTTCGATCATAACGATCATCTCTCCTCCTCCTCTCTCTTGGTGGTGATTCTTCTCTTCTACTTCTTCTTTTGGGTGAATCTTCTCTCCTTTTGTAAGGAGTTTTACACTCATTGGAGTAGTGCCGGGTCTTCCACAATTGTAGAAATTACGTTCACGACTCGCTCTTTTCATTGTAGGACCTTGACTTGGAACTTCTTTCCTTGCTTCTACTCTTGTGGAACTTGTTGAAGTTTTTCACCATTAGGCTCAATTCCTCATTAAAGGTTTGTTTCTCACTTGATGATGTAGGAGCATCACATGAGGTGTAAGCACCACTTGACTTGTTGTGAAGCTCTTCCTTATCCTTAAGTGACATCTCATGAGCAACAATTCTTCCAATGACTTCCGTTGGCTTGATATTTTTGTAATTGGGAATCATTTGGATCAATGTGCACACGGTATCATATTTTCCATCCAAGGATCTTAGGATCTTCTTGATGATGAATTTATTGGTCATCTCTTCACTTCCTAAGCCGGCAATCTCATTTGTGATGAGAGCAAGCCTAGAGTACATTTCAGTGACACCTTCACCATCCTTCATTTTGAACTTGTTAAGTTGAATTTGAAGCACATCCAATTTGGGTTCCTTGACGGAGTCGGTACCTTCATGCATATCAATCAAAGTATCCCAAATCTCCTTTGCATTCTCAAGGCGGCTGATTTTGTTGAATTCTTCGGGGCACAATCCGTTGAAGATGATATCACAATCTTGAGCATTGTATTGCAGCATCTTCAACTCTTCCGTGGTAGCTTCACGGTTCGGTTCTCTCCCATCAAAGAATTCACCTTGCAAGCCCATACACATAATAGCCCAAATGGCGGGGTTATGTCCAAGAATATGCATTTTCATCTTATGCTTCCAACTAGCAAAATTAGTATCATCAAAGTAAGGACCTCTACGGTGGTAATTTCCCCCGCTAGACGTCATACTCTCCTAGGTTGTGAAACCAAGTCTATGATCACCAAAAGCTATGGAAACCAAGGAAAATGGAGACCAAAGCTCTGATACCAATTGTAGGATCGAAAGTATGTCTAGAGGGGGGGTGATTACACTACTTGACCAAAAAAAAACTTAACCTTTTCCCAATTTTAGTTCTTTGCTGATTTTGACAATTTAGCACAAGTCAAGCAATATTAACACAATTCATGCAAGCATGCAAAGAGTATATAAGCGGCGGAAAGTAAAGCATGCAACTTGCAAGAATGTAGAGGGATGGGATTGGAGTGTGCAAATGCAATTGGAAACATGGATGTTTTTGGCGTGGTTCCGATAGGTGGTGCTATTGTACATCGACGTTGATGGAGACTTCAACCCATGAAGGGTAATGGTTGCACGAGTCCACAGAGGGATCCACCCACGAAGGGTCCACGAAGAAGCAACCTTGTCTATCCCATCATGGCCATCGCCCATGAAGGACTTGCCTCTCTAGGGTAGAACTTCACGAAGTAGGCGATCTCCATGCCCTTAAAAACTCCTTGGTTCAACTTCACAATATTGTCGGAGGCTCCCAAGTGACACCTAACCAATCTAGGAGACACCACTCTCCAAAAGGTAATAGATGGTGTGTTGATGATGAACTCCTTGCTCTTGTGCTTCAAATGATAGTCTCCCCAACACTCAGCTCACTCTCATAGGATTGGATTTGGTGGAAAGATGATTTGTGTGGAAAGAAACTTGGGAAAGGCTAGAGATCAAGATTCATATGGTTGGATTGGAATATCTTGGTCTCAACACATGAGTAGGTGGCTCTCTCTCAGAAAATGGGTAGTGGAAGTGTAGGCACGTTCTGATGGCTTCCCTCACGAATGAGGAGAGGGTGGAGGGGTATATATAGCCTCCACACAAAATCTAACCATTACACACAATATACCAAACTCGGTGGGACCGAATCAGAAAACTCGGTCGGACCGATTCAGTACATAATGTGACCGTTAGGCAATTTCGGTGGGACCGACATGTCAACTCGGTGGAACCGATATCATTAGGGTTAGGGCATAACGTAATCTTGGTTTGGCCAATTACACAAACTCGGTTGGACCGACTTTGGTAATAAGCTAACCATAGAGTTGGTCAAGCAAACTCGGTGGCACCGATTCGCTCGTCTTGGTGGGACCGAAGCATTACGAAAAGGAAACAGAGAGTTTGCATTGCAGACTCGGTGGGATCGATCGCTCCTCTCGGTTAGGCCGAAACATTATGAAGGGAAACAGAGAGTTTGCAACCCCATCTCGGTGAGACCGAGATCCTTATCGGTGAGACCGAAAAGACTAGGGTTTCTGGCAGTGGCTATGTCAAATGAACTCGGTGGCGCCGGATGGATCAAATCGGTGGTGCTGAGTTTGACTTTTGGTTAGGGGCATATGTGGATATGAGAAAGTGGTTGAGGGCTTTGGAGCATATCAATAAGCATTTTGAGCAAGCAAGCCATTAAGCAACACCTCACCCCCTTCTAATAGTATTGGCTTTCCTACAGACTCAATGTGATCTTGGATCACCAAAATAGAAAATTTAGAGTCTTGGACTTTAGAGCTTGAGCCAATCTTTTGTCCTTAGCATTTTGAGGGGTCCACAATCCTAATCTATGCCATGCCAATCATTGAACTTTCCTGAAATATTTATCTTGAAATGGCATTAGTTCAATGAGCTATATGTTGTTAATCATTACCAAAACCACCCAGGGATAGTTGCACTTTCACTCTCCTCCCGATAAGCACGCGCAGGGGTCTGATCGTAGACCTCTTGTACTCAAATAGCTATCCTGCACGGCGCCTCCTAACAAATAAAAGGGGGACGCGTCACGGCATGTAAATGGTAAGTAGAACGCCCACAGTTTCAATAATACTTGTGTTTCTGAATATAACATAACAACACTTGTTCCAAAATGACTTTGTTGGTTGTTAATGTGTGCGCCTTTGCAAATTGGACAATTGTCGGGGAAACGAACACCTATGGGATCACAAGAATTCCTTCTACGTTCAGCGGGGAGAGTAGCTGCACGAAGAGCATGTCTAGCAGTCAGCACAAGGTTTTTTTACTCAGGTTCGGGCCATAAAGATGCGTAATACCCTAGTCCTGCTTGTCTAGATATATGTGTTCTTGAGCTTTTGGACTAGCTATGGTGCGTGCACAGTACAAAAAGTCCGAATCCTCTCTCTGTATGCCTCGGGCCTCCTTTTATACATAAAGGGGTCGCCATAGTGCACAGAGGAGGTGGAAAGCAAGCTACAGTGTATGAGCTTATCACTCGGCACCGTAGGACAAACGCATTTAATGCATTGCCTACGTGCCCTCTTACTTTATCGGGGACCGCAACAGAAGCCATCCCGTCCATCGCCGCTCCTCCTTACTTCGACATGCGTCCCGGCTGACGAGGCATGAAGTGCCACGCTGGCTAACTAGCTGTTGTGTTGGCACAATGGTAGAGCCTCCATGAAGATCTGCATGCCGCCACGCAGGCGCCTGCTCGGTTGGCACACTGGTCGTTGCACTGGAGTGGTGGTGTCACGCCCAATATGCGAACCTATCCAAAAGGAACTCGAAGGTCCCACCAAGGATAGACCCGCATATTGAGACGCTTTTGCAAGGTGGATATCATTACATCAACATTACATAATAGATGGGGATACATACAAAAGGCATACAATGCCACACATATACAACATCGTCATACATAAGAGCATCATCCGACTACGGATGAAACACAAAGAGAAACTCAAACGACATCCACCCTGCTAGCCCAGGCTGCCGACCTGGAACCTATCCCTGATCAAAGAAGAAGTAGAAGAAGCACTCCAAACAAGTAACATCGCTCTCGCGTCAAGATCATTGCATAACCTGTACCTGCAACTGTTGTTGTAGTAACATGTGAGCCACAAGGACTCAGCAATCCCATTACCATGGGTATCAAGACTAGCAAAGCTTAAAGGGAAAGGAAGGGGTAAAGTGGTGAGGCTGCAGCAGCGACTAAGCATATATGGTGGCTAGCATACGCAAACAAGAGCGAGAAGAGAGCAAAAGGAATGGTCATGAAGCTAGCAATGATCAAGAAGTGATCCTGAACTCCTGCTTACGTCAATCATAACCCAAAACCGTGTTCACTTCCCGGACTCCACCGAAAAGAGACCATCACGGCTACACACACGGTTGATGTGTTTTAATTCGGATCTGGTGTCAAGTTACCTATAACCGGACATTAACAAATTCCCATCTGCCTATAACCGCATGCACGGCTTTCGAAAGATTATACCCTGCAGGGGTGTCCCACCTTAGCCCATGATAAGCTCTCGCGATCAACGAAGGATATACCTTCTCCCAGGAAGACCCTATCAGACTCGGAATCCCGGTTTACAAGACATTTCGACAATGGTAAAACAAGACCAGCAAAGCCTCCTGCTGTGCCGATAAATCCCGATAGGAGCTGCACATATCTCGTTCTCAGGGCACACCGGATGAGCCAGACGTCGGGTTGGCATAGACCCTGGTTGCCCAGGGGGCGCCGGACATCGCTCGGTTTGGACCAACACTTAGACAAGCACTGGCCCGGGGGGGGGGGGTAAAATAAAGATGACCCTCGAGAGGGCGACTCCCAAGGGAAAAGGTAGGTGGTGGTGAGGCAAATGGTAAAACCAATGTTTGGGCCTTGCTGGAGGAGTTTTATTCAAAGCGAACTGTCAAGGGGGTCCCATAAATCACCCAACCGCGTAAGGAACACAAAATCCGGGAACATAACACCGGTATGACGGAAACTAAGGCGGCAAGAGTGGAACAAAACACCAGGCATAAGGCCGATTCTTCCACCCTTTACCAAGTATATAGATGCATTAATAATATAAGAGATATTGTGATATCCCAACCAAAATCCTGTCCACCATGGGGCAATCTTCAACTTCACCTGCAACTAGCAACGTAATAAGAGGGCTGAGCAAAGCGGTAACATAGCCAAGCAACGGTTTGCTAGGAAGGGTGTCAAAGGTTAGAGGTTCATGGCAATTATGGGAGGCTTGATGAGCAAAAGATAGGTAACGCAGCATAGCGATAGAACGAAGCAACTAGCATAGCAATGATACTAGTGAGATCCAGGGTAGCGGTCATCTTGCCTGAAATCCCACAAGGAATAAGAACGAGTCCATGAAGAAGACGAACGGATGAAGCCGAACCAAGCGTAGACGAACGAATCCTCACGATCGCAACGAAACAGGAACTATCGAAAAGAAGCACACAACATGGTAAACACACCACACATGAACAAGGCATGATGCACAACAAGCCTGATGCATGACAAGGCTACATTAAGCTACTCATGGCAAGAGATGATACAAACAAGAGCAACACATCAAGACAAGTTTAAATGAGGCTGGAAACAACATATAACAATTCCGGTAAGTCCTCACATGCACATTTCGAAATTGGTCCAGATCTGAATAAACCTTATGTTCAAGTTGTTAAGCATCAAGTTAAGAGGCACCAAGATGATCTACACGAGATTCTAGTCAAGTTACATATAAAGCTCATTTAGTTCGGAGCTACGGCCTAGAAGATATGAGCAAAACAAGTTAAACATGGCATTGATGCAACATGATAATATGAAACTACATGCAATTCTAAGCAAGTTTCATATAGAGCACACTCAAAACGGAGCAACGGTTCAACACACACACACATGAAACAAGTTTAAAGGACAAGCTGTCCAAAACAGCAACTAGGCATATTGCAAGCATCAAAACAATATGCTACATCATCACAATATGAAAACAAAAGGCATGGGCATGATGTACAGGTAAAGCATAACAAAACATGAACACTGAGCTATCTCTAGAAATCACTAGAACATGCTCAAACACACATGGCAAGATTGTAAGTAATAACAATTCAGACTTTGCAGAAAATAACATCAGGTTGCAATGTTTAGAGCTATCAAACAACAGGTTACAGGACCTTATCATGAAAAAAAAGGCATGGCATGAACCTACTAATTGCATAGAACAAAAGTCCCTTACTTACCATAAGCCAAAAAGGATCATAAGATATGATAGCACCCATGTAAACATGGCAAGTTATATTACAGATTCATACATGGCAGGAACAGAATTATGAAGGCATGTTGGTGAGCTTGTACCGCTCACCACAGAGCAATACATGGCATGACAAGGCAACCAACAGTAAGAATACATGTTTATGAAGCTAAGAATGGCAATATCAAGTCCATAGGGTACATGGATCACTAACAACAAGCATGGCAACAACTGAACTTAATGTTAACAGGCTGGCAATAACATTATTTAGCAACTTTGGAGCAAGATATGAACAAGTTACAGAAGGCTATAATTGCAACCAGGGGCATGAATGGATAGAGCATAACATGTAGAACAAAACACCCTTAGTGAACATCTCCAAATTATGCATAGAATGACTAGTAGCAACAGATTTACATAGCATCACGAAATAACAGATTCAGCCTAGCAAAACAGCAACATCAAGTACACTACTTAACAAGCTCGATTCACTCACCACAAGTCATTGCATGACAAGATAAGCATAGCGTCAGCAAGAATACATGTTTATGAAACAAACCAAGGCAAGAACAAGTTCATAGCATGCAAGGATCAACTACAACAACCTTGGCAAAATTGAATAACATGTAAACAATCTGCCAGGAAACATTTTGAAGCAAAAGTAGAGCACAAAAATGACATGCTAGACTACTCCATAGTTGCAAACAGGGGCATTAATGGATAGACAATAACCATATGTTCAAAACATCCTTACTGAAGTATCTCAAAATAAGTATGGATCTCTCTGTAGCATCAGGTTTACATGGCATCAAAATAATAGCAGAATAGTGACTAAAATCAGCAACATCACGAAGCCTAGTTTGTATGCTTGTTCTAGTCACCACATTGACCACAAAAATACATGGTAAGCACCTCTGTGAAGAAGACATAGCATAGATCAAAACACATGTAGACAACACCCTCATAGGATGCACACATCAATCATGACAAAAATGACAAAAGAGCATGTTCTGTTAACAGGCAGCAGACAACATTATGAAGCACTCTTGCAACGATGATTCAGGCATCAAGATGGACTCAAATGAACATGATGCAATGGAATGAAATGAATTACTCGTTGAGACGAACAATTTGACATATTACATGCACGAAGCGAAGCTACGGATGCAGAGATATGTTGCGATGAACATGGCATGATAACGTTACAGATCTAGGGACTTAACAGATTTTTACCTCCGCGAAGGTCAACGCGGGACGGAGGGATCCGGGATGCCGAGTTTGGTTGGATGCATTGGTGGATCTCGTCCCGATCCTGGGCGGATCCGGCCGGAGCTCCGGCGAGGGCGAACTCCGGCGAGCTGCGTGGTGGACGAGGACGGAGGAAGGGCGACGACGCCGGGATGCGACCGGAGGCGACCGGCCTCGGGCGCGGCGAGGGCGGATGGTGGCGGCCGGTGGCAAGGTGAGGCCCGGCGGCGGGGAGGCACTGGGGGCGCGGCGGCGAGCTTCGGCCGGCCGGGGCTGGCGGCGGCGCTCGGAGGGCGGCGCCGGCGGAGAAGCTAGGCGGCGGACGGGCGCGGGAGCACGGCGGCACGCGGACCCGGCTTCGGCGGAGGAGGCCGGGGTCGGCGAGGGGCGGAGGCAGGCGGCCGCGGAGGCACCGATGGGGTCCGGTGACCGGAGACGGCGGCGCGGGCGGCAGAGGACCCGTGGGCGGCCCGGGGCGGCGGAGTCGGGCTCGAGGGCCCGCCGTGGGCTCGCGGGCCGGTGGCGGCTGGCGGCGGGGATCGCCACGTGGCGCACTGGGATTCACTGCGGCGGGCGGCACGGTGGAGCGGACATGTCTGGCGCGACGCGGACACGTCCGGCGACGCGGGGAGGAATTTACTAGGGTTTCATCCGCGAAAATTTCGGGGAGGCACATATTTATAGATTATGGGAGCTAGGAGAGTCCAAATGGGGAGCGGTTTTCGGCCACGCGATCGTGATCGCACGACCGAGAGCATGGAGGGGGTTAGGATGGGTTTTGGGCCACTTTGGAAGGGTGTTGGGCTGCAACACACACGAGGCCTTTTTGGTCCCTCGGTTAACCGTTGGAGTATCAAACGACCTCCAAATGGCACGAAACTTGACAGGCGGTCTACCGGTGCTATACCAAGGCCGCTTGGCAAACCTCGGGCCATTCCGAGAAAGTTTAACACCCACACACGAAACAAGGTCTGAGAGGGGCGACGGGGCACGCGCGAGAGGTCTGGACTCCGAACGGACAATGGAGAGAACCGGGAGAACCCGAACGGATGCAAGTTTTGGAAAACATGCAGATGAAATGCAGATGATGACATGGCAAAATGCAACACGCAAGCAAATGACATGGCAATGACGGCGAATAACTGACAGACACCTGGCTCATCGAATCCGGGGCGTTACAACACTCCTCCACTAACAAGAGATCTCGTCCCGAGATCTTAGGACCGAGACGGAAAGGAAAGGGGATAAGGTGAAACAAGAACTCAAGAGAAAAGGCAAAGAATCGAGAGCACTCTAGAAGAAGAGTGGAACGACGAGGATGATGAGAATCGAAAGCTCACAGAGTCAGATAGACTATCAAACCACTCCGGTTAGAACGAGATAAGAAACGAATAAGACTGAAAGGATTTAGATAGCACTCTGGATGAAAATGGAATGAATAAAACACGAGCTTGAGAGGATGGCATGATACTTGACGACATAAACACCGCAATGCCTCCGGAAGAATTGAAAGAATTGAATGAAAAGAACTTAGAAGGAAGGATTGAATGGAGTTGTTGAGAAAATCAACAACGAAAGAATAAGCTTGTTGTGGACTTATCAAAAACAACTCAAAAATTGAGGTGAAATTATACCACAACCAATTTCTGAATAGCTAAGAAGAACGAAGAAATGCAAAACTCCACTTTAGAAGAAAAGGAAGAATTAATTGCACTTCGAGACGCGAGAAGAAAAGATACTTGAACTCCACCGACAAGAATCTTGATGAACTCTTGAAAGAATGAATTAAATCATGAAGAACCACCAAGAAGAACTCCGGTAATAAAAGGATGATGAGATAGAATGAAGGAAGAAAGAATAAGATGAGCCTTGCGATGATTTAGATGGAGTTTCCGACGAAATGGCCTAGGAAATTGAACTCCAGAAAAGAAAAGATGGGAAACACTTGGAACTAGAATTTATTCATCAAGAACAAACTCCGAAGGAAAAGGGATTACTCACTCTGATGAAATAAGAATAAGATTTATTATATGCTTATCCTCGTCAAATTAAATTGATGACTAGCAATGGATTTTGCATACTACTTATTCTTCTTGAAAAGGATTGAGAAGTGACATGTCGCAAACTTGAGAAGGTCTTCATGAACCACCGGAAGGATTGAAAGAATGAATGAACCATAATCAAAGAAAAAGAATCTTGAACGAACCACCGTAAGAATTCGAAAATGAATGATGAAAGAGAATGCATCATCGGGAAGAATCTGAAGAGACGAAGAATTCTTCTAGAACAATGGACTCCGGTGAAAAGAAACAGAAATCAAATTCTGAAATACTCCGGATGGATGAAAAGAATTGAACGACTGGAAACAATTTGATAGGATAACATCGAGCTAGCACCATGAATCTTCGAGAGAACGAACAAGACTTCGAGCAAAAACTCTTCTTCGGTCTTCAAAAGACGACGGGAAACACCACCAAAAATCACTGAGGTACTCCGGGAGAATGAAAAGCGAAGAGGTTGAGCCAACAATGAAATGATTTGAAATCAATCTTGGAAAAGGCATGTGACTCATGAAATTCATTCTTACGTCACACTTGAAAAGAATTGAGAATAACTCCGGGGGAATTAGGAGATTTAGGTAAGATCCTGGAAAAAGACCTATGGGTTAGGGCCCACTAAAGAGAAAACACCGTTGAAAAGGATTGATGAACAGATAGACGATGCACCGGAACAATTGAAATATTTGAATGAGGTGACAACCTCGAATTAATTGGAACACAGACGAATCTCCTGAGATGTCTTGAACACTCCGGAAGGATAAATTGGCAAGAGGCAAACGAGCAGGGAAAACACTTGATCCAAGGAAAAGAATGTGATCAACCCAAAAAACTTGAATTGAATCCACCGGAAAGAAAAAGAGATGAAGAATGACGAACAAGACGAGAATTCACCGGTTGAAATGATTTACGAAAGACTGAAGAGGTTCCACACGAATGAAATTGATGCTCGAAAGAGACTCAGGCTCCGGGAAGAAAAAGGGTGGGAGGGCGGGAAAAACAAAGGCAACTTGGAAGGGGGAATCGACGAACAACTTGAAGAAAAAAAACCGGTTGAAATCATTGAGGAAAGAAAGCAAAGACTCCGCACGAGTAGGAAGGATACTCGATTACAGACTCCGGTTCCGAGAAGAAAAGGGGAGGGCGGGTGGGAAAAGAAAACCACTTAGGATTGAACGCAAAGATGAAGAGGCTTGAGTCAACTTGACGAGAAATGCACCGGATCAAAAGAGCTGAGGAACAACTACCGGAAAACCAACTGCATGATCCTAAAGAAAAATTTGAAAGGGGAAGAGGAGTAATTCAAAACACCTACGTCAAGATTCCTCACCAGAGCGACGAAGAGGCTGAGGAGTAAAAAGAATTCCTACTCTCCGATATAACTAGACTCCGAAAACAGTTTTCTTCTAGACTTAACAACGGCCAAACTACACGATCAATCAAGGGGGCTCCTAGGGTCGGTCGAGGCTCTGATACCAACTTGTCACGCCCAATATGCGACCCTATCCAAAAGGAACTCGAAGTTCCCACCAAGGATAGAACCGCATATTGAGACGCTTTTGCAAGGTGGATATCATTACATCAACATTACATAATAGATGGGGATACATACAAAAGGAATACAATGCCACACATATACAACATCATCATACATAAGAGCATCATCCGACTACGGATGAAACACAAATAGAAACTCAAATGACATCCATCCTGCTAGCCCAGGCTGCCGACCTGGAACCTATCCCTGATCGAAGAAGAAGCAGAAGAAGCACTCCAAACAAGTAACATTGCTCTCGCGTCAAGATCATCGCATAACCTAAACCTACAACTGTTGTTGTAGTAATCTGTGAGCCACAAGGACTCAGCAATCCCATTACCATGGGTATCAAGACTAGCAAAGCTTAAAGGGAAAGGAAGGGGTAAAGTGGTGAGGCTGCAGCAGCGACTAAGCATATATGGTGGCGAACATACGCAAACAAGAGCGAGAAGAGAGCAAAAGGAACGGTCGTGAAGCTAGCAATGATCAAGAAGTGATCCTAAACTCCTACTTACGTCAATCATAACCCAAAACCGTGTTCACTTCCCGGACTCCACCGAAAAGAGACCATCACGGCTACACACACGGTTGATGCGTTTTAATTCGGATCTGGTGTCATGTTATCTACAACCGGACATTAACAAATTCCCATCTGCCTATAACCGCAGACATGGCTTTCGAAAGATTATACCCTGCAGGGGTGTCCCAACATAGCCCATGATAAGCTCTCGTGATCAACGAAGGATATACCTTCTCCTAGGAAGACCCGATCAGACTCGGAATCCCGGTTTACAAGACATTTCGATAATGGTAAAACAAGACTAGCAAAGCCTCCCGCTGTGCCGACAAATCCCGATAGGAGCTGCACATATCTCGTTCTCAGGGCACACCGGATGAGCCAGACGTCGGGTTGGCATAGACCCTGGTTGCCCAGGGGCACCGGACATCGCTCGGTTTGGACCAACACTTAGACAAGCACTGGCCCGGGGGGGGGGGGGGAAAATAAAGATGACCCTCGAGAGGGCGACTGCCAAGGGAAAAGGTAGGTGGTGGTGAGGCAAATGGTAAAACCAATGTTGGGCCTTGCTAGAGGAGTTTTATTCAAAGCGAACTGTCAAGGGGTCCCATAAATCACCCAACCGCGTAGGGAACGCAAAATCTAGGAACATAACACCGGTATGACGGAAACTAGGGCGGCAAGAGTGGAACAAAACACCAGGCATAAGGCCGAGTCTTCCACCCTTTACCAAGTATATAGATGCATTAATAATATAAGAGATATTGTGATATCCCAACCAAAATCCTGTCCACCATGGGGCAATCTTCAACTTCACCTGCAACTAGCAACGCTATAAGAGGGCTGAGCAAAGCGGTAACATAGCCAAGCAACGGTTTGCTAGGAAGGGTGTCAAAGGTTAGAGGTTCATGGCAATTATGGGAGGCTTGATGAGCAAAAGATAGGTAACGCAGCATAGCGATAGAACGAAGCAACTAGCATAGCAATGATAGTAGTGAGATCCAGGGTAGCGGTCATCTTGCCTGAAATCCCACAAGGAAGAAGAACGAGTCCATGAAGAAGATGAACGGATGAAGCCGAACCAAGCGTAGACGAACGAATCCTCACGATCGCAACGAAACAGGAACTATCGAAAAGAAGCACACAACATGGTAAACACACCACACATGAACAAGGCATGATGCACAACAAGCATGATGCATGACAAGACTACATGAAGCTACTCATGGCAAGAGATGATGCAAACAAGAGCAACACATCAAGACAAGTTTAATGAGGCCGGAAACAACATATAACAATTCCGGTAAGTCCTCACATGCACATTTCGAAATTGGTCCATATCTGAATAAACCTTATGTTCAAGTTGTTAAGCATCAAGTTAAGAGGCACCAAGATGATCTACACGAGATTCTAGTCAAGTTGCATATAAAGTTCATTTAGTTCGGAGCTACGGCCTAGAAGATATGAGCAAAACAAGTTAAACATGGCATTGATGCAAAATGCATACAAACATCAAGCAAACACCTCAAAACAAGGATTCAACATGATAATATGAAACTACATGCAATTCTAAGCAAGTTTCATATAGAGCACACTCAAAACGGTGCAACGGTTCAACACACACACATGAAACAAGTTTAAAGGACAAGCTGTCTGAAACAGCAACTAGGCATATTGCAAGCATCAAAACAATATGCTACAACATCACAATATGAAAACAAAAGGCATGGGCATGATATACAGGTAATATAACAAAACATGAACACTGAGCTATCTCTAGAAATCACTAGAACATGCTCAAACACACATGGCAAGATTGCAAGTAATAACAATTCAGACTTTGCAGAAAATAACATTAGGTTGCAATGTTTAGAGCTATCAAACAACAGGTTACATGTACTTATCATGGCAAACAAAGGCATGGCATGAACCTACTAATTGCATAGAACAAAAGTCCCTTACTTACCATAAGCCAAAAAGGATCATAAGATATGATGGCACCCATGTAAACATGGCAAGTTATATTACAGATTCATACATGGCAGGAACAGAATTATGAAGGCATGTTGGTGAGCTTGTACCACTCACCACAGAGCAATACGTGGCATGGAAAGGCAACCAACATTAAGAATACATGTTTATGAAGCTAAGCATGGCAATATCAAGTCCATAGGGTACATGGATCACTAACAACAAGCATGGCAACAACTGAACTTAATGTTAACAGGCTGACAACAACATTATTTAGCAACTTTGGATCAAGATATGAACAAGCTACAGCAGGCTATAATTGCAACCAGGGGCATGAATGGATAGATCATAACATGTAGAACAAAATACCCTTAGTGAACATCTCCAGATTATGCATAGAATGACTAGTAGCAACAGATTTACATAGCATCACGAAATAACAGATTCAGCCTAGCAAAACAGCAACAGCAAGTACACTACTTAACAAGCTCGATTCACTCACCACAAGTCATTGCATGACAAGATAAGCATAGCGTCAGCAAGAATACATGTTTATGAAACAAACCAAGGCAAGAACAAGTTCATAGCATGCAAGGATCAACTACAACAACCTTGGCAAAATTGAATAACATGTAAACAATTTGCCAGGAAACATTTTGAAGCAAAAGTAGAGCACAAAAATGACATGCTAGACTACTCCATAATTGCAAACAGGGGCATTAATGGATAGACAATAACCATATGTTCAAAACATACTTACTGAAGTATCTTAAAATAAGCATGGATCTCTTTGTAGCATCAGGTTTACATGGCATCAAAATAACAGCAGAACAATGACTAAAATCAGCAACATCACGAAGCCTAGTTTGCATGCTTGTGCTAGTCACCACATTGACCACAAAAATACATGGTAAGCACCCCTGTAAAGAAGACATAGCATAGATCAAAACACATGTAGACATCACCCTCATAGGATGCACACATCAATCATGGCAAAAATGACAAAAGAGCATGTTCTGTTAACAGGCAGCAGACAACATTATGAAGCACTCTTGCAACAATGATTCAGTCATCAAGATGGACTCAAATGAACATGATGCAATGGAATGAAATGAATTACTCGTTGAGACGAACAATTTGACATATTACACGCACGAAACGGAGCTACGGATGCAGAGATATGTTGCGATGAACATGGCATGATAATGTTACAGATCTGGGGACTTGACATATTTTTACCTCCGCGAAAGTCAAGGCGGACGGAGGGATCCGGGATGCCGCGTTTGGTTGGATGCATTGGTGGATCTCGTCCCGATCCTGGGTGGATCCGGCCGGAGCTCCGGCGAGGGCGAACTCCGGCGAGCTGCGCGGTGGACGAGGACGGAGGAAGGGCGATGACGCCGGGATGCGACCGGAGGCGACCGGCCTCGGGCGCGGTGAGGGCTGACGGCGGCGGCCGGTGGCGAGGCGAGGGCCGGCGGTGGGGAGGCACTCGGGGCGTGGCGGCGAGCTTCGGCCGGCCAGGGCTAGCGGCGACGCTCGAAAGGCGGCGCCGGCGGAGAAGCTGGGCGGCGGACGGGCGCGGGAGCACGGCGGCGCGCGGACCTGGCTTCAGCGGAGGAGGCCAGGGTCGGCGAGGGGCGGAGGCAGGCGGCCGCGGAGGCGTCGACGGGGTCCGGTGACCGGAGACGGCGGCGCGCGCGACGGAGGACGCGCGGGCGGCGCGGGGCGGTGGAGTCGGGCTCGCGGGCCCGCCGTGGGCTCGCGGGCCGGCGGCGGCTGGCGGCGGGGATCGCCACGTGGCGCATTGGGATTCTCTGCGGCGGGCGGCGCGGTGGAGCGGACATGTCCGGCACGACGCGGACACGTCCGGCGGCGCGGGGAGGATTTTACTAGGGTTTCATCCTCGAAAATTTCGGGGAGGCACATATTTATAGATTCTGGGAGCTAGGAGAGTCCAAATGGGGAGCGGTTTTCGGGCACGCGATCGTGATCGAACGACCGAGAGCATGGAGGGGGTTAGGATGGGTTTTGGGACACTTTGGAAGGGTGTTGGGCTGCAACACACACGAGGCCTTTTCGGTCCCTCGGTTAACCGTTGGAGTATCAAACGACCTCCAAATGGCACAGAACTTGACATGCGGTCTACCGGTGCTATACCAAGGCAGCTTAGCAAACCTCGGGCCATTCCGAGAAAGTTTAACACCCACACACGAAACAAGGTCTGAGAGGGGCGACGGGGCATGCGCGAGAGGTCTGGACTCCGAACGGACAACGGAGAGAACCGGGAGAACCCGAACGGATGCAAGTTTTGAAAAACATGCAGATGAAATGCAGATGATGACATGGCAAAATGCAACACGCAAGCAAATGACATGGCAATGACGGCGAATAACTGACAGACACCTGGCTCATCGAATCCGGGGCGTTACAGGTGGTGAGGTGGCAAATCCTTGCCGGGCGCGAGCTTGGTCGCAGCCCAGCAATCATCCCCGGCAGGGCTTGCCGGGGGCCTCGCAGTCGTCCCCGGCAAGGATCTTGCCGGGGGTCTTCGTCCTGGTCCCATGAGGACCGGCAAGCTATCAATCTCTATGAAGATCTGCATGCTACCACACATGCATTCCCAAATCTTGGTCTTAACATTGTCGATGGTGTCAGAACTCTCAGCCTCAAGGGTGATGGGCTTGCTGGTACTACGTAGGTTTCCCCGGCAAGGATGTTGCCGGGGGAGGTCCAGCTCGCCTTCTGCTCCTTATTCCTTGACTTGAGTATCTGCCTTGGTAGTCTTCGCGTTTCATCTTCTGTTGCCCTGTCGGGCCCGGCCACAGGTGTGGCTACGACTGCCCGTGCACAAGTAAGGGGTACAGAAGGATCCCATATTTTTGTACATTGATAGGAGCCTCTGGGCCTGGGCCACACATGAGCGCAAGGCATAGTTGGGCCAGGCCCAAAGCAGTGCGCGGGCACGTGTGGCAGGGAGTTAACTTACACGATCTCTTCGCCAGTTGTGCTTCTCCACAATCCGCGTCGAGTGCGTGACATGGGGGTCGTGCATGGGATGGCCTCAGCATGCTTGCGTCATCCCGCAGTTGATAGTAAAGAGGCGGTCTGTGCTTTCCTTATTAAAAAGAGGGAATTTGCAGGGGCGCTACTCATTTACTAAATGGACCTGGGTCGTAGCCTGCATGGCACCGCACCCCACGATCACGGGGCGGAAAATGGTTGCCCCACCTGTCCTCACGCCCCTTTCCGCTTTGCCACATGTGCCCCATGCCTAGGGAAGGGAAGGCGGTGGATGCGGAGGGCATGGGCATTAATGCTGAGGCCGGAAACCAGGCGTTGTTGATAGGGGGAGCGGGTCGGTCCCGATTCCCTGTGCTTCAGGAGGCCGCATTGGTCGTGCAGGGTGGTCGCCCCCTTAGGCTGGGAGGCCAGGCCCCCGCCCTTCCCTTCTATAAAAAGGGAGAGGGATGGTGCCTTTCCACACTCGCCTTCTTCTCCTCCTCATGCTTGGTATCTTTCTTCCACTTGCTATGGCAAGAGGGTGTGCTGGTGCTTCGACAATGGCAACGAGGGCTTCTGCTTGACAGCGCGCTCCTCCTCCCCCGGAGCTTCCAGCGGCGGATCCTGCCAAGAGGGGGAGAGGAAGGGGACGAGGCCGAGGCCACCGTGGTGCTCGAGGAAGAGGAGGACGGGACGGCTCGACGGCTGCGCTTCTGCTGGCGGCCCCTCCTCCAATGGACGGCCATGTCAGAGATCAGCCTCACGAGTTCTTCATCCGGCTGTACAAGCGCGGTTGCGGCCATCTCCGCCTCCCTACCCTGTTTGCTCGGGTGATGGAGCAGGATCCGCCGCAGGCTTTCAGGCTACACACGAGGGGCTGCGAGAACGACATCACATGGGTCAATGTCGGCTTCCCGCGCCCTCATGTCCTGTACCTTCGCCGTGGTTGGAAGAATTTTGCAGGCGCCCAAAGCTTGTCGGAGGGGCACGTTCTCCATTTTAAATTAATGGAGAACGACCTTCTCTCCATCAAGGTCTTCGGGAGCTCAGGAATCCGCTTAGGGTGCTGCATGGAGAGTTCCACCAACGATGAAAGCTCCTCCTCGAATGACAGTGGCGAGGAGGGCAGCGCCAACGACGATGACGATAGCGGGCGGGAGGATGATAACTCCGACTCCACCTGACCATCAGTGGCAGCACCGTCATCTGCTCCACCTCCTCCCCCGGCAACACGCCTTGCCGGGGGTTGCGTCCTGCTGGCTCTCGCGTCGATGGTCGACATGCTTCCCCGTCAAGCTCTCCATTGATGTGTTCCCCATGCCTGTCCCCATCTTCACCTGCTATGCTTGGGAGGAAAGGGGCAAGAACGGGGATTACAGGGCACTTTTCTTTTTCTCAATTTGTAGGTACTTGCTAAATCTTAACTTTCTAGAAAATGTAATCTCCCGAGCCCATGCTTATGTTCTGTAACATTTTGTACTTGCATCAGCATATCAATGAAAAATATGAGCTTTTTCTGGGAACTCATGCATGTACATGTTCGTGCAGAGGCGAAACGCCCCTTTAATAAAAATAAATGAGTTTTCCCGGTAAGCTACCTTGCCGGTGTCCCCTGTGCCTGTCGGAGAGTCAAATCTGCCGGGTTACAGACACAGGGTCCAGCCCCCTGCCAATCTCTTTTGAACAAAGGTTACTGTGACCACCCCAACCGAAGCAGCGTTCTAGTCAGGGATGGTAGCACCTAAGTCTAAACAGAGTGGCAAGGTTTTCTAATGCACAAGTCACAAGTTACGAACATGGATGGGCAGGAGATAAACTTTATCTGGTTGTGTTGTCGGGGATGACGTGTCGGGCAGCCTTCTCAATTTCTTGCCAGAGTGTTGTCACTGCGGTTGAAAGGAGGAGAGGATAGGGGCACAGAACCTGGGCGGTTTCCCAATACCTACTAGGATCTAAGGTAGCACAATATCCTGGACAAGCACGCATGCATATATATATATATATATATATATATAAACATAAATAGGGAAACTAGCAGGAAACTGTACATACTAAAAGCTATCTGACTGCGCACAGGGTCTGCGCCTGGCTCTGTACATAGGGTTACATGCCTTGCCGGCAAGGCTAGTACAAAATGGGGTTGCCGAAGCTCCCGGCAACCGCGCCCTATGGGTAAAACTTGCAAAGATGTTCGATGTTCCAATAGTTGCTCACCGGAATGCCATCTTCGGTCTCCAGGCGGACTGCGCCGGGCCTGGTGACTCATATTACTCGATAAGGGCCTTCCCACTTTGGCGTCAACTTGTTTGAATTCTTGGTGGACTGAACACGCCAAAGAACAAGGTCGCCTTCCTCAAGGCTTCGGGCGTGAACCTTGTGGCTATGATAGCGGCAAAAGGTTTGTTGGTAGCGAGCGGCTCGCATAATAGCTCAAAGACGATCTTCGTCAAGGAGCATTGGATCATCTTGGCGCAACTGCTCTTGCTCAAGCTCATCATAAGCGAGCACTCAAGGTGACCCGTATATGAGTTCCGTGGGGAGAACTGCTTCTGCCCCGTATACTAGGGTAAAGGGTGTCTGGCCAATGGCTCGATTTGGTGTGGTTCTGATTGACCAAAGAACCGTTGGCAATTCATCAATCCAGCGCCTTCCACACTTGCATAGACTGTCAAAAGTCCTTGTTTTGAGGCCTCGCAACACTTCAGCATTTGCTCTATCCGCTTGGCCATTTCTACTTGGATGAGCAAAAGAAGCAAAGCAAACCTTGCTGCTAAGGTCTTGGTAATACTGCATGAAAGTGCGACTTGTGAACTGTGTGCCATTGTCGGTGATGACTCTGTTTGGCACACCAAAACGGCAAACAAGTCCCTTGAAGAACTTGACAGCTGACTACGATGTCACCTTTCTCACTGGCTCCGCGTCCGGCCACTTTGTGAATTTGTCAATCGCAACATACAAGTACTCAAAGCCCCCGACAGCACGGGGAAAGGGGCCCAGTATGTCGAGCCCTCAGACTAAAAATGGCCAGGAAAGAGGAATTGTTTGAAGAGCCTGGGCTGGTTGATGGAGCTTCTTTGAATGAAACTGGCACGCTTCACACTTGGTTACTAGTGTCGTTGCATCCTGGAGGGCAGTGGGCCGGAAGAAACCTTGCCGGAATGCCTAGCTGGCAAGGGCTCTTGACCCGATGTGGGAGCCACATATGCCTCTATGGATCTCTGCTAACAGCTCCAGTCCATCCTCCCAAGGAATACACTTCAATTTCACGCCGTTCGGTCTCCTTCTCTATAGGACATCATCCACAAACTGGTACATGCTGGACCGACGGGCTACTTTTTCTGCTTCTTCCTGCTCCTCAGGGAGCTCCCCTGTTTGGAGGAAATGAACTGTATGCTGTGCCCATGCTGGAGCCTGAGGCTCAACGATAAGGACTAAAGGCATGTCTTCTGCCGCGGGGGCAGCTGTCTCTATGGAAAGGACAGGTGGCTCCGCTAGAGGCTACTGCTCCCCGGCAAACTTGGGATACCCGGCAACTTCCTTGACGGCGGCTCCTGGGAACTCTGCGGGAAAGTACTTACCGGGGACCGCTTTCCTTTGCTTGTTCTGCCCTGCTGATGCTTTGACGAATGGCTGAGTTAACTGAAGCACAAAGGTACCCGGTTCCATAGGTAACTTGAGGGCAGCATGCTTTGACAACTCATCGACAATGTTGTTCTCTGCTCGAGGAACATGCTCTGCTTGCAGACCATCAAAGCGCTCTTCCAACTTCCTCACTTCATCCACGTAGGCCTCCATCAGCAGGCTCTGATAATCCTTGTTCACTTGCTTGATGACAGGTTGTGAATCTCCTCTAACAATAAGCTTCTTGATTCTGAGGTCTGCCGCGATCCTGAGACCGGTAAGCAGCCCCTCGTACTATGCGGTGTTGTTCGTTGACTTCTCCCGGGGAAAATGCATCTGGACTACGTATTTGAGGCGCTCTTTGGTGGGTGCGACGAGCAGCACGCCGACACCAGCACCTTTCAATGAGAAAGCCCCATCAAAGTACATAATCCAATGACTACTTGCCTCTTTGCCAAGAAGGGTGGTTTCTTGAACTTCTTCGTCGGGCGTGGATGTCCATTCTGCTATGAACTCTACCAAGGCTCTGCTCTTGATCGTCGAAGTACTTTCAAATCTGAGCCCAAAGCTTGACAGTTCCAGCACCCACTCCACAATCCTCCCAGTTGCATCTAGGTTGTGCAAGATTCGTTGCAACAGGAGGCGAGTCACGACGGTGATCTCGTGTGCTTGAAAGTAGTGGCGCAGCTTTCTCGAGGCCATAAGAAGGCCGAAAAAGCAACTTCTACATGCCAGAATACCTTGACCTAGCCACCTGCAAGAGGGAGCTGACAAAATAGACTGGGTGCTGCACCACCTTCTTCATCTGCCTTACTTCGCTTACTTGCACAGACTCTATCTTCTTGGAACCGGGCTCTGCCGGGGGTTCTGCCTTGCTGGCATCGGGCCCTGCCGGCCCTGATTCCTCATCCGATGGCCTTGTCGCCGTTGTCGCCTCTTCCTCAACTCTTCTCTCCACCACTAGCGCAACACTGACCACTTGATTCATTGATGCCAAATATAGCAGCAACGACTCTTGTGGTTTGGGCGCGACTAGTATTGGCATAGAGAAGAGGTACCTCTTTAAATCTTGCAGCGCTGCCTCTGCCTCCGGAGTCCATTTCATTGGACCCGCCTTTTTCAAAATTTTGTAGAAGGGGAGGGCGTGCTCAGCAGACTTAGAGATAAACCTACTCAGGGTGGCAACGCAGCCGGCAAGCCTACGAACTTCCTTGACTCGTCTGGGCGCCTCAATCTGCTCAATGGCTTTCATCTTGTAGGGATTCGCTTCGATTCCATGTTGAGACACAATGAACCCAAGAAGTTTGTCGGATGGGATGCCGAACACCCACTTCTCTGGGTTGATCTTGAGGTTGATCTTGTGCAAATTCGCAACGGTTTCTTCCAGGTCCTGCACGAGCATGGCTTTGTCTTTGGTTTTGACTACTATATCATCCATGTAAGCTTCCATATTTCTATGGAGCTAGGGCTCAAAACCAATCTAGACTGCTCGGGCAAACATCGAACCAGCGCTCTTCAACCTGAAAGGCATTCGTACAAAACCGTACGTACAACATGGGGGGATGAACACGGTATTTTCTTCGTCTTCCTTCTTCATGAAGATTTGATGATATCCTGAGTAGGCGTCGAGGAATGACAACAGGTCGCACCTGCAGTGGAGTCCACTATCTGGTCGATACGTGGCAATGGGAAAGGATCCTTTGGACAGTCTTGCCACGCAAACACGTCGACATTAGCCTGCAGGAAGGCGATGAGCGCGCTTTCCTATTTGCTGTCAAGGGTGGAGCTTATGGTAAAAGCTTCGCCCGTGCCATCCTCCTTGACGGGCACCTTCTTGGTTTCTGGTGGGGCCACCTTAGACTTCTTGCTCTTGCCAATAGAGCTCTCTGGCATGTCCTCAGTGGGAACACAACACTCCAAAGAGGTGTGTTTGCCGGAGTGAGTGTAGGAACCCTTGCCGAAACCAGGAGTCTTGTCGGCGGCCGAGGCCTTGCTGGTCTTCTTCTCAGTGGTGGGAGCAGGTGTCTTGGCGGCGGATGTCGCAACGGCCTCTCGATAGAGCTGGTCGGCATAGATGAGCGCATCCCTCTTGTCGTAGCTGACGGTGATGATGCTCATCGGGCCGGGCATCTTCAACTTGTTGTATGCGTAGTGTGACGCCGCCATGAACTTGGCCAGCGCCGTGCGGCCAAGGATGCTGTTATATGGCAACGGGATCTCGGCAACATCGAAAATGATTTTCTCTATCCTGTAGTTAAGGTCGCCACCAAACGTGACTGGCAGCGTGACCTTTCCCTTGGGCTGGCTCCTCCCCGGATTGATCCCTTGGAATGTACCCGTTTCCTCAAGATCTTTGTCAGGGATCTGCAGCCTCTTGATCACATTGGGCGAGATCAAGTTCACACCGGCCTCACCGTCAACTAACATCTTCATCACCTTGAGGTTGCGTATTGTTGGTGATACCAACAACAGCAAACACCCGACCGCAGTTGTGCAATCAAGGTGATCCTCGGCGTCGAAAATGATAGGCGTGTGGGACCACCTTAGTGGCCTCTGTGCGTCGACCATTGGTTCTGGCGCATTAATCTCATGCGCCCACTGTTTTAGTTGGTGGTGGGAGGAATTCAACAAGGCACATCCATCAACACATATGACCTCTGTCGCCTTCTGAAGCTCATGCTCAGTGGACTCGTCGTCATCATCATGATCGTCATCCTCTTCCTTCTTGTCGCGGCATCAGTAAGGACTCTCTTGTTGCTTCTCTTTGTCGTCGCGACCTCTTAGACCTCCGTGCTTCTTGCCGGATTCTTTAGCGCCACCTTGGCCCTTCTCCTTGTCTCGTCTCTCATACTTAGCCCTTTGCTTCTCCATTAGCAGCTCTACTTGGCGGCAATTCTAGAGGTCGTGGCCCTTGGTACGGTGAATCTTGCAGTACTGCTTGTCAGAGCCATCTTACTTGCCGGCAGTCGCGAAGGCCCGGCAGGCGTTGCACCCGGCAATCTCCTTGCCGGGGTCATCAATAGCAAGCACGGTCTTGCCCTTGCGCTTCCTGTTATGTCGTAGGCCCTTCTTTGCCAGGGCAACAACGTCTTCATCTTCTGAGTCACTTTCCACGTCGGTATCTTCGCCGGGGTACTTTCTTCCTTCCTTAGCTCGGGCACATCTGTCAGCTAGAACATATAGTTCGGCAACATCTGCAACCTTGTTCATCACCAGCTTCTCGCAATTTACGATTGGGCATGTTCTGATGGAACGCACTGATGACATCGGCGGGATGAACATCAGGGATGTTGTAGTGCACACGGCTGAACCTTTGTATGTATTTACGCAAGCATTTGCCGTCCCTTTGAGGGATCACACGCAAATCGCTTTCCTGGCCAGGAGCTACATGGCCACCCGTGAAGGCACCAACAAACTCGTGGCACAGATCGTACCAAGAGGAGATGGAGTCTATCGGAAAATGCATCAACCATGACCTGACATTGGGCTTGAGCACCAACGGGAAATAGTTGGCGAGTACCTTGTCGTCTCGTGCTCTGGCAGCTTGCATCGCAATGGTGTAAACACTCAGGAACTCAGACGGATGGGTCTTGCCGTCGTACTTCTCCGGGACCTCCTGTTTGAACACGCGGGTGTTGGGCCACTGGAATTGCCGCAGCTCATGGGTGAACGCTGGACAAGTTATCGCATAAGGCAAGTCAGCAGCGTCCCCCAATGCAGGCATGTACGCAGTAGGCCTAGCACGCCTATCAGATTGATGACGTGCCTCCCGCCGCCGCTCGATAGTGGTACGGGCATCTTCCTCGAGACGCTCACGAAGAACTTGACGTTGGTCGCAACGCGCCCGTGGGTCAGATGACGCCGTGGACACGTTGTCACAGGCGTTAACCCGACAGGCTGGCCGTGGTGGAGGGGAGTGCACCGTGGTTGCGGTGCCTCCAACCCTCCCACTTCCTATACGCGTTGTCTCGTCGGTCCGGCGCCGCGAGGGACTTGCTTCCCGGTGGTCATCCCTGTTGGCATGGACAATAAGGCTTTGAATGGCAGCCCTCCACTCTTCTTGCTTCTCCAAGGCAGGAGGAGAGTCGAGGAGTAGCTACGCCCGCGCCAATGCTTCTGCTCGTGTAGGTGGCAGCGACAGGTGTGAGGAATGGGAGGACTAACTACGTTAGAAGGATTCCCATCATGATTCTGTGGTCGTGCGCCCTTTTTGCCAGCATCATGGCACGCATGTCGGCCCTGCGCGTCTAGAGAGTGACGCTGAGGGCTTTTGCCGCGGCGACGCCCGGGGTCTTCAACATAGCGGCGCAATTTGTCGCGCACGAGCTGAGAGGACCGCGGCGCGTGTGCTCGCAGTGTTGTCTTCCTGCCCTTGGAGGTCCCCACGCCACCCGTAGGTAGCGTAGCTCCATCCTTGGGTGCGGCAGTGTGTGGACTGTCATCGCCGCTGCGGACGATGCCGCTCGCCTGGCTTCTTGTATCTGGGTGGCGCAGACGGTCTTGATCTCTTCCACCACTGGCATCTGCCACATCGCCCGTCCATGCGGGCACGGGTGGAGCGGCTCCGGACGGGCCGACCACCGCGATCGTCTTCTTCTTCGGCGCAATCGTGGTGAAGAAACTTGTTGTACTAACTAGAAGACCAGATTCTCACAAGTAATTCCCCCTACTTGGCGTGCCAAAGATGTCGTGAAAACGAATGCCTATGGGATCACAAGAATTCCTTCTACGTTCGGCGGGGAGAGTAGCTGCATGAAGAGCGGGCCTAGCAGTCAGCACAAGGTTTTTTTACCCAGGTTCGGGCTGCAAAGATGCGTAATACCCTAGTCATGCTTGTCTGGATATATGTGTTCTTGAGCTTTTGAACTAGCTACGGTGCGTGCACCAGTCCAAAAAGTCTAAATACTCTCTCTGTACGCCTCGGGCCTCCTTTTATATGTAAAGGGCTCGCCATAGTGGCACACAGGAGATGGAAAGCAAGCTATAGCATATGAGCTTATCGCACGACACCGTAGGACAAATGCATTTAATGTGTTGCCTGCGTGCCCTCTTACTTTATCGGGGACGGCAACAGAAGCCATCCTATCCGTCGCCGCTCCTTCTTGCTTCGACATGCGTCCAGGCTGACGAGGCATGCAGTGCCACGCTGGCTAACTAGCTGTTGTGTTGACACGATGGTAGAGCCGCCACTAAGATCTGCATGCCACCACACAGGCGCCTACTTGCTTGGCACACTGGTCGTCACACTGATGTGGTGGTGAGGTGGCAAATCCTTGGCGGGCGCGGGCCTGGTCACAGCCCAGCAATCGTCCCCGTCAAGGCTTGCCGGGGGCCTCACAGTCGTCCCCGGGAAGGATCTTGCTGGGGTTCTTCGTCTTCTGGTCCCATGTGGACCTGCAGGCGATCAATCTCTATGAAGATCTGCATGCTACCACGCATGCGTTCCCAAATCTTGGTCTTAACGTTGTCGGTGGTGTTAGAACTCTCAGCCTCAAGGGTGATGGGCTTGCTGGTGCTGCGTAGGTTGCCCGGCAAGGATGTTACCAGAGGAGGTCCATCTCGCCTTATGCTCCTTGTTCCTTGACTTGAGTATCTGCCTTGGTAGTCTTCACGTTTCATCTTCTGTTGCACTGTCGGGCCCAGCCACAAGTGTGGCTATGACTGCCCGTGCAGAAGTAAGGGGTACAGAAGGAGCCCATACTTTTGTACACTGACAACAAGAAAATTACCACAACATGTTCGTGCCATGTCATGAAACCATGCCAAGTTTCATGATTTTCAGGTGAGTTTTGGATTACAAGAATTTAAAAACTAAGTTTCTCAATGTTTCCGGTCGAGCCACGATGCCCAGATGTTTGAATTCCATTCCCATTTCTTGCATGGGACCTAGAAATTCACCCAAGTACACATAAATGATTTTTTAACCAACGTTGGAGCATGTGCTTATAGTTTCAATTTGAATTATGGGCATTCAATGCCCAGAAACTCCTTTTAATAGAAAAAAGGCCAAATGAACCCGGAATAATTCTACGATTTAGCACGAAACTCCTATTGGTCTATGTTGCCTCCGTAAAAAAATCAAGGGGGGAAAGGCAGCGTATGTTATTTTGCACACGAAGGTGACACGTTCCCTCTGGGAACCACAAGCCTTCTTGAGAGAAGCTCCGGTTTGCAAGAAGCTTATACCGAAGGTTGTCCCAATTCAGTCAAAAAAATTACCACCGCATTGTGCTGCCATGTCATGACACCATGACAAGTTTCATGATTTTCATGCGTGTTTTGGGTTTAGAGGAATTTAAAAACCAAGTTTCTCAATGTTTCCGGCCGAGGCACGACACCCAGATGTTTGAATTCCATTCCCATTTCTTGCATGGGGCCTAGAAATTCAACCAAGGACACACATGTGATTTGTCAACCAACTTTGGTACACTCGAGCATGTGATTGTAGTTCAAATTTGAATTATGCACACTAAATGCCCAGAAACTCAATTAATGTATAAAAAGGGCAAACAAAACCCAGAATAATTCCAAAATTTAACATGACACTCATATAGTTCTATGTTGGCTCTGTAAAAAAAATCAAGATGGGGGGGGGGCAACCTATGTCATTTCGCACACAAAGGTGGCCCATTCCCTCTCGGAACCACGAGCCTTCTTGAGAGAAGCTCCGGTTTGCAAGAATATTATACCAAAACTTGTCCCAAATTGGCCAAAAAAATTACCATAGCATGTTTGTGACATGACATGACACCATGCCAAGTTTCATGATTTTCATGTGTGTTTTGGATTTACAAGAATTTAAAAACCAAGTTTCTCAATGTTTTTGGCCGAGCCACGACGCCAAGATGTTTGAATTTCATTCCCATTTCTTGCATGGGACCTAGAAATTCACCCAAGGACACACATGTGATTTTTCAATCAACTTTGGTGCACTGGAGCAGGTGCTTGTAGTTCAAATTTGAATTATGCACATTAAATGCCCAGAAACTCAATTAATGTATTAAAAAGGCCAAACGAACCCGGAATAATTCCAAATTTTAACACGACACTCATATAGTTCTATGTTGTCTCTGAAAAAACTCAAGAGGGGGGAGGGGGCAGCGTATATCGTTTCGCACACAAAGGTGACACGTTCCCTCTCGGAACCACGAGCCTTCTTGAGAGAAGCTCCGGTTTGCAAGAAGATTATACCAAAACTTGTCCCAAATCGTCCAAAAAATTACCATAGCATGTTTGTGACATGACATGACACCATGCCAAGTTTCATGATTTTCATGTGTGTTTTGGATTTACAAGAATTTAAAAACCAAGTTTCTCAATGTTTTCGGTCGAGCCACGACACCAAGATGTTTGAATTTCATTCCCATTTCTTGCATGGGACCTAGAAATTCACCCAAGGACACACATGTGATTTTTCAATCAACTTTTGTGCACTCGAGCATGTGCTTGTAGTTCAAATTTGAATTATGCACATTAAATGCCCATAAACTCAATTAATGTATAAAAAAGGCCAAACGAACCCGGAATAATTCCAAATTTTAACACGACACTCATATAGTTCTATGTTGTCTCTGCAAAAAATCAAGAGGGGGAGGGGCAGCGTATATCGTTTCGCACACAAAGGTGACACGTTCCCTCTCGGAACGACGAGCCTTCTTGAGAGAAGCTCCGGTTTGCAAGAAGACTATACCAAAACTTGTCCCAAATCATCCAAAAAATTTACCATAGCATGTTTGTGACATGACATGACACCATGCCAAGTTTCATGATTTTCATGTGTGTTTTGGATTTACAAGAATTTAAAAACCAAGTTTCTCAATGTTTTCGGCCGAACCACGACACCAAGATGTTTGAATTTCATTCCCATTTCTTGCATGGGACCTAGAAATTCACCCAAGGACACACATGTGATTTTTCAATCAACTTTGGTGCACTCAAGCATGTGCTTGTAGTTCAAATTTGAATTATGCACATTAAATGCCCAGAAACTCAATTAATGTATAAAAAGGCCAAACGAACCCGGAATAATTCCAAATTTTAACATGACACTCATATAGTTCTATGTTGTCTCTGCAAAAAATCAAGAGGGGGGAGGGGGCATCGTATATCATTTCACACACAAAGGTGACACGTTCCCTCTCGGAACCACGAGCCTTCTTGAGAGAAGCTCCAGTTTGCAAGAAGCTTATACCAAAACTTGTCCCAATTCAACCAAAAACTTTAGCACAACATGTTGGTGCCATGACATGACACCATGCCAAGTTTCATGATTTTCAGGCAAGTTTTGAATCTACAAGAATTTAAAAACCAAGTTTCTCAATGTTTTCAGCCTAGCCACGACACCCAGGTGTTTGAATTTCATTCTCAGTTCTTGCAAGGGACCTATAAATTCACCAAAATACACACATGCCATTTTCCAACAAACTTTGGTGCACTGGAGCATGTGCTCGCAGTTCAAATTTGAATTATGCACATTAAATGCCTAGAAACTCAATTAATGCATAAAAAGCCCAAACGAACCCGGAATAATTCCTAATTTTAACACAACACTCATATAGTTGCATGTTCACTACAGATAAATATCCTAGCAATTCAAACACCATCCTTTCCCTCCGTAACACCATTTGTCTTCCAAAACAGAATGAAAAAAATCAGGTACACCACAAACAGTTTCCTAGCAAGAATCATGTGCACTACAAAAAAAATACACTTCCGTGATGATACGTGTTTGTCACAGTAGGTCACATTTTCTGTCATGCATGTACATCCATGATGATTTTATGACAGAATCAAGATAGTCATACCTGTGCTGTCGTAGAAGTGTTCCATGACATTACCAAAATTATCATCACGGAAGTGTCCACTTCCATGATGATAAATCGCGCGTCACAGAAGTGCTTTCGTCAAGGGTGACCGACACGTGGCATCCACTGTAACGGAATGCCGTTAAGCTATCGGGTCCGGTTTTGGATCCGATAACCCGTTAACATCCCCGACCAATGGGGATTTTCCACGTGTAAAATCATCATTGGCTGGAGGAAACACGCATCGGCTCACCGTTGGGACAGATGTCATCCACTCATTGGACCTGTCGTGGAATTGTCACGTCAGATGTCCTCGTGAAAGGACTTAGTTGTGGAGCCATCGCAACTAGGAAGCTTGAAGGGGTTAATCGGGACAAAGGACACGAGAGGTTTATACTAGTTCGGCCCCTTACGGTGAAGGTAAGGCCTACGTCTAGTTGGGTTGGTATTGATGTTTCGATGACCGGGGAGCGAGATACGCTATGCCCGGCTCTCGATGAGTTGTTTCTTTCCCTAAGCCGCCAGCAGGTCGTCCCCTTATATACACGGGTTGACGCCCTGTGGCTTACAGAGTCCCGGCCGGCTTATAAATAGTGTCCGGCTCGGTGACTAGTTAAATCTACCTTATGATACAAGTCATGCCATTATGGCGGTTTACTACAATGGGCCTTAAGTCGCCTGTGGGCCTTAAGCCCTTTATTGAACCGCCATCTTCATGCTTGGTCTTGGGCTTCTTTCTGGTGAGTCTTCTTTGCGTAACCCGGCCCCTCCTGGGCGGCTTACACAAATAGTTATATCCCCAACATTAGGCCCCAGATTGATTTGAACCTGTTCATGTCAATCTTAAAATACCTTAAAACATAAATCCTCAGTCTTCTGACTATGCAAAAGGTTTTCTTTAACCCGCCCTAACGTCATCTTTTGGATCTGTGTTAACCCGCCGTGACGTCATCTTTTCTTAAATTCCTTTTTTTTATTCCACCATATCCTTCAACAGATCTTTGTCTTTATTGACTGTTCCGAAAACCGAGGCGTCGGGGCCGCTGGATAGTAATTCTTATCTCCTCGTTTCTCGCACCATCTTAGTTTTTCGTTCCTTATAAATAGGCGTGACCTAGGTCTTCCCATTCTCCTCCTTCCAGTCGTCTCCTTCCTCTTGCTACTTCTCTGTCGCTCGAGCTCTGCCGCCGCCGCCGTCGCAGATCTCGTCTTCACCAACTCTGGTCATTGCATCAACCTGGTTTGACCAGAGAAATGCGACGACCCTCCGCTGCAACCCGGCATCCGTAAGTCTCCTATTTCCTGCTTCTTAGATCCACATTAGGACCTTCGAGTTCTTCACGTTCTTCGTTGTTTAGCAGTTCCCTTTCATAGATTCCATCACCCCCTCTTTTCTTGATCTTGGAGATGGTAGAAACCGATGCGGTAGATTTTCCGTGCCTACTTTGGACGCAGATAGACCCCTTTATGTTACATAGAGGCCCCATTCGAGCTCTTCAGCTTCATCTGCGTCAATCTTAGGTCTAGATAAATTTCTTGTCAGAACAGCTTTTTGATCTCAAATAATAGTAATAGATTATGAAACCTGTTTATATCACCCGGAAAACTACTTCTGTCAAACACAACTGTCCATGTAGCCGGCTTAAATAAATGATACTAAACTGTGAACCTTGCTTGCTTCTCATGACCTTAAGAAGTTTGACTGCTTTTGATATTTGCGGTGGCTTAAATACTGTTGCATAGTTATCCTTATATCATTAGGCCCCTTCTTAAGCCGCCACCTTGAATAATTAAGATATTTCTCCCTGGTTAAAATTGAACCGGAACTTCTTAATTTGTCGTAGGCCAACTGTTGTCATGGCACCTAAGGCAACCAAGGCCCCTGTGACCAGCAACTGGGTCCCATCCATAGTCACTAAGAGTAAACTGTCTGAATTTGTGAAGTCTGGCCAACTGCCGAAAAGGAGGTTATGTCTTAACGTGCCCCTGACCCGTCTATAGAGAGGCCTCAACCCAAAGAAGGGGAGGTGATAATTTTTATGGATCACATGAACCAGGGATTTGTCCCTCCCGGCTCAAAATTCTTCAGGGAAGTTTTGAATTTCTTTGATCTTAGACCGCAAGACATTGGACCCAATTCTGTGTCAAACATTTGCAATTTCCAAGTCTTCTGAGAGGTGTACCTGGGAGAGGAGCCAAGTCTGCTATTGTTCAGAGAACTTTTCTATTTGAACCGGCAGAATGAACGTGCCAACGGGCCTAGTCTTGAGCTTGGCGGCATTTCAATTCAGCGGCGGAGAGATTGCCTTTTTCCTTATGCCGAACTGCCGAGTCATCCAAAAGATTGGAACCAGACGTGGTTCTATTGTCAGGATACTTCACCAGCTGATGAGAGCCCTCTG
This sequence comes from Triticum aestivum, assembly GCF_018294505.1. NCBI lineage: Eukaryota > Viridiplantae > Streptophyta > Magnoliopsida > Poales > Poaceae > Triticum > Triticum aestivum. The sequence goes on from NC_057795.1 coordinate 176,721,310, forward strand.
CCCGGCTTCCGCGCCCTGCACCTTGAGTCCAACCATCCGCTAGCGGACAAACTGACGGTTGTCGAGCGTTTGCCTCTCAATCCCACCATCAAGAAGATCAAAGCTCTTTTGGGAAACGGTTTAAACGGCATCGATCTGGTCCAAGTCTGGGTCACTTGGCGAGTACTTCCATTAAGCCGCCGCTCCGGCTTAATGTGTACTTACACAGGCGAAAAAGATGATCCACTACGTCATAGTCCTAATGACTTACCAGATGATGTGGTGGATGCTACGACCCAATCACTGCTGAAAGAGGGCACTGTAACTAGTAATGCCTTTGGCTTACTTCCCTTCTGCAAGAAGAACCCGACCCCTGCAGTGAGTTATCAATCTTAATACAGGCCGATGTTATACCTTATTTGTACTCATAACTCCTTATCTTTTTCCACAGGCCGATGATAACTTCTGGAAGGTCAAGTATGACCATGAGGCTACCAAACAAGCCAGGACAGCCAAAAAGACTGAAAGGAAAGCCGCCAAGACTGGAACCTCAAAGAAGAAGAAACCCAGCGCCTCCGACTTATTCAAATTGGATGGTACTTCTTCGGATGATGAAGAGGTAATCCTTTAACTTTCTTAACTGCCTTGTCGTTATTTTACTGACATTCTATCCTTTTAGGAGGATATAGGGAACAGTCAAGCAGTTGAAGAAGAGGTAAGTATAATCTCCTCCGACTCAGAGCCTTTGCCAAAACAAAAAATCTGAAGGGTGACCTGGAAAGTAAGATTTTCAGATCGTCTAGCTTATCAAGATCCGCAATTTCTTTTGAAGCAACAACAACTTGAAAACCGGAGGCAGACTCGGGCCAATCAAGACGTAGAACTCTCCTCTGGCTTACCCGATGTAACTAGGAAGCGTCGGACCGAGGTTATCTCCAATTTACGTTATGTTTTACCTTTGGTGGGTTTGATTCGCCAACCTCTCAATTCATCTGACTCTAATTATCAGGATACCTCTCCTTCCTCCGACGAGTCAATGCAATCAAACATGCCGGCTTTCAAAACATCTCCCGGGTAATGTAACCTTATTTACTTTATGTTTTACCTTACTTATGCTTTAATGCTCATCCTTCTACCTTTATTGACAGCATGCAAGTGAAGCCTAGCAAGAGGGCAAGGAAAAATAAGCCATCCCAAGACCCGATTGTTACTGAACCGGCACTTGACATGTCTGCTCCTGACAGCTCCTCCCATCAGCCGCTGCCTGAACTGGCTTCTGACATTCCGGTGCCAACCTCTGACCCGCCTGCCGAAGATGTTATCAACAGCTCTGATAATCCGGAAGCTCCTAGCCCAGTCAAGACGACTGACCTGGAAGATGAATTTCTGAAAAGTCAATTTGTTGAACCGGGGCGGCCTACTGTCCTTGCCAAATGTACTGCCAAGGAAGAACTTGCCGAACGCCGAAAGGCCAAACAGGACATTACTGATTATACTCACTTAAGCATTGGTGATATAGTCTCGGGCTATCTCAATCAAGTGCATAATAGTCGTGACCTGGAAATTGACATGGTGAAACAAATACAACACAAATCTGAGGTATAACTTATGCTATTTTCCTGAATATTACTTACTGTACCAGCCCCCAAGTCTATTGCTTATGAATGAATATGATGTAGACTTAGAAATCTACTTACTGTTGGTTTGACTGGTTTAAAGAAAATATTTAACCCGGTTATAGCATGATACTTTGAACTTGCGATACACATTAGCCCCAAGTGCCAAGTATCTTTTCTTGTAAAATGCTTGGGACTTAATATGCATGACCCGGATTTGTAGGTTAAAAAATTCTTTAACATACATTAGCCCCCAAGTGCCAAGTATCTTTACTTGTAAAATGCTTGGGACTTGAATGTTATCTTACCGTGATCCTTACCATAATCTGATATCAATGCAGGCCACCATAAGTCAATTTGAATCGGAGCTTGTTGACTTGAGAGCCGGCTGAAAACTCAAGAACTTGAAACTCAGAAGGCCAACTCCAAATTCAAATTCAGTGTCTCTGAAAATGAGAAGTTGAAGAAAATTTTTGAGTCCGAGAAGAAAGCATGGGCTGATGAGAAGACTTCACTGGTGACTCGGGCCGAGACGGCAGAAGCATCTCTTGCAGAGGCAACAACCGAGCTGTCCGACTTAAAACGACAGATATCCCAAATGGTCTCAGCCATCTTCGGTAAGTTACTGTACAAAACCACAAACATTTTAATCTTTCAATGACTATTGTAATCGTTATCTCCGGCTCACTGTTATTCTTGCGAACACACAAGCCCCAGGAGCACCAACCTCAAGCAGAGCATGTTGATCAAGCTTAAGGCGCTTTACACTTTAGTGCAACAACTGTACTCCGGGTCACAACGTGCCCTAGCCATTGTAGCCTTATCGAATACCACTCCCCACCTTCTTCAAGGCGTGCTGAAGCATCTCGCTGTGCTACCTCAGCGAATTCAGGATTTAAGGCGGGCATCTTCAAGAGCCGGGGTTGTGGCCGCATTGAGCCGGGCAAAGGCATGGATGCCAGAGCTTGACCTGGCTGACCTCGGTCTTGGATATCCGAGCCTGAAGGAGGACGGTACTGTATTTGATGATCATGATTTCACCGCATGTGTCAAAGTCGTACGTCCCTTGGCTACTCTTATTGGAAATGATACTGATCTTACCAAGTATTCGCCGGGCTACAATAGCGAGAACCGGAGAATTCCAAACATTCCATATGACCAAGTCAGCCTGATCCCTCCAACGCGTAAGCATACTTTTGCCCCTGAAGTGGACCCAGCCAACTTAATAGATGATGAGGCTGAGTTTGAACCTTTGAGTGGCATTGACTGGGCCTCATCAACCTTCCAGGACAAAGCAACCGGCGGAGAGGCGGAGAAGGATAAGCCGGAATCTTCAAGCCCACCGAAGGAGTGAATCGCCAGGTGTTTTGCAAACAACATTGCTTCATTTATTCAGACTCGGGGAGTCTTGTAATAGGGTAGAAAAAACTTCTCAATGTTTGTCATGCCTTCGCGCATGTTCCCAGCGCTTAACACTTTTGTAAGCCGCTATCGCTATATATGCTTGGCTTATGTTGATCGTTTATTTCCTTGAAGTTTAAATTTTCTTGCCTTATCCTGCACATAAAACAAACAAAATTCCCTTGGTGGTTTATCGCGTCGGGGGTCACATAAGGTATTGATAACCCGGAACACGAACCAAAGACATCATATACAAGCTGGTTTATGACTATACTCGTTAAACATAGCCATAATAGCATACCTGCGATCCCTTTTGATAATCTTTCCTGCTTATATGATGTTCACCTGGTACTTAACAACCTAGGGGGACCAATATGAAACCGGAAGAGACAAAAACTATCTCATAATGCTTTCTAGAAGGTCTCAAGATAGTCAAAATAGTTATGCTTATGATGCATAATAAACAACATTCACAGGCTCCTGATTCGAATACGATCGGTAAACCGTTCCAAAGGGGTTAAGCTAAGATTCGGATACAATCATATAGCCCCCAGTGGCTTTGGCGATGCCGATGAAGTGGGTATCGACAGCTATGTTCTCTTTGGTTCGAATACGACCTATGTTTGAACAGGAAGCCCCCAAGTGACCATAAGAGTTGTTTAATGACGCTGATTCGAATACGACCCACGTCAGACCTAAAGGGGGTTAAGCTGTGATTCAAATATGATCAAGAAGCCCCCAAGTGGGTTTGGCAGTATGCCGATCAAGTGGGTATCGACAGCTATGCTCTCTTTGGTTCGAATACGACCTATGTTTGAACAGGAAGCCCCCAAGTGATCATGGCTAGATTCAGATATGATCATAAGCCTGACCAAAGGGAAAGCCGGATTCAGATATGATCCGCTTCCCTGTTGGTAGTTTTCACCACCTGATAATGAAGACATATAAACATTTTTGAAGAAACAAGGACAGAGGTCCTCCTTTATTGCTTTATATAATATGTACATCGTTAAAAAAATATATACATCTGGAGAGCCGCTGGCTCAAGTATAGTAAGGCCGAAGATGGGCGATATTCCACGGCCGGCAGGTCTCCTCCTCCGATACGTGAGTCTTTGTGCTCTTGAACATCAACGAGGTAGTATGACCCATTGTTCAGATTCTTGCTGACCACAAAGGGTCCTTCCCAAGGCGGAGATAGCTTGTGCATGTCAGATTGATCTTGGATGAGCCGGAGTACTAATTCGCCTTCCTGAAAGGTTCTACTCCTAACCCGGCGGCTGTGATAGCGGTGCAGGTCTTGCTGGTAAATCACCGATCGGGCTATTGCTAAGTCTCGCTCCTCATCTAACAAGTCAAGTGCATCCTGACGAGCTTTTTCGTTATCCGCCTCCACGTAAGCCGCCACGTGGGGTGAGTCATGTCGGATGTCACTTGGCAGAACTGCCTCTGCACCGTACACCATAAAGAAAGGTGTGTAGCCTATAGATCTGTTAGGCGTAGTGTTGATGCTCCACAGCACAGAAGGTAACTCCTCCACCCAACAGCCCGGAGTCCGCTGTAAGGGGACAAAGAGCCGAGGCTTAATACCCTTCAGGATCTCTTGATTAGCTCTTTCTGCTTGACCATTGGATTGAGGATGAGCAACATCCGACACATCGAGCCGGATATGTTCTCGCTGACAGAACTCTTCCATGGCTCCCTTAGAGAGATTAGTGCCATTATCAGTTATAATGCTGTGTGGGAAACCAAAACGAAAGATCACCTTTTTCATGAACTGAACCGCCGTGGCTGCATCACACTTACTGACTGGCTCTGCCTCAACCCACTTTGTAAACTTATCCACTGCCACCAGCAGATGGATCTTTTTATCCTTAGACCTCTTGAAAGGTCCAACCATGTCAAGCCCCCAGACCGCAAACGGCCAAGTGATTGGGATCATCCTCAATTCTTGAGCCGGCACATGAGCTCGTCGTGAAAACTTTTGACAACCGTCACACTTACTGACCAGATCCTCCGCATCAGCATGAGCCATGAGCTAGTAGAAACCATGATGGAAGGCCTTGGCCACAAGAGATTTGGAGCCGGCATGATGACCACAATCTCCTTCATGAATTTCATGAAGTATATCTTGTCCCTCCGTACGTGACACACAACGTTGAAACGCCCCAGTGACGCTTAGGTGATGTAACTCACCGTTAACAATCGTCATAGATTTGGAGCGCCTGACGATTTGTCTTGCCAAGGTCTCATCCTCAAGTAACTCTCCCCGGGTCATATAAGCCAAATACAACACTGTCCAATCTGGGATAACGTGAAGAGCTGCCACCAGCTGTGCCTCCGGGTCTGGCACCGCTAATTCTTCCTTGGTAGGCACCTTGACAGAATGGTTATGTAAAATATCGAGAAAGGTGTTAGGCGGCACCGGCTTACGTTGAGATCCCAACCGGCTTAAAGCATCAGCCGCCTCATTCTTCCTTCGATCAATGTGCTCCACTTGATAACCCTTGAAGTGACCAGGTACCGCATCTACTTCACGGCGATAAGCCGCCATAAGGGGATCCTTGGAATCCCACTTGCCTGACACCTGCTGAGCCACGAGATCTAACTCGCCCAAACACCTTACCCGTCTTATGTTCATCTCCTTGGCCATCCGGAGACCATGGAGTAAGGCCTCGTACTCAGCTGCATTGTTAGTACATGGAAACATAAGCCGGAGTACATAAAAAAATTTGTCACCTCGAGGGGAAGTTAAAACAACTCCAGCCCCCGAGCCTTCTAGCTGCCTGGACCCGTCAAAGTGAATAGTCCAATAGGTGTTATCCGGCTTCTCCTCAGGCACCTGCAACTCTGTCCAATCATTGATAAAGTCCACCAAGGCCTGAGACTTAATAGCAGTATGTGGCATATACTTCAAATCATGAGGCCCAAGCTTGATAGCCCACTTGGCGACTCGTCCTGTGGCCTCCCTATTCTGGATGATGTCTCCCAAAGGGGCAGAACTCACCACTGTTATAGGATGACTTTGAAAGTACTGCTTCAACTTCCGGTTGGCCATAAACACTCCGTAAACGAGTTTCTGCCAATGTGGATACCTTTGTTTAGACTCAATGAGCACCTCACTGATATAGTAAACCGGCGTTGAACCGGATGCTCCTTGCCAGCTTCCTTACTCTCCACCACAATAGCAACACTGACGGCTTATGAATTGGCAGCCACGTATAACAGCAACGACTCTTTATCAATAGGAGCTGCAAGAATCGGTGGTTTAGACAACTATCTTTTTAAGTCTTCAAAGGCAGCGTCAGCAGCACCACTCCAGACAAAAGTGTCCATTTTCTTCATCATCTGATACAGTGGTAGGGCCTTCTCACCTAACCGGCTTAAAGCGGCGACACGACCCACCAATCGTTGAACATCATTGATGCACGTCGGTTTAGCCAGAGAGGTAATTGCCTTAATCTTCTCCGGATTAGCTTCAATGCCTCTGTTTGATACCAGAAAACCCGAAAGCTTGCCTGCAGGTACACCAAATACACGCTTGGCCGGGTTAAGCATCATTTTATAAATCCGGAGATTATCAAAGGTTTCTTTCAAGTCGGATATTAAGGTTTCCTTCTCTCTGGACTTCACCACAATGTCATCTACATAAGCATGAACATTACGCCCGATTTGATCGTGTAGACAGTTCTGCACACATCGCTGATAAATTGCCTGAGCACTCTTGAGTCCAAACGGCATAGATACATAACAGAAGGCCCCAAACGGAGTGATGAAAGCCGTCTTCTCCTGGTCCTTAACTGCCATTTTGATCTGATGATAACCAGAGTAAGCATCCAAAAAGCTCAAGCGTTCACAACCCGTCGTAGCATCAATGATTTGATCAATATGGGGGAGAGCAAAGGGATCAGCGGGACAAGCCTTGTTTAAGTCCGTGTAGTCCACACACACCCGCCAGGTGCCGTTCTTCTTGAGGACAAGCACCGGGTTAGCCAACCACTCCGTGTGAAAAACTTCAATAATAAACCCAGCTGCTAAGAGCCGGGCAACTTCCTCTCCGATGGCTTTCCGTCTCTCTTCATTAAAACTCCAAAGAAACTGCCTGACCGGCTTATACTCCGGATCAATATTGAGAGTGTGCTCAGCGAGTTCCCTCGGTACACCCGGCATGTCAGAAGGTTTCCATGCAACGATGTCCCGATTCTCATGGATGAACTCGATGAGCGCGCTTTCCTATTTGGGATCCAAATTGCTGCTGATGCTGAATTGCTTGGCAGAGTCACCTGGGGTAAAGTCAACAAGCTTTGTCCCGGTGGCCGATTTAAACTTCAATGCCGGGTCATGCTCTGTAGTTGGCTTCTTTAGAGAGGTCATATCTACCGGGTCAACATTGTCTTGATAAAATTTGAGCTCCTCCGCGGCACAAGCAGACTCAGCGTAAGCCGCGTCGCCTTCTTCACACTCCAAAGCCACCTTTCGACTCCCATGCATAGTGATGGTACCCTTGTGACCCGGCATCTTGAGCTATAAATAAACGTAACATGGTCGTGCCATGAACCTAGCATAAGCCGGTCGCCCAAACAGAGCGTGATATGGACTCCTGATTTTAACCACTTCAAACGTCAATTTCTCAGCCCTGGAGTCATATTCATCTCCAAAGGCCACCTCTATTCAATCTTGCCAACTGGGTAAGCCGACTTACCAGGAACCACTCCATGGAAAACAGTGTTGGATGTTCTCAAATTCTTATCTGTCAACCCCATGCGTTGAAAGGTCTCGTAGTAGAGGATATTGATGCTGCTACCTCCGTCCATGAGTACCTTAGTGAATTTATATCCACCAACCTGAGGTGCTACCACCAAGGCTAACTGACCCGGATTATCGACCCGTGGAGGGTGATCTTCTCTGCTCCATATGATGGGCTATTCTGACCACCTCAAATAACGAGGAATTGCCGGCTCAACAGAATTCATGGCCCTCTTATGAACCTTCTAGTCACGTTTGCATAAGCTAGTGGTAAACACGTGATACTGCCCACCACTTAACTGCTTCGGATGGCTTTGATAACCCGACTGCTGCTGCTGTTGCCCTCCTTGACCAGACTGCTACTGATTATTACCGCCTGGATGTCCCTGAAAGCCGGAGTTTGAACCACCGGCCGGGCCATGAAAACCGCCAGCCCCTGAACCGCCGCCAGATCCATTACTGCCATCAAAGGTGTTGGAATTTTTAAATGCCTTCATGATCACGCAATCTTTCCACAGGTGTGTGGCGGGGCGCTCCCAGGTGCCGTGTCTCAGGCAGGGCTCATTGAGTAGCTGCTCAAGAGATGGGCCTGACCCACCGAATCAAGGCGGCTTACCCTTACGTCTCTGATTGTTACCTTGCGCATTGGCATTGGCCACAAACTCCGGGTTACCATCCGCCTTACGCTTATTGCCTCCTTGATTCATCGGGTTATGCTATTGACCCTTTCCATTGCTGTTCCTTTTTCCCTTCCCTGTCTTCTCATCGTCAGACGTGGGATCCTTGGTACTATCAGAATCGGCATATTTGACTAAAGCCGCCATCAACGTACCCATATACTTGCAGTCATGTTTAAGGCGCCCCAGTTTCTGCCTCAGCGGCTCAAAGCTGCAATTCTTCTCCAACATAAGGGCTATAGAGCCGGCATCCATCTTATCAGATGAATGAATTATCTCCTTGACCCGGCGTACCCAATGGGTGGTGGATTCACCCTCCTCCTACTTACAATTCGTCAAGTCCACGATTGACATAGATTGCTTACAGGTGTCCTTGAAGTTCTAGATGAAACGGGCTTTTAACTCTTCCCATGAACCAATGGAATTGGGTGGTAAACCTTTTAACCAAGACAAGGCGTTCCATCTAACATCATGGTGAAGTATTTAGCCATTGTCGCGTCACTGACTTCCAACAGCTCCATGGCCATCTCATAACTCTCGGTCCATGCTCCGGGCTGTAAGTCGGCCATGTAATTTGGCACCTTTCGAGGTCCCTTGAAGTCCTTGGGCAGGCGCACATTACGCAGAGCTGGTACCAGACAAGGAACACTGCCGGTTCTAGTGGCTACTCCCGCCTCAACAGAAGTCGTTGGATATTCTGGGAAATCTTGATGTGCCGTCTGTTGAGCCGCTAGCTGAGCCGCCCGCTCGTTCTCCTGATGTATTCGGTCTTGCACCAGATTATAGCCACCTAGCTGGTTACGGCATTGGGCGTTGCTTGAAAAAGCTTCAGACTCCATGTGCCTGTTGTAACTCGGGCTCCGGTTCTGACGAGGCGGCGCTAACCAAGGCGGAGGAGTTGAATGAATCCTGTCCCGGCTGTAAGAATAGGTCTCTTGCTGAGCTAAGGCCGTCTGGAGAAGTTCTCTGACCCTCCGGGTCTCCACTGCCATCGGGTCATCACCGTCCATGGGAAGAGCCGCCAAACGCACTGAAGCCGCGATTAAGTTCTCCATGGGGTTGGAAAAGTGACCCGACAGTATCGGCACATAACGCGGCGGTGCCATGCTCACATGAGGTGGTGCCATCTCCCGAGGCTGAGCCAGCCCTCCTGTTCCGGCTGTCATAAGCTGATTGGCCTCTGGTGGGTTACTTGGGCCGGCTCCGGGTGTAGCAAAAAGAACCCGAGGGTCGTAATTCAGAGGTAAATGGGACTGGGTTTTCTGATGTCTCCTCCTCATCACTTCATTGGACGCGTTTAAGCTCATCGTGAGCTGGTAAGCTTCTGACTGTAGCCGCTGCGCCCGGGCGTCTAGAGCCGCCCACTCTATGGCTAACCTAGTGTCCTCAGCTGCCAAGGCCTCCTTGGCCAGAGCTATTTCCTCACGCACCCGTGCCACCTCCACGTCATGCTCATCTTTATCTGCGGGAATAACCGTTGCGGTTAACAGGGTCGTAAGCTTGTCCATGAGATCTATCAGCACCTGAGCCGGCGGGCGCACGGGGCCGCTTGCCCCGGCTGCTCCTAACCTAGACGTTACTGCCGCAGCAGCTGTAGAGTTTGAGCTAGGCTGAGTCCCAGCCATAAAGATTCCTACCCATCTTGGCGGCTCACAGGGGTCCGGAATACTGGTGCCATCAGAATAGCCCCCGAGCACGCCGTCTTGCACTTGGTACAACGAATCTGTTGAGCCGGCGGACGAATCACCATTTGAGAGAACGACCGTCTCACCACCATCTCCAGATTCTTCAGAGAGTTCCTCTCCATGGACGCAGCCCACGAAGGCACGCTTCATAACAGGTTGAATTCGGGTCTTCCTCGCACACTGAGCTGTCTCGACGAGGTCGGTGCAATTGTCCGGCTCAGGGCCCAGCTCACCGATCCGGCCGATGAAGACGTGGATTCCACCGAAGGGGACCCGGTACCCGTACTCAATTGAGCCAGCGTTGGGACCCCAGCCTTCGTCGTCGATGTATATCTTGCCGCGACGACTCTTGGTCATCCGGCCCACTACGTATCCCTTGAGCCCTTCGAAGTTGCCCTTCAAGAACTCAAATCCACCGTGCGCGAGCCCCACGGTGGGCGCCAACTGTCGTGGAATTGTCACGTCAGATGTCCTCGGGAAAGGACTTAGTTGTGGAGCCATCGCAACTAGGAAGCTTGAAGGGGTTAATCAGGACAAAGGACACGAGAGGTTTATACTAGTTCGGCCCCTTACGGTGAAGGTAAGGCCTACGTCTAGTTGGGTTGGTATTGATGTTTCGATGATTGGGGAGCGAGATACGCTATGCTCGGCTCTCGATGAGTTGTTTCTTTCCCTAAGCCGCCAGCAGGTCGTCCCCTTATATACACGGGTTGACGCCCTATGGCTTACAGAGTCCCGGCCGGCTTATAAACAGTGTCCGGCTCGGTGACTAGTCAAATCTACCTTATGATACAAGTCATGCCATTATGGCGGTTTACTACAACGGGCCTTAAGTCGCCTGTGGGCCTTAAGCCCTTTATTGAACCGCCATCTTCATGCTTGGTCTTGGGCTTCTTTCTGGTAAGTCTTCTTTGCGTAACCCGGCCCCTCCTAGGCGGCTTACACAAATAGTTATATCCCCAACAGGACCCAAGGTGCCTATGATACGTCAACACGTGGCACGGCCCAACAGAGGCCCATTCCTGTGAAAAGGCCGACCCGTTTGACTTGGTCAAAAGGTGGTGGGCCGGCCCACAGAAAGCCTGTTAACGGCCTGTCCGCATATAGCCCGTTTACAACCCGCTAACCCAGGGCCCGTTACGCCCTATCTGAATTAGGCCCAGTAGCCTCATTTGGGCCGTCCAATATGGTTCCAGCCCATTTTAACTTCCAGCCCACGTGTGGCCCATAACTTCTTTTGGCCCATATGAGGCCCTTTGTAACTCTTGGCCCATTATCAGCCCGTGGTGAAACTGGCCTGTAATGAACAGTGTATCACTTTATACCCATTAACGGCCCATTATTCCATTGGGCCATTTCCAGCCCAAGTTATCTTTCGGCCTTCTCACGGCCCATTTATTCTTGGGCTCATTTACAGCATTCGGTTACTTATGGCCCGTTACTGTCATTTTCTGCTTGTGGGCCAAATTCAGCCCGTCGTTACAGTCGGCCCGTTTGTGGATCGTTAATACGTTGGGCCATTTTCATGTCAAAAAAAAACCCGTTGGGCTGTTTTCATACAGTTATCAAATATGCCCATTAACGGACCATTATGGTCCATGAATAGTACGGCCCATGATTGGCGAAATGATGATACGCCTCGTAGAAGGCCCATGGATCCTACGGCCCGTAGAAGGCCCATGGACCCTACGACCCATAGAAGGCCCATGGATCCTATGGCCCGTATAGAAGGCCAATGGATCCTATGCCCGTAGAAGGCCCATGGATCATATGGCTCGCAAGAGGCCCATGGTTACAATAGTCCGTGTGCTGCCATGATTATTTTGGCCTAGTTACCAAAAATAGGCTATTGTGGCCACTAGAAAAACACAGAAAAAGAACTGCAGTGACTACAAGCAAACAACTAAACAAGACAATGAGGAAATAAATAAGCAAGCATTTAACGCTAGCCTATTACCGCTATTACACATATTACATCCACTGGGCATCAAAGTTCGCCACCAGTGCAAATATAGGGAACAAAGCAGCATATTACATACACTGGACGTCAAAATTGGCCACCAGTGCAAATAAATGCGGCAGCAAAACAAGAGCATAACTGAAACAACTTCAGAAGAGCTCAAGAAACGTTATCCTGGGTATCCACCATGCTGGCAATAAGCTTAGCAAGCTTATTAGCTTTGTCCTGTTTAACGCTAAAATCCTCCAACGCTTGCTGTTGCACCAGAAAGTATGCATCTGAATGCTCCAGGGACTTCCGCAGTCCTTCCGCTTCTTGTCGCAGCACAACTGATCGATGTCTTTCAACTTGTAGTTGAGACTCAAGAAACCGAATTGATTCAGACAGTGAGTTTGAATAGCTTGTGCAAGCGGTAGTGGCCAGTAACTCGAACACTAAACCAAGACAGGACTTTGGGGTTGTCTCACTGTCTTTAAGATAGTCTTCCTTAGCTGTTTTATCAGCTTTGTTGGAGACCAACAAGGATGTGTCACTATCCTGAACCTTATCTGCATTATTTCCTTTACCATTGCTAAATAAGGCACTCTTCCCCAGCATTCTAAAAGAAGAAATAAGCTGACACATAACAGGTTTAGCATGTACTAGTATATGAAACTCATTTCGGTGAACCAGTTCATTAGTAAGGCGGACAGGATTAAACCACCAATTCTTCTATTGCCAAGTACTAGTACATAATAAAAGCATCAAACAAACATATATCTATGTCCTATGGTCACTGCATTGTCTTGCCAAATCAAAATAGAGACAGGGTTCAAATCATATTAGTTCAAGACAAAGCAGCAGTGAACGAATACAAAGCATGGGAAACTACACGGCGCAACAAGATTTCAGATGTTTACCACGGGTCTACATGTACAACAACACTATTGGCTTTGTTGTGATGCTAGTAATATGCATGATATGAGAAGTCAACTGTATACACAATTGAAATTGAAATCAACAGAGCTATTGATAAGAGCAAACCTGTTAAAGAAACATGCGTGAACATACCTGTTGTGCCATTGGAGTTTCAATTGGATCCTTCAATTTAAAAATATGTTTGTATGAGTAAATACAGTGATACAAGAGCAAACCAGTATGCACGATAGCAATCATAGTTAAAAAAGGCGCGCCTAGGCTCTAGGCCTTGGCAAAATGCATTGCGCATAGCTACGCTTAATCTATGCATAACTGTGCATAAGCATGAGCTTTGGTCAGTAAAGCGGAAGGCGGTGGCAAAACACACAATTAACGCCAAGCGCCTTTTTGAACTATGATAGCAATGGAATCTTAAATTAGAACAGTTGTTCTTCATGTTTAGGCACTTGTTCTACATGAACAGAGTATAGTAAGATGCAAGAATATAGTACTTAAAAATAGAAAATGAGCTCATAGACCTTACCACATTCTTGGTTCGGGACCAGTACAGAACAAGGCGTTCCCAGTCATCGTCCAGTAAATGTGTCTCAGGAGAACGTAAGGGAATTTGATGAGTTTCTTTGCCGGTGAAGTACGTTTTCTTCAGGTAATTCCGATACTGCCACCAAGCATTCTTGAAGATAGTAGAGGTATTAGCACAGGTTACCTCATCCTGAGTTTCCAATCGGTCCTTCTCTATAGAGAAAAATGCGAAAAATTTGTTGTATTATAACCATCATGGAGGTAGGATGTATGGGACAAAGCAAAGTAATTGCCATGAATAACATTACTTACACATAACTCCTGGACAAACACCTGCAACTGGCATTTTCCTTCATCTTCAGTATAATATTTCCAAGATGGGAAGATACGCACATACGATTTAACAACATCAAATGTGATAGCTGCTAAACTACGACTAGTTGGTTGTGCTTCCTCCACAGGAATAGGCATACTAATTGGTGGAGTTGGGGTTCACCGTGGTAGTACTGGCCCTTTGGGCACTGGAGCTGCCTTACTAACTGCTCTTGTTTGGGAGCTCTGTGGTAGAGATGGTGCTGTGTCAACAGGAACTGGGTTACTATCTGCTGGGGTTGGGGTTAGATTGGGTGAAGCTGGTTCTGCGTCCATCGCAGTAGGGGTACAATCTGCGAGAGTTTGGGTTATGTGTGGTAGGGGTGGTTCTTATGCATGTATAACCAGGGTGCTATCTCCACCAAGAGGTAGCACTGTTTTATTTGAAGACTGTGTTTTTAGTCCGCTGGATACAGGCATCACCCACTCCAATTCAAATGGCTGATAAACAGGAAACATAGTTGAATGTACAGACATTGTATGAGAGAGAGATGCAATAGATAGTGTGGAAAAAAGGCATGAAATAGTTGACATGTATATTGTTTAATTAAAACGGATAGCATGACATAATTTCACATATATGATGTCTATCTAAACTGGATAGCATAGCATAACATAACTCAAAGATATGATGAATGACTAAACAGGATCGCACGACATAATTCACCTACATGGTATCTAAGTAATCAGGATCGCATCATTTAATTAACATATGTGATTTATATGCTAAACAGAGGGCATTCGATATGATGTCTGAACTAAGAACATGGTGTTGAATATTGTGTATATAATGTCTAAACTATGCAATGCAAGACACCATATGCATGATATGAGCAGTATAACCATGACAAGTTTGAGCATACACCTCGGTGGGGGAATAGGACTGGTCATCTATCTCTGAATTCATCTTTGAGGAGCTATCGGGACCCAACAAGAGATCTGCTTCGACAGGTAGCACTGTCTGCTCTGAAGGCCTTGTTTTCACTCCAGATTTTTCCATCTCCCACCCGAATGGCTGATTCACAGGAAGAGTAGTTTAATGTACAAACATTGTCGACAAATGGAAATGTAATCAAGAAAAGGGTGGGCAATCATTCAAATATATGATGCCTGGTTAAACAGGGTGGCATTGCACATTTCACATATATTATGGCTGGCTAAAAGACATGAGACTGCATAATTCCCATATATGATATAGAAACTAAACAAGTGGCATTACAGAACATGTCTAAACTAAGCAGATGACATATATGATGTCAAAAGTAGGCACTGCAAGGCAACATATGCATGATATGACTAACATCATCATGCCAAGGTAGAGCAAACACCTTGGGGGGTAAATAGGAGTGGTCAGCGGCATCTGAATCCGCCTCAGAATAGATATCTTCCTCTGGATTACAATCTAGAGAGGGGTGGGGAGGGTTTGCCATTGAACCCACCATGGAGCAATGTCTGCATGACATTGTATTGCCGCGCAAAACTCTTCTCTTTTTGTCTACATGTTCAGCATGACTGTGTACAATATCTGACATGCATACAAAAAATATGTTGAGATTATGTAAGGAGAGCATGCAGAAATTTAGAGTGATGGTAACAACCAGTGGATGGATCCAAAAATAATGATAGCAAGCTGATGATTGCTTTAAATTAATAAAAAGACAGATGATGATTGCTTTACTATTTGTTTCCCACCCAAGATGAACAACATAGGCATACCCTAGGTGAACCAGATATTAGATAGACATACTATTCATTGCTGCCTCGATATGTGCCCCACAACTAATTTAGAACTCAAGTTTGAAAATTAATTTGGACCTGACGTGGAGTCCAAGAGGTGAACAGGATGATAAAGTAGCAGGTAATTTTAAGCAATGCATAACATAAGCAGAAACAAAAGAGTGTGACCTCTCTTGTGGACCCGTGTACTCCTCGGGTTCTTCTGCTGAGTCGATGATGGTGATGCCGTTGCGGTGGGTGCCGGCGGCAGGGAAGGAGATCTGAGGCGGTGAAAGACCGTCAGGAGTCGTGATGTCTGGTTTCGTGGACGCTTCTGTCGATGGAGCAGCTCAGGTGAGGTGGACGACACCGCGGCAGGAGCAGGACAAACCACACAAAGTTCCCTTCGACACGTACCTGTAACTGAAGTAATTCTGTAAGGGCTCATTTGTCTTGCATGATTCTTAAAATGCAGGGATAGGAAAAACACCGGAATAGGATAGGAATGCACATGGTAAACAGAGCATTTGTAAACACAGGATTTCTGTCAACTTGGGTGTTTGGTCTACAGGAATTGGAAGAGCAGAGGAATGCAAAGAAACATGGCCAAGATAAAGTGAAACCATATGAAAGCGTGTACAATTAGAATGTTATTCTGCCACTAATACACTTGGTCTTGTTTTCATGCATAGAGTTTTGAAAAGTAGGTCTAGGTGGATGTTTTGCTTCATTCCTTTCAACAAAATGCATGAATAATTGAATAGTAGAGTGCCATTGGAAAATTCCCTATTGCTATGTTTTTCCGTTGAACCAAAATACCCCTAATGGATCGACGTGAATGTATAGTAATAAGTGATGCAACAAGTGTACAACCTCTTTCCATAGCTGTGTCGACCTCAGCATCATTGGGTTGGTCGCTGAAGCAGTTGAGGCAGAGGTGGCTATCGGAGGTGTGGAGGAAGATCTGAGGAATCTGTAGACGGCGTCCAGGGCATTGCTCTGTTGTGATGGATCGTTCTATCGTTGGAGCAGCTCCGGTGAGCCGTAAGACGTCAAGGCTGAAGCAGCACAAGACAAACATCGTCAATCTCAAGTGGGATTCTAACAGCATCTCTAATAGATGATGTAAAATAGATGTAAAATTTACATCACCAAAAACCACCTGACTACAACAGATGAGGTAAAAACTGTTGAACCTGAACTTAACTGTCATAATTGAAATTTACTGTGGAATCTGGATGCTACTGTCAAAACTGAATGCAATGGTAGCAGAGAGGCACTTGACATGTAGTTTAGGGAGGGCCTGCAGTTCATCTTCAACCTGCACCCCCCAGAGCCGCCAGCCACCACCGGCCGAACGGCTGGCCCCAGCGCCGCCTCGCCGCCTCGAAACAACTCCCCACCGCTGCCCCGGCCAACCCTCTAGGCCCCCGCCCCCCACCCTGAACCCTAAGATAGATTGTAGGGTACCTCTCTTGCGAGCCCCCGTCCCTGCTGCGGGTGGTTCTTCCTTAACTCCAGCGAGCCCCCCCAACCCCTGAAAATCGACTGACCCAAAAGTAAATTCAGTCAACTGAAGTGTGGCTAAATTGGAGTAGAGCAGCAGCACGAGCAAGGGGGAGAGCAGCAGCAGTAGCTGGGCGAGCGAGCAATTGAGCGAGAGCCAGAGCAGCAGCAGTAGCAGCGCGAGCAAGCGAGCGAGAGCCGAAGCAGCAGCAACAGATCCGGGTGGTATGGCCGTTGCCGCCGAAGGGGCCTCGCACTGGGGGAGAGCCGCCGTGGAGATGTCGCCCGCAGCGTCGGCTTCAAGGTAGCCGCTCCATGGGGGTGTGGGATGGAGCACCGGCAGCGTCGGGAGGTCGAGTTAAGGAGAAGGTGCGATGCGATGAGTGTACTACCTCTTTGGTGGTGCCGAGTAGGCCTCGGCTTCGTCCGAGGAGTCGGTGAGGATGCTGCGGTTCCAGTGGAGCAGGTTAAGGCGATGCTATGGGGATGGAGCAGCCGCGATAGATGAGGCGATCATCGGAGCGGCTCCTTGGAGGTGGAGGACGAGGCGGATGAACCTGCGGGACAACGAGATGGACGACGGATACTCATCCGGGGAGGTGGACGAGGGACGTCGAGCTGTTGTGGTGGACGAAGTTGTCGGTTCAATATCCAGCGTATCTCATAGTAGGGGTCCTAAGCTAGGCGTCTTGGAGCGATGGTAACATGGACACGGATTTTACCCAGGTTCGGGCCCTCTTGATGGAGGTAAAACCCTACGTCTTGCTTTTGATTGTATTCATATGGGGTATAGTACAGAGTACATGTATCTACCATGAGATGATAGTAATGAATATGAGATTGTCTATTGACTAGCCTGGCCTCGGTTTATATAAGACACCGGAGGCCTAGGGTTTAGGAGAGTCCTTGTCTTGGGCGCCAAGTCTTGTGGAGTCTTCCTTGTATGCGGCAGGGGTTGTCCGAACTAGCCCATGAGTATGCGGCCATGGGGGTCCTCGGCCCAATCCAACTGATCGGGAGACGACGTGGTGAGTACCCCCTAGTCCAGGACACCGTCAGACGTCATCAGGGAAGAGGCTCCCGCTGGGCAGCGGTGAGGTGGCGGACGGAGAAGGGTGGGGTTTTGTGACTGGAGCGGAGAGGTTATGGCGGCCTGGGATTTCGAATGGTGAAAAGGGGGCGATGGGAGGGGGTGAAGCGTGACTTAGGGACGCGCTTGTCCAAAATGTAGGGTGTGTTACAAAAGTACCCCCCCCCCCCACCGATTTGAACTAGAGGCCCTTTCGGCTCAGGGTTGGAAGGGGGATTTCGCGTGTCGGGATTTGGCAACTGGAAAGAGTTTTCGCGTGCATTGTAATTTCGGGATAGCGAGGCACGGGTTGTGAAGGCGCCAGTTTTGGGAGCACGATATCTGAATTTTCGGGATATAACAAGCCGCGGGTTGAATTTTAGGGACAAGCCTAACGTGTAGTAATATTGTACTTGTCCGTACCAAATCAATTCGCACTTCCCTCAACCAAAAAGAAAACAAAAAAATATAACTATTCACACCACACAAAGAGAGAGTCTTGCCCCATTTTACTATACAAATGCTATTCAAAGCTACTCCTTCCTTCCATCTATATAGGGCCTAATGTGTTTTTTGATGCTAACTTTGACCAAATATTAGAGCAATAATATATGACATGCAACTTACACAAAGCACACCATAAAATTCTTCTGTGAAAGGTTCTTTCAATGATATAATTTTCACATTGTGCATGTCATGTACTATTAATCTTGTCAATAGTCGAAGGCGGTCTTAAAAAACTCATTACACCCTATATAGATGGAAGGAGGGAGAATGAATCCATGTTATGTCCGATTAAAGTTTTTCGCTTGCTGTATAATGCATGTAACCTACTCATACCAACATTTTAGTGCATTCCAAATGTCTTTACTACCGCTGCAATTCGAACTAAATTTGAATTCGTTTCTCTATTTCAATAAGAATCTACAATCTTGATTGTTGCCAACTTCAACCATCATTCGTGTATTACCTTAATAACACACCACATGATTACTATAGAGATAGATATGAACTATGTGTACTACATGAACTCGAATTCTATTTTTTGAATACACTTGATGTTGATTCCAAATAATAGTACATTTGATGTACAACTATATATTCATAATCTAAACCATGTTCCATACATACACCGTGTTTATCACACAAAGTATAGTGCCCCGCCCCCTACATTATGACAAGTATTTAGACCTGAGCTGCAAAAGCCACACATTAGCCCAAATTATAATCAATGTTCTATGTATTATACGTAGTACTAGCAAGATGGCCATGCGTTCCACAGAACATCAACATGATCAAGGGGCCTAATTTGCAAATATGGAGAGGGGTGTGGGCATCTTTTTTCAAACTTGCCATAGTTTCCTTCCTATCCGCCAGATATAAATCAGACGGCCTATATTGCAGGATGGCAGACACACCATCATCAACAACTCCGATTTTTTATAAGAGTAGATGTCGGATTTCGGGTTCCGGCAGACCCTTGAGGTTCAAACACTGGGGTGCGCATGGAAATCTCTCCCCTACCAGCTCGCGTCTCAAGTCCCGCAAAGATCTAAGCAAGAAAGATGAACACACAAGGGACACGAGATTTATACTGGTTCAGGCCACCATTGTGGTGTAATACCCTACTCCAGTGTGTGGTGTGGTGGATTGCCTCAGGGGCTGATGGTAAACAGTACAAAGGGGGAACAACCTCGCGAGGGGCTATTCTTGAGCTGGTGCGATGAACTGCTTGGGTGAGTTTAGTCACTTCTCTCTCTCTCTCTCTGGCGATTTGTTTCTCGATGCCTCTACCATGTGGTGGCTAGTCCTATTTATAGAGCGAGGCCCTGGGCCTCTCCCCAAATAATGAGCGGGAAGGGCGCCAACAATTGGCCATTTTGAAGGGGAACATATGGTACACTTATCCTGACTAAAGTTGGTCTTCGGCTGCCAAAGGCCCTGACGATGACGCCGCCCTGGGCTCCACGATGACCTCCATCCCGCCATTCTGCTGGTCTTGGTATTATTGCACCGAAATGGTAACCTTTTCCTGATGCCTTGGTATGTGCTTTCCCCCTTCGCATCGAAAGGGAAACAAGGATACTGCGCAGGCCGGCGCCCGCCGGCGCCCGCCTGGTGCCCGTCTGGCCTTCGATCGTCATGGCTTGCGTCACTGGCTCCTCGGGAGGTACCCCGCCTTGATCTCTCCGCCTCCTCGCGAGCCTGCCTGAGGAGGCTGCTCTTGAGGAAGCTTCTTGTCATCCACCCCGCGAGGCCTGGCCCATCGCGAGGGTCTTGAGCTTGAGCTGATGAAGTTGGGCTGCATTGGGCCCCCACTTGAGCCATGCTGCAGGCCGCAGGCAGGCAAGTCTGGGGACCCCCGTTCCCAGAACACCGACAGTAGCCCCCGGGCCCAAGGCGCGCCCGGACTTGGCTTAGTAGAGAAGCAAAGGGGCAAATGCGAAGCGCTGCGGGCCCCAACAGCCTGCGGCCTTGGGCGCCGCATGGCGATTGATTGGACGTGGGCGTCTCCGCTTCCCCATGATGCCTCATTATGCGCCTGGCTAGGCGGACCCATGGTTGCACACAGTTACTCCCCTTTTGCCGCCCGCGCGCTTCCTACCCTTCCTCCTTCCTCGAGCCTCGACCTCCGCCTCCAATCCAACTCGAGCTCTCCCCTTTTTCGACCGCCATGGCGCCAACGAAGAAGGAAAAGGGGAAGAAGCCCGCGCCTTCGTCCCGCTCGCCTCCGGTGGTGGCCCCCGCTGTCGATCGGTCGATCATACTCAATCCCGAGGCCCTGCGCAAGGTCCGCTCTGCTCTGGCAACCATCTTCAACGAGTGCGGCCGGACCATGGCCTGGCCTGCGTCCCATGCTTCTATTAATAGGGTCATCACAGAGGTCCAGTTCTTTGCCGACGCCTTGTGGGCGGGTCTGGTTCCCCCCATCTCTGCTTTCTTCAACGCGGTGCTCTCCCATTATCAGATCCACATGATGCACCTCGGGCCTGAGTCCATTACTCTCCTGGCTGTCTTTGCCTTCGTTTGCGAGGCAATGGTGGGCACTCCTCCTTCAGTTTCCCTGCTGCGCCACTTCTTCTCCTTGCGCCTGAGCGATCCCACCCAATGCTCAGGGTGTGTGAGCTTCCTTGCCATGCCAGAGACGGCTGCTTCAGGAATCGACTTCGGCCTTCCTCCCTCAAAGGCCAAGTTTAGAGAGCGGTGGCTGTATGTGGACGTTGGGGTACCCAGCCCCCTGCTCTCGCACCCAACCGCGCCTGCCGTTCCCAGCTCAGGCTGGCCGCATGAGGCGCTCGTGAGCCCCCAGCTCGTCTTCGTCTGGCGCCGCTTCGAGACCTTGAGGGTGCTCAACGTGACGGCGCCCAAGGTGGTGAAGGAGTTCCTCCAGTGTCGCATTGCTCCTCTCTAGCGCCACTCTCGTTGGATGTGGGACTATGCGGGGCACAAGGACCACATGCGGCTCCAGGAGGAGGACCTGGCGCCCGAAGTACTGAGGACGGTGCTCAAGGTCCTGACTGGCGACCCTTCCCCAGGCAGCCTCCGACATGATGGTGCCCTCCTATATCTTTGCTCGGGCAGGGCCAATTTCGTGAAGCAGATGCCCAGCCTCGACGAGTGGGGGCTGCGCCCGACTGGCCTCAGGGGCCCCCGTGAGAATCCTGTCGCTGTGGTTGCCCTTCCGGTTGCCCGAAGCGGTCCCGTCTCAGGTGATGGAGCGAGGAGACAAGAACCGCCGGGAGCCGAAAGGGATGATATTGTGGAGGTGCTTGCCGCTTGGAGCCCCGGAGGCGACATCTCATGAAGCCCGCCCTGAAGTAGTGGCAGGTGAGGAGTTGCGACCTACGGCTCCCGAGGTGAGGTTCCCGAGGCTCCGGTCGCTCCTCATGAGGTGGTGCCCAGTGGCGCTCCTCAGGCCGGTCCCCTTAGCGCCGATCTCCCTGACGCCTCCGACATGTCACAAACCGACCCCTGCGCCAAGCACTTAGGTCGGTTTCGAGTAGATTTCGAGGCCCTCAGTAAGAGGAAGGAGGCCTTGTGTCAGGACCCCGACTCAATGTCACATCGATCTAGCTTGTAACACCTCATATCACTTTGTGGCCTCACGCACGGTATCCCCACGGGTGTTGCCTTACCTTTTCCCGGGACCGTTTGCGCCTTTCGGCTCACGTATATGATAGTGTCGCTAGCATCCATATGATAAGGAGCCCGGGCTGACATGACTAGTTGTAAACCCAAAGTGGCGCAGACTTACAGGGACAGGCATCCATGACCCAGATTCGAACGTGTCGGTCATCAGCATGTGGGTCCGGGCTGTAGCACTGGGCTAGCAGGACTCCGGTAAACCGGGCTGTAGCGGGCTAACAGGACTCCGGTACTCAATGCGTGACATTTCCCCAAAGGGACAGACACAGGAACGAAGAAGGACACATGCCGGCCAGCCTAAGTGTTCCAGAGCAGTAGCAAGCTACCATGGCTCAGCGGTAACACTAGGAGACATTTCCCGGTAAGAGAGGCTACTAAAGATAAACAACTAGATAGTCAGATCCCACACATACCAAGCATTTCAATAACATACACACAATATGCTCGATATGTGCAAATACAACATGGCATCACAACATGACTCTACGACACAAGTACTTTATTTAAGGCTCAGAGAGCCATACATAACATACACATAGGTACGGGTCACACGACCCAGCATTCAAGTCATACAGTCATACAAACCAGCAGCGGAAGTAGCTTGTCTGGGTACAGACAACTAGTAAAATAAAAGAGGCTTGGAAAGCCTAGCTATACTACGTGGTCCTTCACAAGCTCAGGATCACCACCTGGGCCTTAGCCTACTCATTGATGTCAACGTCTACGAAGAACCCATCAGAAGGGGTTGCAGCGTCTTCTGTAAAAATGTAAATTATAGCAACATGAGTACAAAGGTACTCAGCAAGACTTACATCAGATCCTACATACATGCACATTATCAAGAAGGGTTGGTGGAGTTATTGCAGCAAGCCAGCTTTGACTCTTGGCTAGGCTATCCTACGAGACTCCAACTTGAAATGGTTTTGCGTACACGAGTCCACTACTCACCACTTCAATACACTACCGAGGATCCACCTCCGTCTTCCTACGGAAGAGCCATCCTCGGCACTCACACTTATCTTGAGGCTTTTAGTAGTTTCCATTTACTTGTCTATGAACTGTATAGGCAACCAAGTAGTCCTTTACCGCGGACGCGGCTATTCGAATAGATCATGATAACCCTGCAGGGGTGTACTTCTTCATACATGTTTCCACCACTTAGCGTCTGCACACGACATGTGCTCGGCAGACTTCAAGCGAAAGCCGACGTGGGTGTAGACCACGACCTACCTAAACACCTAAGTCTCTAGTCCAGGTTTATCGCCTATCCAGGTTCCATCCGCAGGGAGTCCGGCCGAGGTTTCCCATACGGCCCCGAACGATGTGAACAGGGTTCCCGAGATACCTAACGGGTATTCGGTACACCCGGCCACGTACCTACCGCATCACAGCCCACCCCTACGGTCAGCGCTGTCCACGGCCTCCAGTAGGCTACAAACACCAGAAACTACTTGCAACTCCTGGACAGAGAGCTAGGGTGAATAAGAAGTCGAGCGGGGTCATATTTCAGGGCCCAATGCATGGTAGTAGCTGTATCTTAAATCACACATACAGATCTCAGTGCTTAAGGTCGGCTTCAATGAAACAACCCACCATGTACTCCTACATGGCCTCTCATCGATACCTTTACCAAATCGTGTTCACCACACCACTCTCATTACCGACATAATCATTTCACTCTAGCCCATCACCCAGATGAACCAGACCTGACACGACTCTAAGCATAGCAGGCATAGCAAGGTAGGAACAACACATACATATGGCTCAATCAACTCCTACACATGCTAGTGGGTTTCATCTAGTTACTGTGGCAATGACAGGTCATGCAGAGGAAATGGGTTCAACTACCGTAGCACACAGCAGTTTGAAACGCGTTGTCTTAATGCAGTAAAAGAGAGCAGGAGCGAGAACATGGGATTGTATCGATATGATCAAATGGTTGGTTGCTTGCCTGATGGTTCGATGCACTGATACGGTTCTTCGTTAGGGTAATCACGGTACTCCTCGGAGGCAGAACCTGCCGCAAAGAACACCGATACACAACCATCACCAAACAATGTGCAACAATATGATGCATGCATGAAACATGGCAATATGAGTGTGTTGGGCTAATGCAACTAAGACCAGAAGGGTTTGAACCAATTTGAATCAAAGATTCAAATTTCAAACTCAAACATGGCCCTTTAAAGTGTTTTTCCTTGTTCTGCATTAAACATCAGGTTAACTTGTTTAATCATGCATGAAAATAGTACAGATGGATAGATTGGATTTTTCTGATCATTTTTCATATATAATTTGTCTGATTTGGAGTTACAGAATAAAAGTTATGAATTTTTGAAGTTTAAACTATATTCTGGAATTTCCTATATTAGATTAATTCCAGAAAATCAATTATTGCGTCAGCCTGACGTCAGTGTGACGTCAGCAGGTCAACGGGACACGTCCGGGTCAAACCTGACAGTGGGTCCCGCGTGTCAGTGTGATTAGATTAGTTAAAGTTTAATTAAAACTAAACCTGTTTAATTAACAGGGCTGGGCCCCACCTGTCATTGACTCAGGAGAGTCAACCAGGGCCCACCCGTGGTCAAACCCGGGTCGGCTGCACCGGCGTTTAGCCGCCGGCGAGCCCGACGCGGCGGCGGAAGTGGTTTTGCCGTTTCGGCCACCAAACGAGTCGCGGAGGCCACCGGAGTGGAGCTGAGGACGAGCCGCAGCTCTTGGTGGAGTCCGTTGGGGTCGGGGTGGCCGGAGTTGGCGCCGGCGACGACTTTGGCGGCCACCGGGGTTTGGCCGAAGTCGAACTTGACGCAAGAGGGGTCGATGAGGTGCGGGGAGTAGCTAGCTAGGTGCTACGTGACGCGGTGAGCATGATGGACACCTTGGAGTGGTCGGAGGGTGACCGGGAGCACGTCGGCGACGAGCTCCGCGGCGGTGGGTGCGGTTGAGCTCCGGGAGGTCACTACACGGCTCGGGAACGAGAGAGGGAGGGTAGGAGGGGTAGCTAGGCTCACAGCGCACCCGTAGAGGCCACCGGCGGGGTCGGGGACGAGCTGAGGCGGCGACGGCGTTGAAGGGGATCTCCGGCGACGGCGGTTCAGGCGAGGTCATTGCGGTGGACTCGAGCGTTGCGAGCGCTCGGGGCTTGGCTTGCTCGATGGAGAGGAGGGTAGCGGAGCTCCTGGACACGACGAGAGGATGCACGGGCGGCGGGGAGCGCGGCTACGACGTAGGCACGGCGGCGGTAGCGTCGGCCATGGCTGGGGGGCGCGAGGGGGAGGAGCTGGAGAGGAGAGGGGGTGTCTGGGGGGTTCGGGGGAGAGAGGGGAGCGATCCACGACGTCACCGGGCGAGGGGAGCGGCGAGGCGGCGAGCAGGTGCGTGGCGCGCGCTGCGGTCGCCGTCGGGCACCTGCCTGCCTGCCTGGCCGGCAAGCAGCTCGCTGGAGCGGTGCTGGGCTGGGCCGGCAGGTGGGCCGGGTGCTGGCGCCAGGTAAGTTTTTCTATTTTTTCTGTTTTCTGTTTTTTTAATACTTCTGCAACTTTGTTGAATTAATAAAAATACTTAGGCAACTCCTAAAATCACCAAACTACTCCTGGTCCATAGTTGGATTATTTCCAACATGAAACATTTTAGTTTGGAGATATTTGAGCATTTAAATATTTTATATAATTTTAAATGCCCAAATTCAAATATTTATGATTTAATTCAAAGACCCTAAGATGGCCTAGGAAAATGTGCATCACTTTTGGCAGAGGTTCTGAACCAAGACAAAAATGATGGGCATTTTAGAAGGGCATTTCAGGTTCATTGAAAAAGTTTTTAGTAAACCCTAATTGGTTTCAGAGGGGGCTGGGGGTTCTGTCATCCCCATTTCAGGTTTCTGATGAAAGAATAAACATGATGCAACACTCTAATGCATGACTAGCTAGGGTGTGACAACTCACCCCCACTCAAAAGAATCTCGTCCCGAGATTTGGGTTCCTCCGGAAAGAGGGCGGGATACTCGAGTCGAAGACGATCCTCCCTTTCCCAAGTTGCTTCATCCTCAGAATGGTGCGACCATTGAACTTTGAGAAACTTGATATTATGACGTCGAGTGGTACGCTCGGCCTGATCGAGGATACGAATGGGGTACTCTCGATATGTGAGATTATCTTGGAGATCAAGCGTTTCGTGGTCCACTCCACGGATAGGATCCGAGAAGCAACGCCTGAGTTGAGAAACGTGGAAGACATCGTGGACTCTGGAGAGATGCGGAGGTAGTTCCAACTGGTAGGCAACTTCTCCTCGTTTAGCGAGAATGCGAAAAGGTCCAATGTAACGAGGAGCCAATTTGCCTTTGATACCGAAACGATGGGTTCCCTTCAGAGGGGTAACCCGAAGGTAAGCCTTCTCGTCAACCTCGAAAGTCATAGCCTTATGTTTTCGGTCATATTGACTCTTTTGACGAGATTGGGCTGTTTTCAACTTTTCACGAACGATGCGAACTTGCTCTTCTGCTTCCTGAATCATATCCGGGCCAAAGAATTGTCTTTCCCCGGTTTCTGACCAGTTAAGGGGTGTTCGACACCGTCGTCCATAGAGAACTTCAAAAGGGGCTTTACCCAAGCTAGATTGATAGCTGTTGTTATAAGCAAATTCGGCAAATGGAAGGCATTTCTCCCACTCCATTCCGAATGAGATAACAGAGGCTCGAAGCATGTCTTCTAGAATCTGGTTGACGCGTTCCACTTGACCACTCGATTGAGGGTGGAAAGCGGTGCTAAAGAGAGACGGGTTCCCATAGCATTTTGGAAACTTTCCCAAAATCGAGAGGTGAAAAGACTTCCTCGATCCGAGTTAATTTCCAAAGGAACACCATGGAGAGACACTATTCGGGAGATGTATAAGTCTGCCAATTGACTAGCGGTTATACTCTCACGAACAGGTAAGAAATGGGCTACTTTGGAAAGACGATCGACAACGACGAAGATAGCATTATTCCCTCTCTTGGTCCTGGGAAAACCGGTAATGAAATCCATACCAATTTTATCCCATTTCCATTCAGGAATAGCTAAGGGTTGAAGGGTGCCAGCAGGCCGTTGATGCTCTGCTTTTACACGACGGCAGACGTCGCAATTAGCAATGTACTGAGCAATTTCTCTCTTCATCCTAGTCCACCAGAACCTCTGGCGTAGGTCCTGATACATCTTGGTACTACCGGGATGAATGGTGAGAGGAGATTCATGAGCCTCCTTAAGGATCAACTGCCGTAGATGCTGGTTCTTGGGAACCAC
Source organism: Triticum aestivum (assembly GCF_018294505.1). Classification (NCBI taxonomy): domain Eukaryota; kingdom Viridiplantae; phylum Streptophyta; class Magnoliopsida; order Poales; family Poaceae; genus Triticum; species Triticum aestivum. The sequence goes on from NC_057795.1 coordinate 176,748,898, forward strand.
TAAACGGTTCTCAAAGTACACAACACCATGATCATTTGTGGAGAAACAACTAGCACCTCCGCTAGCAATGTTCTCCTTGATTTTAGATATTCCCTTATCTCGCTTTTGGGCAGCGATGATTTGATCCGTAAGAGTAGGTTTCGCCACCAAGGTGGAAAGAAATCCTTGAGGAACAATGTGAAGGTTAAGCTTCCGAAATTCCTCATGGAGAAGCGGTTGACTTTGTTGTAACATCAGGTTGTTACAATAAGATTTACGACTTAGCGCATCAGCCATGACGTTGGCTTTCCCTGGGGTGTAAGTTATTCCTAAGTCGAAATCTGTGATCAACTCAACCCAACGTCTTTGCCTGAGATTCAAATCCGGTTGGGTGAAGATGTACTTCAGACTTTGGTGATCAGTGAATATTTCGCAACGATTACCAAGAAGGTAATGTCGCCAGGTTTTAAGTGCATAGACTACGGCTGCAAGCTCTAGATCATGAGTAGGATAATTCTCCTCATGTGGGTGCAATTGCCGTGAAGCGTAAGCAATTACGTGTCGATCTTGCATGAGAATGCAACCTAGTCCTTGTCGCGAGGCGTCGCAGTAGATAACAAAGTCCTTAGAGAAGTCTGGCGGTACCAGTACGGGAGCAGAAGTCAGGCGTCTTTTCAGTTCCTGAAAGCTGTGCTCACATTGTGGAGTCCATTCGAACTTTTTATCTTTCTTGAGGAGTTCGGTTAGAGGTTTAGCAACTTTGGAGAAATTTTCGACAAAGCGACGGCAATAGCTCGCTAAGCCCAGAAAACTCCGAACTTGCTTGACCGATTCAGGTGGAGTCCAATTAAGGACGGCTTGAACTCGCTCAGGGTTAACAGCAATACCTTTACCAGATATTACATGACCCAGATAGGTCACTTCTGACAACCAGAATTCACATTTAGAAAATTTGGCATAAAGGCGATGCTCTCGAAGTTTCTTCAACACTAGCCTTAGATGTTCGGCATGTTCTTCCTCGTTCTTGGAGTAGATGAGTATATCATCGAGGTAAACCACGACGAATTTATCCAAATACTCCATGAAGATTGAGTTCATTAACCGAGAAAAGGTGGCTGGAGCGTTGGTTAAACCGAAGGACATGACGGTGTACTCGTATTGGCCATAACGAGTAACAAAGGCCGTTTTAGGAATGTCCCCGTTTCTGATTTTGATTTGATGGTAGCCCAACCTCAAATCCATTTTGGAGAAGACTGAGGATCCAGCGAGCTGATCATACAGGTCGTTGATCCTGGGGAGCGGATATTTGTTCTTGATTGTGACCAAATTGACAGGTCGATAATCTACAACCATCCGGTCCGTACCATCCTTCTTCTTGACGAAGAGGACGGGGCAAGCCCACGGAGATGAACTAGGTCGGATGAAACCCTTTTTCAAGGACTCATCGAGTTGTTTCTTAAGCTCGGCTAGTTCTAGTGGTGCCATCTTATAGGGTCTTCTAGCAATCGGGACGGTTCCTGGAATGAGGTCTATTACGAACTCCACATCCCTGTCAGGTGGAACACCTGGCAATTCCTCTGGGAAGACATCCGGGAAGTCACGGACTACCGGAACGTCCTCAAGGTCTGGCAAAGGGCTGGCGTTAAGAGAATATAACTGTCGCTTGGCTATTCGGGTCAAGACATTGACTATCTTCCCCGAAGGATGAGTGAGTTGAACAGTCCTAGAGAAGCAATCAATTTTGGCATGATGAGCTGACATCCAGTCCATACCCAAAATGATATTAATATCTGAAGATTTGAGAGCTATCAAAGATGCAAGGAAAACAAGTCTGTCGACTTGGATTTCATTTCCATAACTTACCCTGGAGGTTTGCCATCTAGAACCGGGAGTAGAAATTTCCATAGTGGATGGCATGTCACAGAATGCGGTGTTATGCAAACGAGCATAGTTCTCGGATATAAATGAATGAGAGGCTCCTGTATCGAAAAGAACAGATGCCGGGTGGCAATTAACAAGGAGCGTACCGAGAACGACGTTGGGATCCTCTTGAGCTTCTTCGGCAGAGATACAGTTGACATGGCCACGTGTAGCGGTGGCCGGCTTGGCGTGGAACACTTTCCCTGTCGGCTTGCCACGGCCAACAGCTTTAGCAGATTGGTTGGGGTTGGTCTGGGGACACTCACGCATATAGTGGCCAGATTCCCCACACTTGAAACAAGTCACGGAACTGGTACGTGGAGGAGCACTGTTGGTTGGACCACCATAGGGCTTGGCTGGTGCAGACTGTTGAACGGGGCGAGGCGCCTGGAAGGATGGCCTCGGTGTGAACCTGGGTGGCAGGGCAGTGTTGGGCACCCACACGCGGCGCTTCTGAGGACCAGCACCGGATGAGGAACCCACGTCACGGCCATGCTTGCGTGTTGCGTCATAATCAGTCTGACCAGTCTCAGCACTGATGGCCTTGTTAACAAGCTTCTGAAAAGATGTGCACTCATGCAGACGGAGGTCGCGGCGAAGCTCAGGACTAAGCCCCTTACGGAACCTTGCTTGCTTCTTGGCATCGGTAGAAACTTCCTCAGTTGCATATCGTGCGAGGTTACCGAACTCCCTGCTGTAAGCATCCACAGAGAGTCGGCCCTGAGTGAAACTGCAAAATTCCTCACGTTTACGGTCCATGAGACCCTCCGGAATGTGATGTTCACGGAAAGCCTCGCTGAATTCAGCCCAAGTAGTGACATGGCCCGCTGGGCGCATAGCTCCATAATTCTCCCACCATAGACTGGCGGGGCCTTCAAGATGATATGCAGCAAAGGTGACCTTGTCAGCCTCAGCTACTAGCGCGGAATGCAGTTTGTGAGAAATACTGCGAAGCCAGTCATCAGCGTCGAGGGGCTCGACGGAGTGGTGGAACGTGGGTGGATGTAACTTGATGAAATCACTGAGTGACACCACGTTAGTCCTCTGATGGTGTGCTGTGTTCTGTTCAATACGCTCCAACAAACGGTTGGTCTCCCGCTTGTTTCTTTCGGCTTCCATCATAACCTCGGCTAGGGAAGGAGGATGAGGCAGATTTGCATTCCTGACTTCACTGCCTTCGGCCTGCTCTTGAGGAGCAGGGTTAGTGCGCGTGTTGACCATCCTAGGTAAACAAGACAATGATTTAGTCAGAATGATAAAATTCCGACATAGGATACAGAATGTAAGGAATAACTCGGAATGCAAGATGATCATCCGTATGACATGGTAGATACAGAAACTGCTTCTTTATTCCATCGTCATACACACCATACAAGGTTTAGTACAAGACCAAACAAGGTACTATTACGGTGAAAAGAGGATTACATCTCATCGGAGGCATCCCAAGCTCCTATACATTATTTTTCTACACCTCCAGAAGGTGGTACAAACTAGGTCATATCCCACGAGTCACGCAGGACGATAGACGACACAGCTAGTACGAACTAGTGATACTACCACTAACTCAGACCGATCCGTAGTAGTCCTCGTAGAAGTCACCTCCATAGCCTGGAAGCTCAACATGATCATCCGGAAACAGACGATCTCGCGGAGCTTGTGGACCATAGGGGCTAGGATGAGGTCTTGGACCAACAGACGGTGGCCTGCGGGGACCGCGAGGTGGGGTGATGCCTCCTACATCACGCCAACCCATCACGTCTGGCAGAGCAGATCTCACAGGATAGAGATCGCGCATATCCGAATATCCAGCTTGCACCGCCGGTGCAAACCGAGTCAATGTGGCCCAATGGTCAGCACGGGTATTGAAAAGCTCTAGCCTCAAGGCCCGATTTTCACGGTCCTTATCCTCGAGCATCTCAGCAGTGGTGCGAGTCCGTGAATCCTCCTGAGTGGGGTCAGCATAGATAGCCTGGAGATACCCTTGTGCTCCCGGAAGTGATCCTGGCATATACCGGAAATCAGAGTCCCGAAATAGGCCAGACCTGACTCGCATGATGGTCATCATAGAGTAGGCGGCGTCCTGCACAGCCATCTCAATAGTAACCCCGAGTCCATAGGAGCAGTGAAGGGGCTCGGTGGATCCAGGATAAGATGGAAATATCCTGACAGTGCAGAGATACTGGCTTTGATTAAAGTCTCGGAATTGCTCTTCGACCGTGTACTCAGGATACCAACGGTATCCAGCCTCAGTCATTACCCTGACCAACATGGCGGTATGGCCGGGTACATCTAGGCATCGAGTCAGGCGAACCACTTGATTGAGGTCGCGAGTGGCCATCTGAAAGCACAACCATAATGCAAAGGCATTAGAATTTCTAGCAAAATTTCGGCAGCATAACAGCTGTAAATGCTCAAGAAGGATTTTGAGACATTTGACAAAGGATTTCATACACACTCAACATCATCATATCAAAGTTCTGAGTCCATCCTAACAACATAATGTGGTAGTAGAACTGAACTAGGCTTGTATCCATCAAACCTATAAGGTACTACTGATTAGTAACACGTGATCCTGATAGAGAGAATAGATCCTAATTCCTTAACCCCCGGTGGAAGAATAGACTGACTCAGATCAGAATGTCATAAGATAAAGGAGTAAAAAGAGCCTTACGTTCCAACCCACAAACAATTCCCCTACATATAACTAAAGAATTTCTAGACTCAACATCGACCAGTTTGGCTTGGAGAACCTACAGGCAGTCCGGCTCTGATGCCAACGCTGTCAGGACCCCGACTCGATGTCACATCGATCTAGCTTGTAACACCTCATATCACTTTGCGGCCTCACGCACGGTATCCCCACGGGTGTCGCCTTACCTTTTCCCGGGACCGTTTGCGCCTTTTGGCTCACGTATATGATAGTGTCGCTAGCATCCATATGATAAGGAGCCCGGGCTGACATGACTAGTTGTAAACCCAAAGTGGCACAGACTTACAGGGACAGGCATCCATGACCCAGCTTCGAACGTGTCGGTCATCAGCAAGTGGGTCCGGGCTGTAGCACTGGGCTAGCAGGACTCCGGTAAACCGGGCTGTAGCGGGCTAACAGGACTCCGGTACTCAATGCGTGACATTTCCCCGAAGGGACAGACACAGGAACGAAGAAGGACACATGCCGGCCAGCCTAAGTGTTCCAGAGCAGTAGCAAGCTACCATGGCTCAGCGGTAACACTAGGAGACATTTCCCGGTAAGAGAGGCTACTAAAGATAAACAACTAGATAGTCAGATCCCACACATACCAAGCATTTCAATAACATACACACAATATGCTCGATATGTGCAAATACAACATGGCATCACAACATGACTCTACGACACAAGTACTTTATTTAAGGCTCAGAGAGCCATACATAACATACACATAGGTACGGGTCACACGACCCAGCATTCAAGTCATACAGTCATACAAACCAGCAGCGGAAGTAGCTTGTCTGGGTACAGACAACTAGTAAAATAAAAGAGGCTTGGAAAGCCTAGCTATACTACGTGGTCCTTCACAAGCTCAGGATCACCACCTGGGCCTTAGCCTACTCATTGATGTCAATGTCTACGAAGAACCCATCAGAAGGGGTTGCAGCGTCTTCTGTAAAAATGTAAATTATAGCAACATGAGTACAAAGGTACTCAGCAAGACTTACATCAGATCCTACATACATGCACATTATCAAGAAGGGTTGGTGGAGTTATTGCAGCAAGCCAGCTTTGACTCTTGGCTAGGCTATCCTACGAGACTCCAACTTGAAATGGTTTTGCGTACACGAGTCCACTACTCACCACTTCAATACACTACCGAGGATCCACCTCCGTCTTCCTACGGAAGAGCCATCCTCGGCACTCACACTTATCTTGAGGCTTTTAGTAGTTTCCATTTACTTGTCTATGAACTGTATAGGCAACCAAGTAGTCCTTTACCGCGGACGCGGCTATTCGAATAGATCATGATAACCCTGCAGGGGTGTACTTCTTCATACATGTTTCCACCACTTAGCGTCTGCACACGACATGTGCTCGGCAGACTTCAAGCGAAAGCCGACGTGGGTGTAGACCACGACCTACCTAAACACCTAAGTCTCTAGTCCAGGTTTATCGCCTATCCAGGTTCCATCCGCAGGGAGTCCGGCCGAGGTTTCCCATACGGCCCCGAACGATGTGAACAGGGTTCCCGAGATACCTAACGGGTATTCGGTACACCCGGCCACGTACCTACCGCATCACAGCCCACCCCTACGGTCAGCGCTGTCCACGGCCTCCAGTAGGCTACAAACACCAGAAACTACTTGCAACTCCTGGACAGAGAGCTAGGGTGAATAAGAAGTCGAGCGGGGTCATATTTCAGGGCCCAATGCATGGTAGTAGCTGTATCTTAAATCACACATACAGATCTCAGTGCTTAAGGTCGGCTTCAATGAAACAACCCACCATGTACTCCTACATGGCCTCTCATCGATACCTTTACCAAATCGTGTTCACCACACCACTCTCATTACCGACATAATCATTTCACTCTAGCCCATCACCCAGATGAACCAGACCTGACACGACTCTAAGCATAGCAGGCATAGCAAGGTAGGAACAACACATACATATGGCTCAATCAACTCCTACACATGCTAGTGGGTTTCATCTAGTTACTGTGGCAATGACAGGTCATGCAGAGGAAATGGGTTCAACTACCGTAGCACACAGCAGTTTGAAACGCGTTGTCTTAATGCAGTAAAAGAGAGCAGGAGCGAGAACATGGGATTGTATCGATATGATCAAATGGTTGGTTGCTTGCCTGATGGTTCGATGCACTGATACGGTTCTTCGTTAGGGTAATCACGGTACTCCTCGGAGGCAGAACCTGCCGCAAAGAACACCGATACACAACCATCACCAAACAATGTGCAACAATATGATGCATGCATGAAACATGGCAATATGAGTGTGTTGGGCTAATGCAACTAAGACCAGAAGGGTTTGAACCAATTTGAATCAAAGATTCAAATTTCAAACTCAAACATGGCCCTTTAAAGTGTTTTTCCTTGTTCTGCATTAAACATCAGGTTAACTTGTTTAATCATGCATGAAAATAGTACAGATGGATAGATTGGATTTTTCTGATCATTTTTCATATATAATTTGTCTGATTTGGAGTTACAGAATAAAAGTTATGAATTTTTGAAGTTTAAACTATATTCTGGAATTTCCTATATTAGATTAATTCCAGAAAATCAATTACTGCGTCAGTCTGACGTCAGTGTGACGTCAGCAGGTCAACGGGACACGTCCGGGTCAAACCTGACAGTGGGTCCCGCGTGTCAGTGTGATTAGATTAGTTAAAGTTTAATTAAAACTAAACCTGTTTAATTAACAGGGCTGGGCCCCACCTGTCATTGTCTCAGGAGAGTCAACCAGGGCCCACCCGTGGTCAAACCTGGGTCAGCTGCACCGGCGTTTAGCCGCCGGCGAGCCCGACGCGGCGGCGGAAGTGGTTTTGGCCGTTTCGGCCACCAAATAGGTCGCGGAGACCACCGGAGTGGAGCTGAGGACGAGCCGCAGCTCTTGGTGGAGTCCGTTGGGGTCGGGGTGGCCGGAGTTGGCGCCGGCGACGACTTTGGCGGCCACCGGGGTTCGGCCGAAGTCGAACTTGACGCAAGAGGGGTCGGTGAGGTACGGGGAGTAGCTAGCTAGGTGCTACGTGACGCGGTGAGCATGATGGACACCGTGGAGTGGTCGGAGGGTGACCGGGAGCACGTCGGCGACGAGCTCCGCAGCGGTGGGTGCGGTTGAGCTCCGGGAGGTCGCTACACGGCTCGGGAACAAGAGAGGGAGGGTAGGAGGGGTAGCTGGGCTCACAGCGCACCCGTAGAGGCCACCGGCGGGGTCGGGGACGAGCTGAGGCGGCGACGGCGCTGAAGGGGATCTCCGGCGACGGCGGTTCGGGCGAGGTCGTTGCGGTGGACTCGGGCGTTGCGAGCGCTCGGGGCTCGGCTTGCTCGATGGAGAGGAGGGTAGCGGAGCTCCTGGACACGACGAGAGGACGCACGGGCGGCGGGGAGCGCGGCTACGACGTAGGCACGGCGGCGGTAGCGTCGGCCATGGCTGGGGGGGCGCGAGGGGGAGGAGCTGGAGAGGAAAGGGGGTGTCTGGGGGGTTCGGGGGAGAGAGGGAGAGCGATCCACGATGTCACCGAGCGAGGGGAGCGGCGATGCGGCGAGCAGGTGCGTGGCGCGCGCTGCGGTCGCCGTCGGGCACCTGCCTACCTGCCTGGCCGGCAAGCAGCTCGCTGGAGCGGTGCTGGGCTGGGCCGGCAGGTGGGCCGGGTGCTGGCGACAGGTAAGTTTTTCTATTTTTCTCTGTTTCTGTTTTTTTAATACTTCTGCAACTTTGTTGAATTAATAAAAATACTTAGGCAACTCCTAAAATCACCAAACTACTCCTGGTCCATAGTTGGATTATTTCCAACAAGAAACATTTTAGTTTGGAGATATTTGAGCATTTAAATATTTTATATAATTTTAAATGCCCAAATTCAAATATTTATGATTTAATTCACAAACCCTAAGATGGCCTAGGAAAATGTGCATCACTTTTGGCAGAGGTTCTGAACCAAGACAAAAATGATGGGCATTTTAGAAGGGCATTTCAGGTTCATTGAAAAAGTTTTTTAGTAAACCCTAATTGGTTTCAGAGGGGACTGGGGGTTCTGTCATCCCCATTTCAGGTTTCTGATGAAAGAATAAACATGATGCAACACTCTAATGCATGACTAGCTAGGGTGTGACACCTTGGGCGGTGAAGATCGCCCTTGCCGCCTGTTGAAGCGTAGGAAGTACTTTTCCACGGATGAGTAAGTCCTCTTCTTTCCTTGCTCCTTTATTCTCTGTTCTCGAAGTTGATCGCGGCCTTCTCAGGGTCCTTCCTGCTGAATTCGTTGAGATGGGCAATGAGCCATCCCCCCAAGCCTCGTCCTCGCTGCTGACCCTGGGCGTGCTAGGCTCGAGCGACGCTCTTGCCGCTCGGCCAGTCGGAGAAGCGGCCCGTCCTGTGGGGCATCTCGAGCCTGCGCGCTTGCTGTACTCCCTTCATGGGTTCTCCTGGGGCACGACCAGCTTGCCCCGTGCTCCTTCCCTGACCGTGAGTGGCAATTAGTTGAAGTCGGCCTTAAGCTTCTCCTCTGGGGACGGACCGGTGCCAAGCCGGGCTCGTGGTGCGGCCCGTCGGGCAATCGCTGGGGCACCAGTCCCCAGCCCTACGCCGGGAGGGGGCATGCCACCTAGTGCCCCCGAGCTCGCCAGCGGCGGAGGATGACGAGGAAGATGTACTTAGGCGTGCTCGCGAGCGTCGCGCCCTACGCCAACAATTCCTCCAGGGTATGACGGACGCAGTAAGCCGAATCGGAGCAGAGCTTGCTGGCGAGGATGCGCGCCTCGAGGCCGAAGGCTTGTGCCTTGCTACAGAGAGGAACAAGCTGAAGGTAGCCGTTGCCTTTGTGCATCACCAGCGTGACCTTGACAACGTGAAGGCTGAAGCGTCACTGTTGGCCTCGCGAGAGGCCTGCTCCCGAGCCGTCGAGGAGGCCCGGGAAGCAGACCGTCGGTGCAAGGATGCGAAGGAGCGCGTGTGGGATCTCCAAGCCTGGAGAAACTCTCTGGAGGAGCAAGTGGAACTGCGCTAGGCGGCCCTTGTGTCGTTGAAGAAGGCCTCCGTCGACCAGGCGGAGCTCCAGAAGCGCGAGGACACGCTGACGCTGGAGGCTGCCGAGCGCAACCTTGACCTTGAGCGGCTGGAGACGAGGGAGCGCCTGGTGGCTCAGGCGGAGGATGACGTCACCGTGCACGAAGCCCGAGCCCAGGAAGAGGTCGACCGCCGTGTGGCGGAAGCTCGTTCGGGCCTCGAGCATCAATACGAAGCGAGGTTGGAGCTGATCAGGGCCGAAGCTCAAGGTAGGACCGCGGCCCTCAGGGCCAAGCTGGCTAAAGTGACGCGGGGCGCAGACCTCTCCGCAGATGCCCTTGGCGCAGCGCAGGCGGAGTTGGCCTCTTCCCACACCGAGCTACTTCTTCTCCGACAGAGGGTCGATGGCGCCGAGGCCATCGCGCGGCAGAACAAGGACGAGATCCGTCAGAGGCGGCTTCTGGAGCACGAGCACGCCCCCATGCTCCGAACGCTCAGGGAACGGGCTAATACGGCCCTAGGAAACATTTGCGAGGCCGCTGCCGAGGTGCTGCATGAGACCAATTATGCCGGCAACCTCCAATATTTCACTGACGTGGTGACACTTCTGGAGAACCACTCCGAGAGGTCTCATTGGCTCGTCGAGGAGAGGAGCCGAGCATTGCTTGGGCGCGCCTTCTCCCGTGTCTTTAGCCATCTGCAGAACATGGACCCCCACTTCGATTTGGATGCCTCCATTGCACCCGTGCCCATAGCTATCCGAGGAAACCTGGCGCAATGGGTGGAAGACAACGTGGACGCCCTCGTTAGGGCCTTCACGTCTGATGATGATGGCGTGATCATGGCCGCCGATGAAGGTGGCATGGTGGACGCGCTTGGCGCTGGCGGAGGTGTTGGTGGTGATGGTGATGACGCTAGCGACGCCAGCGATGCCTCTGGAGGTGCCCTAGATGACGCGACGAGTGATATGTCCGACTGATCGTTCGTCACCATTGTTCTCCTTGCGCAAAGAAAGTTCGGGCTTGGCCCTGAAGATTGTAAGAGCGTTTTGGGAGGGGAAGCCCCGCATGTAAAGGTTTGCGTACAATATCCTTGTTAGTGTAATGATGCATGAGAGCTTAGCTACTGGCCTGGCGATGGGTTAGCTGACCTGTTTACCTTTTTACCCCGACGAGTCCCGAGCGGGCCTGTGGGGGCCGCAATGCATCGAGTGTCTTCTGGGTGGTCCTATTGATCCTGCGGCGAGAACCTCCGGAGAGGGTGCGGCGACAGCGGTTCGGATTGTATACGTGTCTGGCCTGGCCCGGCACGTGAGGGGCTCACGAGGGGAGGCGGCTGACACTAACTTGGACGTAAAGCCGAAACCAGAACACGAGAGATTGCTCGAATGAGACTAAGCTCCCCTTCCCCAAACACACGCAAGTCTCAAGCTCAAATCCAACTTAAATTCAAATCGGAGAAACTCGTCAACAGAGGAAAAGGCAAAAGGCAAAAAGGCAAAAAGCCGCGTCCGGCACCTAGTCTAGTCTTTGACATCTTCTCACCAGCGCGAAGCTAAGTGCTGCCACTGGACATGGCGGGAGCCCCCGAGGCCCAAGGGCGGCTCTCCGGAGACTCCGGAGCATGTACAGCCCCACTCATTATTACGTGAGAGTGTCAACGGGCAGCGAGCTTCACAGGCACTGGGCCTTCTTCACAGGTACCGGCCTTGCTTCATATCGCCAGACGAGGGCCCCGCCTTGCGCCGCACTCTACCGCCACTGACGGCGACCGGAAACCAAGGACGACGCCAATGGGGTAGAGCGGTCGCCAGCGGTTCCCCCGACGACCACGGGTCCTCTGCCGGGGGCAGGCCTTGTGGCACCTCCCCGGCAGAGGGCCTACCTCCGAAGTGCGCCTGATGTCGAGCGCCGCGGGGGCGAACCCGGATCCCGGCCCTTCTCCTGCAGCCCCCGGTGCCCTCCTCCTGAGGGGTAGGAAGCTGCAGCGTTGGGGCAGCCATCTGCTGCGGTGACCTGTACCTCCTGCGACCCATGGTTAGTATAAGTTTGCTCATGAGGAAATAGTGGTATCAAATAGTTGCTGCCACCGGCGCGGCCGTCGAGGCCCTCTTGGGCCTCTTGAAAGAGCTCAGCTTCTGGTGGCTCCTCGCCCCAGCCTGGCCCAAGGAACAAGCCATGGTCTTCTTCCAATGCGCATTCTCGATCCACCATGTGGGGCACATAAGCTTCTGGCACCGCAACCCCACGGTTCTCGCCGTAGTGCCCCGCATGCCATGTAGCTTGGCCTGGAGCATTGTCTTGAGGGTGATGGCATGGTGGCCCGCCGAGGCCGAATGTCGCGGGGTGCGCTCCTTCGCCGGCCAGAGATGGGGCCAGCGCGACTTGGCACCCGGCACTGACGGCCGGGTTGGCATTGCGTAGGGCCTAGAGTCCGCTCGGAGTTGCGTGGGCACGTATGGGCCACCATACGGCCCGCCCTGGACCTGGGGTGGCAGCTGGACGCAGAAAGGAGGCGCTCCCGAGGCGGCAGCGTCCAGGAGTTCGGCTACTCGCTCCAGCAACACGTCACGGCCGCCCTCCAGCAGCCGGCACCGTAGCAGCTCTCGGGCCACCGTGAGCGCGGCCCTGGAGTTCGCCTGCTCCCGTCTGGTGTGTGGCGTTGTGGCCGCGGCGTGGTTCGAGGCTCTTGCTGCTGACTGCACCTACCGCGGTGTGAGGGCAGGCGGCGTTTGGCCGTGTCGCCCGCGCCCTGCAGCGCCCTGTGGAGCGCGAGCTCCCTGAGGCGCAAGGTTGAGGTCGCCCTGGGCCGGCGGCACGGCGTGGACCGGCCACGCCGCCCAGCGGTCGGTGTTGGCAGTCTGGTCGCTTGACATCAGGGCGGCGAGGCGACGGAACATGAGGCGGCGGAAGAAGGACTCCGACGCACCCTTACCTGGCGCGCCAAATGTAGGATTTCGGGTTCCGGCAGACCCTTGAGGTTCGAACACTGGGGTGCGCACAGAAATCTCTCCCTTACCAGCTCGCGTCTCAAGTCCCGCAAAGATCTAAGCAAGAAAGATGAACACACAAGGGACACGAGATTTATACTGGTTCAGTCCACCATTGTGGTGTAATACCCCACTCAAGTGTGTGGTGTGGTGGATTGCCTCAGGGGCTGATGGTAAACAGTACAAAAGGGGAACAGCCTCGTGAGGGGCTATTCTTGAGCCGGTGCCATGAACTGCTTGGGTGAGTTTAGTCGCTTCTCTCTCTCTCTCCGGTGATTTGTTTCTCGATGCCTCTACCCTGTGGTGGCTAGTCCTATTTATAGAGCGAGGCCCTGTGCCTCTCCCCAAATAATGAGCAGGAAGGGCGCCAACAATTGGCCATTTTGAAGGGGAACATCTGGTACACTTATCCTGACTAAAGTTGGTCTTCGGCTGCCAAAGGCCCTGACGATGACGCCACCCTGGGCTCCACGATGACCTCCATCCTGCCGTTCTGCTGGTCTTGGTCTTATTGCACCGAAACGGTAACCTTTGCTTGATGCCTTGGCCTGTGCTTGCCCCCTTTGCACCGAAAGGGAAACAAGGACACTGCACAAGCCGGCGCCCGCCTGGCCTTCGATCGTCATGGCTTGCGTCACTGGCTCCTCGGGAGGTACCCTGCCTTGATCTCTCCACCTCCTCGCGAGCCTTCCTGAGGAGGCTGCTCCTGAGGAAGCTTCTTGTCATTCGCCCCGTGAGGCCTGGCCCCTCGCGAGGGTCTTGAGCTGGAGCTTATGAAGCTGGGCTACATTGGGCCCCCACTTGAGCCACGCTGCAGGCAGGCAGGCAAGTCTGCGGACCCCCATTCCCAGAATGCCGGCAGTAGATATAAAATATATTATATGTAGTATAGCATGTTCATAACCACACCATGTGTATCACCGTTATATATATTCACACATGCATCAGTTTAAACACTATGATAAATTCTTCAAATATCCGAATTCGCTTTCTATAATGAAGTATGATCTCTATTCGTCTATTACACCCACACAATCCTCTTATCTTTGTAGCTAGCGCTAACTTTCTCTCATGCATGCACACGCCTGCATCCCTCTCACCCTCCCTCAACATTCTCTAGCTCCATCACGCAAATTCGTCTTTTCACTTTAGGTCATTGACCCACGGTGTGTGTAGGCCCCCCAGCTCCTTCTTTACGGCACACATCGATCGATATGCCTCTCTAGCCAGGTGTGCCTACCACAAACACAAGCTTCCCCTCTTCTCTTATCACCGTCCATGCCTCACTCCCACCACTCTTTTCGTCAATCTCGTACTCGCACACTCCCTCCCCCTTGATATAGTATGCCTCTCGTTCCACCTCCTAGATGCATCCCTCTCTCTCTATCCTTCTCCTCGTGCCTCATTTGCTTCTAACACACACATGCTTGTATACCAATCGATCTCCCAACATATACCTAGATCGACTTTAACTATCCCCTCCCATCGATCGACGTACCTCACAAGTTATGTCTCTCCTTTCTCTAACAAAGGGCGATTGATCTTCCTATGTAGTTACGTCTGCTTACCACAGCCATATCGTACCCCCTCATCATTCGTGCATGCCTCCTAACCCGTCTCTCACACACACGTGCACAGAAAACAAGCAGCCATCTCCTCTCTTATTGATATTGCGGGTGTGCCCTCCGTTTGTCTAGCAGGCCTATCCCACCATTTGTTAGAAGCAACTCCACTATCACCCCCTCCAACACTCTAGCTCTCTCTCTCTCCCAACCTTATTCCTCTCCTGCACATATGCATGGATGCCGATCGATCTTCCTTAATACATGAGGCAGATCGATCTCCTTAATACATGAGGTAGGCCTCTCTTCTCCTCCACATATATACCAGCCATTGTACCTCTATAGTTAATTGGGCCTCCCTCTTCCCCCACCACACACCGATAGTCGAGCGCTACAGGTAGGTATCCATGCCACAGAGACAAACTTCACATGTCCCCTCTCACGTTCTAGTAGGCCAGCCACTCTATATCTTTGACGTGGGAACACGCAAATTCGATGGCACTCTTTATCGATCGTGCGCGCGCACACACACACACACATCATCCCTCTCTTCAATTCTATGGACACCTCAAGCCGATGATACCTCCACTCTCTTCTCGTAGATTGCCCCCTCTATATATATGTTATATCCAGGACTTGCATATGTTACATTTTTTGATTGACCCCCCCCCAAAAAAAACTCTCACGAACCCACACACTATATCTCTCTAGGTTTGTATCTCTCTCACACAACCCCACATAGGTGGTGTACGTATACAAGAAGAGAATAGGTGCACCGTGTACGTACTCACGCTTCGTGCCCAGCCACACCCGCGCGGGTACACGGTGGAGCTCATTTCTTTATGAAATGGCAGCTCACATGCTAATTTGAACGCCTATAGCGGTTGTTTACCTAGGGAGGTCGTGTACCACGCTTGCATGAAACAAAGTTCGACTTGACGCGTTGCCGCGTTATTTTTAAATAAAGTTATAGCACTCAATGGCATGTACATAGAATATAAAACGATTTTTATGGAGAAAAAGGTAGTCCGCTCCACTATATAAAATGGAGCCTGCCTGCCTGGTTTGTCGCTCTTAAGAGTATCTCACACAACGCTGCGGTGGCCTCTCTCTCTCTCATCGTTGGTCACTGATCCGGCCGCATCCCGTCCACCGGGGGAAAGGGAGGAAGTGCATCATTTCTCCGTTCGACGGCGCCGAGGTAGCACGTCCCGATCTGTGGTACACGCCGTTCTCTCTGACCAAGCTCCGGCGTGGCAGGGCCTACGCCACCTGCTCGCTGCTGCAGTATGGGCAGATTCCGCCCACCGCCGCTCACCTAGTTACATCCCGACGACCTCTAGGTATCCCCTCCGGCCTTGCTCCACTGCCCGTCTTCCCACGTCACTGCATGTGGATCTTCCATAGTTCTTTGCCAAAAATGCAGCTCCTCCGGCGTACTTTCCATATTGCAATCTCATCCTCACACCATTTTAGACAAACACAACCGTGTTGTTATCTTCCCTTAGGACAAGGAATATGCTTCTTTTTTGTCGTCGCATGTGTCATCAACTGTTATTGGCCAGTAATTGTTTCCTTTCTACCTCTTTTTTGCAAACAGGGCTATCCATTTCACCTCATTTCTATTGCGACCTTTTGGTGAACTGCACAACTCACTTTTTTCTTAAGAGTGTTTTGTGTAGTTGTACTAAAATTTCACACGGGCAACGTCTCTACATTTTAGTGCGACTGCACAAAGGGAGATTGGTTTTGCTCTATCCTCCTCATCCAACTCCGAGCCTAATCTTCTCCAACTAGTTAGTCTTAAGAGGGACTGCAAAGGTGACCGGCTTCTATTTGTGTGTTTATTGTTTCATCAGCAGTCCTCTACTATCGTAATCACACTTAGTATCTTTGGAACAGGGACGCTCAGCTCTATTTTAGTGGAACTTCACAAAATGATCAGAATGTTGCATGCTCCAGACATCTACTTTTTTTCCCAACATGCCTTGTTGATTTAGACAGAGCTGGGGGGACATTGCTGCCAATGAAAGCATGGATCAATTTTAATTTAACACCTTCTCACAACTCTGTCTTCAGTTGTGATGTAAATATTAGCTATGATCTGCTAATAATTGACATGCATTAGTAAGGAAGTTAGTTTTTTATTGTTTCCGAAAGAGCATCGATGACAAGACACAAGAAACAAAAGCTGAAAGCTCACACCATTGTACAATTTCATGTCATTGAAAAATTATTTGTATAGTACGTCAATTATGTAAACAAATGCTGGAAGCTTGATAGCATTGCCAGAAGCCTCTCCAGCATCCGGGTCCATGTGCCATGCACAAAATTATACTCCTTCGTTCCTAAATATTTGTCTTTTTACAAAATTTCAAATGGTTATATTTTAGAGTGTAGATTCACTCATTTTGCTTTGTATGTGTACTCCCTCCGTACCTAAATACTCTATTCGTCTTTCTAGAGATTTCAACAAGTGACTACATACGGAGCAAAATGAGTGAATCTACACTCTAAAATATGTCTATATACATTCGTATGTAGTAGTCCATTTGAATCTCTAAAAATACAAATATTTGAGTACTCACTCGTTGAAATCTCTAGAAAGACAAATACTCCGGAGTATATTTAAGAACCGAGGGGGTAGTGCACAACCACATGGGATACTTAGCCCGGTTGTTGCGCCGCATTAACAGTGAGTAATGAGCAATCAAATCATAAGCCCCACCTTTCCCACTGTAAGTTGCTCGGAAGAAGCAACCATTAATACACTCTTCTTTGAATCCGCTCATACTACTCCATCCGTCACTGTTTATAGAGCGCGCTTCAGAAAAAAGGAAAAAAATCTGTGGGACCAAGGCGACTAGCGATCAGCCTGAAAAATAGCATTGGTAGTTATAGCACAGCGTCTATTGCTAGAGGGAATAATGCGTACACACATTCATGCAGTGCTTCCACCCCGGGTACACACATGCATGCACTTACACCACTCCGTAGTAGTAGTACATCAAGAGAAAATTGTGGACTTGATTGCGGTTACCACGCCCTAATTAATTGAGCATTAAACCAAACGCGTCTAAAGTCTCTCTAGTGGTGGAAATGCATTGAGAGAAATGCATCATAATGAAGCGTGCCCTGTAAACTATGATGGAGGGAGGAGTAGATGAAGGTGCAAAACCAAGTACGTGTATGGCCAGTCGGTCAACGCACCTCCTCTTGGCATATCGCTGACATGTGGGACAGGAGTGTGAGCAAACCGATCTCAATTGACGGCAAAGAGCCAACCTGCCGTTCCTTGAGAGAGACGAGGAGCGAGAACACACAGACGGGCTCACACGGAGGCCAAGATATATTCGAGTATGGTTGGTTGATCGATATCATCATTACATGTTGGGCTGACATTTTTTGCCCTTCCCCGGAATAAATGTGTACTTTATCAGAGATTAAAAAAAATAAGAGTACAGACGCTCCACCATGCGGTTCTAGTAGTAGTACAGCTCGTACTACTAAACCTTGCGCTTGGCTCTTCGCGTCTTTGTGAAGTCGAACAATGATGGTACTCCGCATGTTGGGTACTATAGTGTATGCCTCTAACAATCTGACACCAAATGGATTGATGCATGTCCACCAAGGGTAGGTTGCATTAGTCAAAAGGCGTAAGGGAGTTTCACCTTGTCCTGCAAGCTTCTCCTCGTTCTGCGAGTTGACGGGACACACCAAAAAGTAGTGCTAGTCCATACTCCCTCCTTTCCGGTTAATATGGCTTAATCTTTTTTGCGGGTAAATGAGAGAGCTTTATTCATATATAAGCATTCTTAGGATGATCAGCCAAGACACTGGTCACTAGGAAGCGAGGTACCCCGCAAAAAAAGAAGTAGGAAGCGAGGTGTTTCATCAAGCCAGCTCTCGGCCACATTCAAAGTGCAGCAAGCACGATTCCCACGAAGATGCGCCGCAAGGTTTGCTGACCTGTTTACATGCTGAATAACAAAAAAAGAGGAAATATTACCGAGCGCTCCTATTTGTAACAGGATATGAGCCAGAATTAAGCGAGAATTGTGGCGAGTGTTCCATGCAATCAACTTCCATTATCACATGCGAGAACCCTCGAAGAGAGCCATATGTGTTGAAGATTGCTTTATCACATTTTAAAATTATAAAAAGAGTGCAGACGCTCCTCCATCCGGTTCCTAGTACTAGTATAGTACATACCTCTATAGACTACTCCCTCCTTTCCGGTTTATTGGGCTTATCTCAAAATTTTAGTTTTTCCATCTTATAAGGCTCAATTTGGTTGTTTTCCATCACATGTTCAGATTCCAAGGTGCATTAAATCATTACATGCAAGTATTAAGAGAAAATTGACCAATGCATGTACTTTATGCATGCATGCATTGCAATTAATGCATTGATAAACATAATTTTTTGAAGAAAACAAGAGCATTAATTAGGTGCTTTTGCAAAACTACAAAAAGTATTCCACCGCTCGCCATCTACCTGGATTGGTGAGATTTTTGAATTGAGCACTATAAACCAGAAAGGAGGGAGTATGGTAGTAGTACTGGTACTACTAGTAAACTTTGCGCTTGGCTGTTCGCCTATTTGGGAAGTCAAACAATAATAGTACTAGTAGTATAGTGTATGCTTCTCGCAATCTGACACCAAATTAACTATTGCACGTCCACCGCCTGAGCGAGGGAGAGCTTGCATTAGTCAAAAGTTTCTCCTTGTCCTGCGAGCCACCGAGCGCAAGCTTCTCCCGTCCTGCAACCTTCTCCTCATTCGGCAAGTTGACGGGACACAGCAAAGTAATGCTAGTCCATACTGCCTCCTCTCCGGTTAATATGGCTTAATTTCAAACGAGATAAATACACTGTCTGTCACTGTATATTTGTAAAAATACGATCAGTGGAATTCATAATACGCTCATTGCGCTCAATATATATATTTTCTGGTGTTTATACGGTCACTAGCTCACCCTGACTGAGTATGTGTGTGGATGCACGTGTAGGTTGAGCACTTGAGCGTGACCGTGTGTGTTCCGTCGTGTGCTCGGACATGCATGTATTAGGGCGTCGTGCGCATTTTTGTGTCCATGTGTACGTTTGACTGTTGCATACACGTAGGGGGAGTACGTGTAGGGGCCACTAAGGAGAAGTCAAATCACACAGTAAGTTATTCGGAACAAGCAACCATCATTTCACTCTTCAATGACACGTATGCAATATAAAATGGTTGATATGGAGAGAAAAGGAAAACCACTATATATACACTAGTAGGAGCCTAAGCTATGAGCCTGCTTGCTTAGGTTGCTATCTTCACAATGTCACGCCCAAGATGCGACCCTATCCTAAAGGAACTCGAAGGTCCCACCAAGGATAGAAGCGCATCTTGAAGACGCTTTTGCAAGGTGGATATCATTACATCAACATTACATAATAGATGGGGATACATACAAGAGGCATACAATGCCACACGAGTACAACAATACATCATACATAAGATCAACATCCGAACTACGGATGAAACACAAACAGAAACTCAAACAACATCCACCCTGCTAGCCCAGGCTGCCGACCTGGAACCTATCCCCTGATCGAAGAAGAAGCAGAAGAAGGACTCCAAAACAAGCAAACATCGCTCTTGCGTCATGATCATCGCATAACCTGTACCTGCAACTGTCGTTGTAGTAATCTGTGAGCCACGAAGGGTATCAAGACTATCAAAGCTTAAAGGGAAAGGAAGGGGTAAAGTGGTGAGGCTGCAGCAGCGGCTAAGCATATATGGTGGTTAACATACGCAAATAAGAGCGAGAAGAGAGAAAACGGAATGGTCGTGAAGCTAGCAATGATCAAGAGATGATCCTGAACTCCTACTTACGTCAGGCATAACCCAAAGACCGTGTTCACTTCCCGGACTCCGTCGAAAAGTGACCATCACGGCTACACACACGGTTGATGCGTTTTAATTCGAATCAGGTGTCAAGTTATCTATAACCAGACATTAACAAATTCCCATCTGCCACATAACCGCGGGCACGGCTTTCGGAAGTTTATACCCTGCAAGGGTGTCCCAACTTAGCCCATGATAAGCTCTCGCGATCAACGAAGGATATTCCTTCTCCCAGGAAGACCCGATCAGTCTCAGAATCCCGGTTTACAAGACATTTCGAAAATGGTAAAACAAGACCAGCAAGACCGCCCGATGTGTCGACAATCCCGATAGGGGGTCGCACGTATCTCGTTCTCAGGACACACCGGCTAAGCTAAACGTACAGGTACCAACGTAACCCAAGTTGCCAAGGGATGGTCCCGCACGGTGCTCTAGTTTCGACCAACACTTAGACAAGCATTGCCCCGGGGGGGCTAAAATAAAGATGACCCTTGGGATGCGCGACTCCCAAGGGAAAAAGGCTAGGCGAGGCAAATTGTAAAACCAAGGTTGGGCCTTGCTGGAGGAGTTTTATTCAAAGCGAACTGTCAAGGGGGTCCCATAAATCACCCAACCACGTAAGGGACGCAAAATCCGGGAACATAACACCGGTATGACAGAAACTAGGGCGGCAAGAGTGGAACAAAACACCAGGCATAAGGCCGAGCCTTCCACCCTTTACCAAGTATATAGATGCATTAATTAAATAAGAGATATTGTGATATCCCAACATAATCATGTCCACCATGGAGCAATCTTCAACTTCACCTGCAACTAACAACGCTATAAGAGGGGCTGAGAAAAAGTGGTAACATAGCCAAGCAACGGTTTGCTAGGAAGGGTGAAAAATGTTAGAGGCTGACATGGAAATTTGGGAGGCTTAAAGAACAAGTGATAGGTAGCGCAGCAAAGCGATAGAATGAAGCAACTAGCATACCAATGATAGTAGTGAGATCCAGGGTAGCGGTCATCCCGCTAGGAAGAAGAGCGAGTCCATGAAGAAGATGAAGCCACGAAGACGAACCAAGCATAGACGAACGAATCCTCACGATCGCAACGAAACGGGAACTATCGAGAAGAAGCACACAACATGGTAAACACACCACACATAACAAGGCATGATGCGCAACCAAGTATGATGCATGACAAGGCTACAAGAAGCTACTCATGGCAAGAGAGGATGCATACAAGAGCAACACATCAAAGCAAGTTTAAATGAGGCCGGAAACAACATATAGCAATTTCGGTAAGTCCTCATATGCAAATTTAGAAATTGGTCCAGAACTAAATAAACCTTATGTTAAAGTTGTTAAACAGCAAGTTAAGATGCAACAAGATGATATACATGAAATTCTAGTCAAGTTACATATAAAGTTCATTTAATTCGGAGCTACGGCCTAGAAGATATGAGCAAAACAAGTTAAACATGGCATTGATGCAAAATGCATACAAACATCAAGTAAACACCTCAAAACAAGGAAGCAACATGATAATATGAAACTACATGCAAAGCTAAGCAAGTTTCATATAGAGCACACTCAAAACGGAGCAATGGTTCAACACATACACTCTATACAAGTTTAAAGGACAAGCTGTCCAAAACAGCAAGTAGGCATCTAGTAAGCATCAAAACTATATGCTACAGCATATCAACGTGCAAACAAAAGGCATGGTCATGAAGAATAGGTAAGGCATGACAAAACATGAACACTGAGCTATCTCCAGAAATCACTAGAACATGCTCAAAAAGTCATGGCAAGATTGCAAATAATAACAGTTTCAGACTTAGCAGAAATAACATCAGGTTGCAATGTTTAGAGCTATCAAACAACATGTTACAGAAACTTATCATGGCAAACAAAGGCATGGCATGAATATACTAATTTCATATAACCAAAGTCCCTTAATGACCATGAGCCAAAAGGGCACAGAAAATATGATGGCACCCATGTAAACATAGCAAGTGATATGACAGATTCATACATGGCAGGAACAACAATAAGTAGGCATGTTGGTGAGCTTGTACCATTCACCACAGAGCAATACATGGCATGGAAAGGTGACCAACAGTAATATGGAATATTCATGAAGCTAAACATGGCAAGAGAAAGTTCATAGCATGCTTGGATCACTAACAACAATCATGGCAACATTGAACTTAATGCTAACAGGCTGACAGCAACATTATTTAGCAAGTTTAGAGCAAGATAACAACAAGCTACTGCAGGCTATAAATGCAACCAGGGGCATCAATGGATAGAGCATGACATGTATAACAAAACATTCGTAGTGAACATCTCCAGATTATGCATAGAATGACTTGTAGCAGCAGGTTTACATCGCATCATCATATAGCAGATTCAGCCTAGCAAAACAGTAACATCAAGTACCCTACTTCACGAGCTCGGTGCACTTACTACAAGGCCCACAAAATTACATGGATTGCACCACTATAAATACGACATGATGTAGCACAAAACACATGTAGACATCTAGCTCATAGGATGCACACACAAAATGCAATGAAAAAGACAAATCACCAAGTTATAACAGTTTCAGCAGGTTAACATCATATAGCACTCTTGCAACGATGATTAGGGTATCAAGATGGACTCAAACAAGCATGGAACAATGGAACAAAATGAAGATCACACTCTGAAGAACATTTCGATATATTATACATGCAAAACGGATCTACGGGCATGGAGATATGGCATGATGAACAGAGCAATATAATGCAAAAATTACAGGACTTAGTGAAAAATCAACCTCCGGAAAAACGGGATGGAGTGGTTCGGGACGGCGCGGATCCGGGGCGTTACACGCAAGCATAGAATGACGGGCCTGATCCCGCAGCTGGGGGAAGGGAACAATGTTCTGCGTAGACGCAGTCAACATCGGCGAGGGAGAAAACCCACAGTCCCAATCGGGGGTCACCGCGGTATGGGCCGATGCCGCATCCCAACCGCCCTTCTAGCTACACCCCGATGTCCTAGGTAGTCCATCTTCCTTTTGGAGCTGGCTTGCTCCACTGCCGTAGCTCCATCTCCATGCCGATCTTTCTCTACTTCTACCGGCTTCTACTTGTGATGAGTTTATGTCTCATGAACTAGTGCTAGTACTATTATTCTAATCACACTTCTTCAATAATTTCCCATCAGGGATGCTCAGGTCGACTTTAGTGGAACTGCACAAAAGCATCATATGATCCGAGGGTGCCAGCCGTCTTTCCTTCGACGGGTTCTACCTGGCCAGGAAATTGAATCCTGTTTAGGGTTTAGGGTTTAAGTCGTAGTGACCCCATCAGTAGTTTTTCTTTCGTACACGTTCTCACAACTTTTGTCTTTAGTTGTGAAGTAAATATTGGCTATGATCTGTGAATCATTGAGATGCATCAGCATGCATGTTAGTTTTCCTTTGTATTTGATGGAATGTTTTAACGGGGCAACCTTGGAATAGGAATGAAAATGGAGTGGAAAGTTACCGTTTTTCCGGAGAAAAAATGGAAACGGAGAGAAACCAAGTTTTGTTTCGTTGGATCACGCCATCGAGCAAAACCAACGTTTAAATCACATTTGTCGTGTTCGTGTCTCACCCTCCTCCACGGCTCGACCCCACACGGTTGCTCGGCATGCCACTCACCGCAAACCGAGTATACGATAACTTTCCCGCCTGCTTGTCGATGGATCGCGCCATGGAGTACTAGCACTACTGGAAGAGATTGATGAGTTGGGGGAGGACAACTAGCTGTAGCACGGACTACCAAGAACTTTTTACATGCATGTTGTAGCCGGCTATTGCGACCTTTGAACGCGGAGCAGTCGCGTGCACCGGGAAGCGGCACGGGCGACGCTCTCTCGGCCGGCGCGCCGCTTCAATGCCGGCGCCAATGAGAGGTCGCATCCGCTCTGGCCGGGCATGAATGCGGCACTAACCGTTTCGGGCGGGAAGCACACGCGGGTGATGAAGAAGGTTCGGGTTGGTCAGGACCGGCCGTGGCAGCGGTTTCGGACGTCCACAAACAAGAGATGTTGTACGTTAATATTGCTGCGTATATAATTAACAAGGTAAATAATGTGCCAGTTGGACAAATATGATTGGAGATGGAGATGGAAATGGAATTTTACGTAAACACGGATATGCATGTCTATGTCTATGTGTGTGTGCGTGACGACTCTCGCGACTTGGAAGCGGGGGCGTGTTTTTGATCGAGTTTTCTTTCTTGGTACGTTAAAAAAGTGTCCGCCAGTTTTCGTTTCTTTTTTCTGGGAACGCGTGTATTCTATTTAAAACCACTGCTACGGAGAGATTTTTTTACTCCATTATAGCCTCTTGTTTGATAGAGTTTCTCGCGTCTCGCTCTGTCACCCTCTCCATATAAAAACAAGATGATAGTGTACACTCTATCTCTCTCCTCACCGGTGGTCACAGATCCGGCCGAATCCCGTCCGCTGCAAGAGGTGAGGAGGTGCAGCGTTGATGTTGTCGCCGTCGGCGATGGAGGAAGCCGATGCACACCATCCTTTCGGAGCCGGCGCTGGCGTGGACGAAGATCCTCCGCGCCCTTGTTCACTGCCGTCGTGTGGGCAGATCCTGCCCGCCCGCCTAAACGACATCTCGCCCACCTGAGGTATAACTTCTTATACTGGTCCAGCTCCCCAGGTCGTTGCATGCGGGTTTTCTTCTATGTGACTACTCCCCAGCTCCCCATGTATAGTAGCTAGGGTTCGTCGGTTGGTCCAACAACACCTACTAGTACTATTATAGAGGAAATGCCACTCGAAAAGTTGTCCTGATTTATGCTTCGGTGGAGGTATACATGTTGTTTCGACAAAAAGTACATGGTGGTTGTGTGGTCATTGTCCATATGGTGGTAGTACTATCACTGGTTAAATGAAGAAATGCTTTTTTTCTCAGGTATCCTGGTTTAGTTCCCAGCAAGATAATTATGATGCTTCTGTTTGTTGGTGTATTTTTCGTTAATTCTTATTGACAATTGAGATGTCGTTGCTAATCTTGTAAAACAAAGTAACAACACTATATCCCTTTTTTATATTTTTGGAAACAGCGATGCATATCTCCATACCCGCGCATGTCTTCCTCAATTTTAGTGGAACTGCACAAAATTGGATGGCCATTGTTGGTCCGCCTCACTGTCCTCTGCCACGTGGTTCTTCCTTCCTCGAGCTTGATTACTGAGAATAAATAGACCACAATGAGGATTTGTTGAGCTTCATAGGTGCCTCACCTAAACTTGAAGCCAAATGGATGATGCATCACCATGATGACCTATCGATGCTCATCGTTGCGCCACATGGTTGCGTCGGCTGGTGAAGCTGATCGATTTTCAATGAAAAACAAGTTGTCTTCCATCAGTGCTCTTTGCTTGTTACGCACAAAGATGATATCCTTCGTCATTTCACCTTCATTGTGTCGGAGACGCAGTCGTCTTTCATGTTGGTGCAATTTTATCACATAATTGGCTATGAACCAAATGTTTCCTCGAAGAAGGATCAACGTTGGTACTAAGAGCATAAGTTTTGTATTGATTTCTAAGCCTTCTCACAACTTTGTCTCCAGCTCCCCTGTAATTTTATTTGTCCAGCTATTAACTTTGATTTAAAAAATGGTGTGGACTAAAAACCCGGATGGACGTAGTAGCCCTCCATTTTTATTTACTCCGCATATTAGATTTGACTAAAGTCAAGCTTTGTAATACTCTCAAACCTTTCCGATAATTGAAATTAAAATTCTTTATTTGTGTACACTCTCACACGTTTCCGATAATTTGGCACATGTGTGGTTGTTCACTTAAGGGACGGTAGTGTACCGCACGTGAAGGACATGAAGTGCGATCAGGATGCGTGGATCATTAGTTCATCGGAAGTAGTAGTATTTTTCTTCACTATACATTAAATAAAGAGTTCCGTTTCGTACTTACACAATTTAAAATGATTGTTACGGAGAGAATAAGAAAACCACTCCACTATATATTAGTCGTATACAAGAGAGTACTATATGGACGCAGCTTCATTGACGTAGTGAGCCTGCCTTTGGGTTTATGATAGGTGGGCCCAAAATGTGGCTGACTCACCTGCCATACAGCCAAAAGCAGGTGCAGTGAAGGCACCGGAGCTCAGTCCGTACTACAGTAGTATATATATAAGCTGGAGCCTCAGCGCTTCTTCGCTAGGGTTTGCACTCTCCACACTCTCGCCGCACTACATATATATATACACGCTGGAGGCTCAGCGTTCATTTTCTAGGGTTTGTTATATTCACAGTCTATCACCCTCTCTTCACCAGATCTAAACAAGATTGCGTTGGCCTCTTGTCTCTCTCTCTCCCCCTCACGGCTGGTGAAGGAGGCGTCCGTATCCCGTCACACCGGGAAGGGGAGGAGGTGCAACGTTCACTCTATCGCCTTCGGCGAGGGAGGCAATCCACTGCCGGCTCTGCTGTTCTCTTTCACCCAGCGCCTGTGCGGGAGGGCCACTGACCCCTTCTTCCTCGCTGTCGTACGTAGTGTGGGAAGATCCGGCCTCCCGCCGCACGCCTTGCCACATCCCGACGACCCTAAGGTATAAGTTTTTTGAAACCGTCGTTGCTCTAGCTGCATGTGGATCTTTTTCGATCTGTAGTCGAATCTAGGTATTGGTTCAAAGAGGAAAAAAGGGTGCGGTGTGCTGGAGCAAGAATCTAGGACGTGGTTCAATGAGGAAATGAGAGACGGAAAGTAGTATAGAATGGCTATCCAGCCACTTTGTTGGTCGAAAAGGGAA
Organism: Triticum aestivum; assembly: GCF_018294505.1. Lineage (NCBI taxonomy): Eukaryota > Viridiplantae > Streptophyta > Magnoliopsida > Poales > Poaceae > Triticum > Triticum aestivum. The sequence continues at coordinate 176,775,781 of NC_057795.1, forward strand.
AAAGGGGGTAATCCAGTACACACATCTATAAGGAACCGATCTCTTTGTTGAAAAGGGAAAGAAACTGGGGGGTCGGGTAGTTTGTGCAGGACTAGATTTGCTGCCCTCACATAGGAAAAAGGTTCAAAGAGAACAAATATGGGAACGCAAATATGTTGCTTGGCTACATACTCTGCATCACCCATTTATACGTGTGGACGCACATGGTGCTGGCATGTCCCATACAACTATTTTGCTGTTGTTAATCTAAGAATGCCGCTGGAAAATTGAAGCAATGCCACTGTTAAAAGTAAATTACATTTTTTAACCAATGTTGTTTTAAGAGAATGTCTCTGTTAATATGAATCAATGCAACCATTTTAGAAATGCTACTATCCAACTTAGTTTTCCATCCAAGATAAGTTAGATGCTTCTTTCTGTCACCGTTTGCTTCATCCTCCTTTATCGGCAAGTAATTGTTTCCTTTTTTGCCTCTGTTAAAACAGGGGTATCTATTCAACTTGTTGCTATTGCGACATTTTCGCTACTCGAAACACTTTGCTTGATTTCAGTCCAACTGCACAAAACAAGATTGGATTTCCTATTCGTGTTGGTAGATTCGTACGTGATCTTGTGTGTGTCATGACAGGTTGGTACTTGCCTTCATCCACATGATCGTGCAGTGTGTTTGGAGATGCTGTGCTACTTGTATTGGTACTATTTTAAATAAATGTTGAATTGAAGCTATTGTATTGCTCTCTTTTCCCATTAAGTAGTCGACAAAAATGGTACCAACCCAGATATGATGCTTGTTGCTTTGTTACAACAAACTCTACATCACCCCCTTTATAAGTAGATGGAACCACATGGTGTTGTTGCGCCCACTCTCCCCTGGAACTGTTTATGCTTTTTGCTAATCTAATGCCACTCGTAAAATTAAGCAATGCCACTCTCAGAATTAACTACTGAATCTTATTTCAAAACTGCAACACTTGTTAGGGATTGGCGGGATTAACATTTTTGTGGCCGCATGTTTCATCCTCCTTTATTAGCCAGTAATTGATTCCTTTTTGCCTCTGTTTAAACAGAGATATCTATTCAACTTATTGCTATTGCAACATTTTGCTTCGCTACACGAAACACTTTGCTTGATTTTAGTGCAACTGCACAAAACGAGATTGGATTTCCTATTCGTGTCGGCTGATTCGTACATTATCTTGTGTGTGTCATGACAGGTTGGTACTTGCCTTCATCCACATGATCGTGCAGTGTGTTTTGAGATGCTGTGCTACTTGTATTGGTACTGTTTTAAATAAATGTTGAATTGAAGCTATTGCATTGCTCTCTATTCTCATTAAGTAGTGAACAAAAATGGTACCAACCCAGACATGATGCTTGTTGCTTTGTTACAACAAACTCTGCATCACCCCCTTTATAAGTAGATGGAAGCACATGGTGTTGTTGCGCCCACTCTCCCCTGGAACTGTTTATGCTTCTCGTTAATCTAATGCCGCTAGTAAAATTAAGCAATTCCACTCTCATAATTAATTAACTACTGAATCTTAGTTCAAAAATGCAACACTTGTTAGGAATGGTACTATCCTGCTTTGTAGTTCTTTCTACATGTTTAACCAAGGTATTGTTAAGATAATGTCTCTGTTTTGCATTGTTTTAGGAATAGTGCTTTTCTGCTTTGTCGTTCTTTATACATGTTGAAACAAGGCATTGTTAAGAAAATGTCTCCGTCAATATGAATGAATCACACTGATGGAGAATTGCTACTCTCCTGCTTTGTTTCCCACTGAGATAAGGTAGATCAGTAGATGCTTTTCTTCCAGGAGTACAAGTCATCAACCGTTATTTCTCAGTAATTGTTTCCCTTATACCTATTGTTGCTTACAGGGATATCAAAATTAAAGCTCGATTTAATTCCGACTTTGATT